>NC_037330.1:100401552-100709029 GCF_002263795.3 Bos taurus | reverse complement strand
GCTAATGATGGTTCTCATTATAAAAAATGACTACAGAGTGCCCTAACACACACTCTCTACATCCTCCAGCATTCAACTGTTTCTAATTCATGTTCTCTTCAGTCTCTGAAACCATTCTCTTGAGTTTGACGTGTGACACAGGGAACCCAAAGCTAGTGCTCTGTGAAAATCTAGATGAGCGCGACGGGGAGGGAGCTGGGAGGGGTGTTCAAGAGGGAGGGGACATATGTATACCTAATGCCAATGTATGTTGATGTATGGCAAAAACATCACAATATTGTAATTATCCTCTAATTTAAAAAAATATATATTTAAAAACAAAGAAGCCCTCCTTAGCTGCCCTTAAGAGCAAGGCTCACATACAACTGAATCAACTGCTTCTAGCCTGCATGTGGCTGTTGCCACTTCTTGATGGAGCTCAAGAACTGAATGTTTTTAAAGCCACACAACCTCCCATTTCCTTCTAAGTAATCAGCATTGCCACTGCACAAACCTAAATCAGCCTGTTTCTTAGAAGTAGTTACAAAATTAGACTGAACAGCTATATGTGACAGACTTTTCATTCTTGAAAACAGTGTTTCAGTAAACAATGATGTGTGAATTCTACAAAGGCAACACTACTTTCAGTAGGCACTCAAAACTAGGATCCTCTCTGCCACTACTCTAGGCCCAGGATCATTTGGAAAATGGCATATGCTTCTGTCTGTCCTGGTTTACCCACCTGAAACACACTGCCAGTATTCTAAATCCCTCTTATTAGCTCTGGTCTGAGAAGCCAGGGCTGATGTCAATAGCCCAAGAACACTGAAGTCATTTAAAGAGGTGGAATAAAACTGGATGTGGGACTCAAAATCTCAGTTCTCAAGCAGATGTTCTGGCCTCTGTGCCATCAAGCACATTTTCTGCAAGAGGGCCAGGAAGCCTCTACTCTGATAGGCTCTATGTTAGGTGCTAGGGGGAAAAAGGTGAATAAGAGCAGCACTTGAGAAACTCATGTGTTGGTGGGAGACACAGACACAGTATACCATCAAATAACTGGAAGTGTACACACTAAAATATAAGTAAACCTTTTACTGCACTTAAATTCAGATCCAAGGCTGACAATGAGGAGATAGTTTGGAAATTTCAAAGCCCTGCTCTGTCCCTTTAGCCTTATTTTTCCCTTGGGATTCTCATTCTTAGAGTCACTGTCACCACCACACAGGTCTCCTGGGTGGGGCTGCTTTGGTCTAGGTGTGAACATACAACCTCTCCTTAATCTCTGCAACACTGTGAAGTTGAAACATTTGGATAAAAGGGCAATAAATAGAGTCTCTCAAATAGGATGGTCTGGCTTATAAAATTTGCTTGTTTTTCTTCAACTTGAGATTCCCTAAAGTGTAGTTCCCAGCCTGTCTTCCAGTTGCAAAGTCATTTGTTCTCACCACCACCTAAAGTTCAGACCCAAGAAAGTACACCAATAATACCAGAGAATTTTTCTCCTAAATTCCCAGTTTCTCATCTCAAGCCAGCTGACATGGGAGCACCCACCATCAACTAGGAAAACCAAAGGACAGTGGTCTTACCCTAAAGATCCAAAAAGGGTAGTCATTTTTACAATACATACAATATGACAAACTCAGAACCACACTAGCACAATGGGATAAAATATTTTGGGTGCACAGAATGGAATACAATGAGTTCCTCCAGAAAACCTAGGTACCCTAGTTTACTGATTTTTTTTTGCTGAAAACCCATAGTCTATAGCTAAACACTCAATTATAAAATGCTATGAACTTTTCTTCAGTTATTTGCCAATAGACTATCTCTGGTCAGAACTTATCTTTCTCGAATATTCCTTCATGCATGGTGCCAGGCACAGAAGACACTCATGTGGGTGTGTAGGAAATATCTGTGTGATTGATAGACAACTGGTCATGACCTCCCTCTATGTTAGAAGACATGATGCTCTCTGAGTAGGAAGCAACAATTTTATTTTAGTTGCATGCCCAAGGTAAGGATATGCCATCAACTTAAGACAGTATCTAAGTTGATACAACCCAACCCATCTGCCAGGAACAGGTGCAATTTTCTAAGTCTTGACTTTCTAAAATATTCTAAGGAAGGAGAAGAGGCTGATGAAGGGATAAGATACCACCTTCCAGCTCCCAGCTGTCCAGCTCTTGCTTATACCATTGAAGATAAAGGACTTCTCACAAGTAGGTCTCAGCTGGTCACCAGATTCCACCAATCTTAGGGTTTCTTCAGTAACAGTGCAGCTGACTACAAATGGCACTGCCACACCTAGAGCCCTACGAGCACTACTTAAAGCTATTTTCTGTGTAGTAGTCACAAACCAATGGCCAGGGTCCCTTGGGGACAGTACTTATGTTTAGAACACCAGGTCTATTGGCTCTGAGAGCACAGCCTGCTTTTGTTCCCTTTGCAAACTTTTTCCTGTAACAGGTTTCCTTACCCCTCATCCATGACAGAAGAGCTGCACGAATATGTATATGCATGTGCATATGCATGTGTTAAGGGTGCAGAATGAAGTGACCACTGTTCTTGGATGGTCCATATACCTCCCCTGCATGCATGTGTGTGTGCTCAGTTGCTTAGTTGTGTCCGACTCTTCGTGACCCCATGGACTGTAGCACACCAGGCTCCTCTGTCCATGGGATTTTCCAGGCAAGAATGTTGGAATGGGTTGCTATTTCCTCCTCTAGGGGATCTTCCCAACCCAGGGATCGAACCCATGTCTCCTGCATCTTCTACATTGGCCGGTGGATTCTTTACCACTGAGTCACCTAGGAAGCCTCATATACCTCCCTAGGAGAATTTTAAATCAGCTTCTGAACACAAGTTATATTAGATGATTTATAGTTCCCATATCAATGGTCAAACAGTATTATTTTAAAAAAAATTTTTATTGGCGTATATTTACAATGTTATATTACTTTCTGCTGTACAGCAAACTGAATCAGTTTTATATATATGCATATCTCCACTCTTTTTTAGATTCTTTTCCCATATGGGTCATTACGGAGTATTGAGTAGAATCACTGTGCTATATAGTAGGTCTTTATTGGTTATCTATTTTTTATATATAGTAGTACAAACAGTACTATTTAAATAAGCCTTGTCATGTGGTATCCTGTGCTACTTGGCCCTGAGGTGTCTGCCTTGTAGTATAGCCAACTTCCTCTAAAAGCAACTCTTTTCTAACCTGGTCACACAGCAATTTGGACAGCAAGAGAATACTACAAAGACCAGCTGATGCCAAAGAGGAACTGGCAGGATGGCAGAAACTCAATCACACAGAAAGAAAATGGGTCAGTACATTATGGCCTCCAAAACCTGTACTCAAGTGACTAAAAATCACAGAACCCCTGCTGGAGACCATGGGAGAGAATACAAAGAGGCAGGTTCCCACACAGCCTTGACTGCTGTCACCCCTAAAGGGCAAGAATCTCTTATGTGTTCTCGTGCCATCTATTCCTGCAACATACATTCAGTAGTGAGTGAAACCAAGAATAAAGGTTCTCAAGATGTATGTGCTGATGGACTCAACAATGAAAGGAACCTGCTGTGAGCCAAGTTTGGCTTTCTAAGGACTAGCTATACACAGTAATAAGCTGTATCTTCCATGATTAAATGTTGAATTTATAAGAGATCTCCAACATTCCAAAGCTCATTAATGACTGGTTTCTTAATGCAGATTTCTTGGTAAATGGAAGATAGTGTCTCAAAGAGTTGTCCAAGTAAAGCCTTCGTACCTTAGAGGTGAGGTCCCGATGGAAAATGCCTTTGAAGTGAAGGTAGCTGAGGCCCACTGCTATGTCATAAGCCAGTTTCACCCTCACAGTCCAGGGCAAATGCAGGTTACTGTCTAGCAACTGTTCCAGGTTTCCAGAGTTGATATACTGCAAAACAGAAGGAAAACCCAGCTACCATTTGTCAACAACGTTTAGGGTGGGGGTAAAACTGCTGGAGGGTAAAAACCTAGAAGACAGAGACTGTTGTTTTTCTTTTTTTTTAAGTTACTGAGCAGTTATTCTGCATCTGGGCACTATGGTAGATGCTGCACCTTCCTTTGAGATCACAATCTATTAAGGGATATAGACAAACAATATCATGTAGTAAATGCTAAAAGATAGCTTTGTACAGGTACGACAGCACAAAGGAAAAAGGTACAGACTCAATCTAGGCATGTCAGAGAAAGCTGCACGAAGGAACTGAGGAGTTCAAAGGATGACTTGGGGGAGCAGGAAAGAAAGTCCACACAGAGGGAACAGCAGACATAAAGCTATAGGTTAAGAGCATGGTGTATTCAGAAAACTAATTTACTCAGTATGGCCAGAGTACATGAGAGGTGAGGCTAATATGCTTTGCTAAAGTATATGGACTTTATCCTATCTATAGGGAACAAAAGAAGCCTTTTAAGCCAAAGAGCAACATGTTCATATTTGTTTTTTTAAAGGAAAAGATTATTTCAGCAATGGTAGGATGGATGGATTAGAGTGGAGAATATGGAGAAGGAAAAATAGGTTAGGAAATTATTGCAATAATCCTGGTGAAGGAAGAATGCCTGAGTTAAGGCAACAGTGGAGGCACTGGAACAGAGCAAGATTCAAGATTTTAGATGGCAAAGTCAAAAAAACTTGATGAATGCCTTGATGAGGAGGAGGAGAACAATGAAAAGCTCCTAGGTGGATTGCAGGCTATTGGCCCCTGTGTGCCATTATTAAATACCCAGAATATAGGGAGAGGAGGTTTTTAGAAGAGGCAATGTTAAAAAACAGGGAGTACAACTAAGACATGCTGGGCTTAAGGGCATGTGGAGATACCCTATACCAAGTCAGTTTGAAGTTTAGGAGCAAAATCTGGGCTAGAGACTAACATTTAGGAGGCAATGACATTGAGCTGAAGTAGTCACTGAGGCTAAGGAATATATGGGATTGCCCAGGGGTTAACATATAAGGTGGGAAATTAACAGAATCCCAAACAACTGGAACATATACAGAAGCAGGCAGAGGAAGAACCACCAAACAAGAATGTCACCACAGAAGCCAAAGAACGAGAACATTCCAAAAGAGAAAATGACCAAAAGTATCAAAATGCTACAGATCAAGTAAGATGAGCCTGAAAAGTGTCTACTGAATTTGCCTCTAACAAGTCACCGGCAGGACTTCCCTGGTGGTCCAGTAGTTAAGAATCTGCCTTCCAATGCAAGGGATGAGGGTTTAATCCCTGGTCTGGGAGCTGAAAATCCCACACACTGTGCCTCAACTGCCGAGCCCACAATCTGGAGCCCATGGGATACAACCAGAGAGAAGCCCATGTGTCACAACAGAAGATGCTGCGTGCAGCAAGACCCAATGCAGCCAGATAAATAAATAAGAAGTCACTGGCAACCATGGCCAGAGCAGTTTCAGTAAAGTGGTTAAGACCAGAATAAGATCAAAGTGAATTGAGGAGTGAGTAGGAGACAAGGCTAAGTGGAAACTACGTGAAGATATACTCGTTCAAGAAATTTGGCTGTCTGTCATTCCTACATACCCACAAAGAGCCGCTTTGTTTTGTTTTGTTTTTAAAAAGAGCAAATACCGAGATAATAATAATAACCACAATAGCAGTGGCAGCTGCTATTAGTTGGTGCTTACTTTGTGCCAGGCACTACTCTGAGGACTTACCATTAATTACATCATTTAATCTTCACAAAACCTCTAAGCCTAAAAATAAGCACTTCATATCTTTTCAGAGTGGGGGGTGATATTGGATTTACAAAAGAGTAGGGAACTGATGGGAGAGAAGACAAGAAACCTGAATTTTAGTCCAACTCTGCCTCTTAACAGCCATTTTACTTTGGACAAATAGACTAATGAGGCTTTCCTTCTGTTTTCCCATATATACAATAGGTATTATAATCCATGATCCATATACCTCATGATGTTATTATAAGAATTGAATACAAATACATGAAAGTGCTAAGAAAAAAATAATAGAAGTTTCATATAATCTTAGATTCTCTGATGTGGTAACATGAGTACCAAAAAGAACCAGTTGGGGGCAGCATGAGGCAGCATTTCAGATCCTTGGATGAAGTAGATCAGGTTTGGCAAGGCAGAGAGAATGGCTAAAAATACACCAAATTTCTCAAAAGGGAAACCTGTTGATCTGCTTCATCTTGTTTGATAATCCATCTTTGGAAATCTCAAAACAAAGCATAATGACGACATTAGCATAGCACCTTAGCCTCTTCACTCCAGTTGAATTTGTTCACGGTTCACATCTGAGGTGCCCATTTGCTAAAAGGAAAGTGAACTTGCAAATTCCAAGCTATAGAGGGGCAGTGAAGCTGACAGCTAATCACGTAGACAAATTTCTCTAGCTCTGAGAGTAGAAAAGGTGTGACAAGGTTGTAGTCCACTTGTCTGGCACCGTGACAGTGTGACATGGAAGGCTTGACTTCAGGAGCCACTCAGGTTTCCCACTGAGGGCCAGGCAGAAAAGATGGGTAAAAAGCCTGTATGTGTACTCTGTGGGCCAGGGTAAGCCAGGACTCTTGGTTCAAACACATGTTTACTCTGTCCCGCCATGTCTCTGAAAGTCTGAGAAATCCACAGACCAAGCCACAGGGTGGAGAGCAGAGGAGAGAGGTGAGACAAGGTGAGGAATCACACTGGCTATTTGGCTCTGACTATTCCAGACAAGATGGAAAAAAAGCACAAACCCAGGACCAGAGAGGGAAACCAAATGGAATTTACTCACTTGCCTGCCTTCAGTGAACACTTTGGTGGGGCTGATAAGCCTCTGGGGCTCTCAGAAACCACAACTTCTCAATGTCTCAAGACCTTTGCATATATGAGGAAAGGAAGTTTGAGATCTGCCAACAAGGAAGATTTCTAAGTTGCTACACACTCTGTGTGCCATTAGTCGGAATGTCCACTTCCCCATAAGCAACGCCACGTGCAGACTCAGCTGGTGTGTGCTCTGTGGGAAGCAGAGGCAAGAACAACTGTCCCCGCACATTCAGCCTTCTGGGCTGGGGATAACAGCCACTTTGCTTTCATTTTCTTCCAGACCACTCCCTTAGCTCTATGAAACAACCAAAGGCCTTGGCAACACATTTAAATACCTACCAGAGAGAAGATTTTATAATTTTTATTGTTGCTCTTTTTAACTTTCAAGTTCAGAAAACTATAATATCAGCCAATCAAATGTGTCAGAGGGACTTAATACCTCTAAGTGACTGTTCCCCAAGTTCACCTACACCAAAACCTGCTTCTCCTCCTCATGGTTTAATAAAATGTTAAGAGTTTCTGCCATTTCATTTGTGTGATATTCGATTTCATTAAAGACTTTTTTCTTAAAAGGCACCAAATAGACAAATATGTGTTGGTGACTGAACAATATTACTATGTATGTAAAAAATCATATGCCAACACTCTAGAAAATGATCAAAGGAACAGGTAAGCACACACTCAGTTCGCCACTCAGGAATATCAGCTTATTTCTCCAAATACTTATTGAGCACTCCTCCCCTTCCTACCACCCCCATATGAGAATAAGAACTTGTCCATTTACATCAACATTATATCCCCCAGTGATTACAAGAGACCCATCCACACAGTAAATGTGGGTATATAAATACTCAGTTTATACCATTAAGAAAGAAATACTCAGTTTATACCATAAAATGTGTCATGAAAGACACACTGGTAAACAAATAATACTAATAACCTTTTAGCAGAGGTAAATACTTGGGGTATAAAAGTAGATATTGAGGAGTTTGGAAAGTTTCAGAGAAAAAGTAATATCTGAGTTGGATCCTAAAAGGCTGAGAATGGCTCTTTCCATATATGCCCTATAGAGTCTGATGGTACCACTCAAACACAGACAGACACATAAACTTGTACATACAAAGAATATTCTGGAGCAGGACTAGGCAATACATACCTCTCCCTGAGGTAACAGGCACTACACCCAGGACTCCTGTTCTCGATTCCTGCTGATTCTAATCATAACCTCACCCAATCATAACCAGTCAGAAGAACAAGAAAAAATGGTTACCCTTTCTTAACTCTGAATTATCAAAGTAGTGATATCTATAATCAAACAAACTTATCTATGAATAGTAGTTCAAAGGCATATTCAGAGAGGTACTAAAGAAAATATCAACTCTAAGAATTATTATTCCTTTGTGAAAAATCTACCCAAATAGCCTAGAGCTAGGGCACTTATCTAAGGCAGATGAATGTGCCTGCCATTCCACTAACAGACATCATTTGCTGCCACCTAACTAGCAGGATTGTCCCGAGAGAGATCCACCCACCTGTATCCACACACCTACAGAAATACTGAAAACCTACTACGTGAAAACATAAAACTAAGCAGGGCCAATCCCTGCCCTTAGTTCACAGTCTAGTAGAGATGACACAAAAATTAATGATTTTTTTCACCCAGGACAATGACTAGATGTGCTTTAGAAATATCATTTTAACAGTAATGTAAAAACTGTACAGAAAGGTCAGGAATTGAGGCTGGGAGAAGAGTTAGGAGGCTTCTGGAATCCAAGTGAGAAGCAACAAAGGCCTGAAAAAGACTGGGAGCGAGAATGGAAAAGAGGTTAATATCTGGAGACATCTCAGAGGCAGAACCAAAGTGATTTGGTGTTTAATCAAAGGCAGAGAAAAATAAAAAGAGATAAGATATACGAAGTATTAATGTGTCTAGCACATGCTTAGCTTAGCTCACAGTATACAACTCATTCTTTCCACTATTAATATCTTATCATCATTCCTCCCCTGGGTTACTCTACTAGCTTTCGAAGTAGTCTTCTTTCCTTAGCATGTCATACATGTCTTTCACTCCTGTTTATAAGGGTCTGATCCCTGCTTACTTGCACATTTGTGCACATTGCTGGCCCCATTACCTGGAATACCTTTTCCCACTAGGCCTGGCTCATCACCCATTGAGGATTCAGTTCTATTTCCTGGAAACCCATATACAGGGTTGGGAGTAATAAAGATATACTATACAAAAGGAATACCAAGTTCAGCGATTAGTAGTTATTCTTCTCTTTTTTCTTTCCCTGCATGAAGTATAAGCAGGGGAGAAGAATGAAGTTAAAAAGTGAAGCCAGGCAGTGCAATATAGTGATGAAGCCCACATAGTGCAGAGTTAGGCTGCCTCTGATTGAAACTCACCTCTGACTAGTTGTGTGACCTGGGTTGGTTACTCTTTAACATTCATCTATAAAATGGGAATAATAATAGAACCTAACCCATAGAGTTATGAAGATTCAATGAATTGATTACCTGTGAATGTGACCTTATTTGAAAATAAGGTCTTTGGCAGATGTAATCAAGTAAAGATGAGGTCCTTCTGGAGTAGGATGGATCCTTAATCTAATATCTTAACAAAAAGAGGAGAGAAGACACAGACATACAAGGAGAATGTCAGGTAACAATGGAGGCAAAGATCCATTTTCATGTGTCTATTAGCTAAGGAACACCAAGAGAAACCATGAAGAGGCAAGGCTCTTCTTCCTTTAGGGCCTTCAGAGAGAGCAAGACCCTGCCGACACTTTGATTTCAGACTTCAAGCTTTCAGAACTATGAGAGAATAAACTTGTATCATCATAAGCCACTCACTTTGTGGTGCTTTGTTATGGCAATCCTAGAAAACTAATACATGACGGAAACTACATTTTAGAAAGCTCATGGTGTTAACAGAAGAGAGAAGGACCTAGAGGGAGGTTTAAAGGCTACTGCATCAGCCCAGATGAGAGATGACCAAATACCTGACTTACAGTGCTATTACAGGCATGAAAAAGTAGTCTAGAGTTAGAATAAACAGAAGTAGAATCTAAATGATTTAGCAACTGAGTAGTAGATATGAGAACTAAGGGAAAAGAGTCAAAGGCAACTCAGAGATTCCAAATAGAGGTTTTTGGAAACAATGGGAAGAAATCCTACAATGTTACACACCAAAAGTAAGTCAGAAAGCCCATCAGAAACCAGCATCAATACCAAACAGCCAAATCAGAGGCTTGTCCAACCTCTGTTCTTTGGATGGGCCCTCTGCAGAGGAGGGCCTGGGCCACGACCTACTTTTCACTGAAGCCCAACAATGCCATTGTACTGGTCACTGTATGTTTGTTGGTTGGCTCCAAACACAAAGGCTAGCAGACATCCCATCCTGCTGGCTTGGTGTAAAGAAGAAAAGAAAGCTTTGTTACTGCCCTGGGTAATTCCGGGACAGGCATCCCAAGAGCGCCCTGTGGGAGGCTCATGCTCCAAAGGAGCCCCCTGTTCTCAGCTCGAGGTTCCACAGCCACCACACAAGTGCACATCCACACATCTGCCAAGGCCTGAGTTCACCACGGTTCAGCCTCCACTCCAGGAGGTCCACCGGGACCTGCGTGACTCAAGCAGGCAGCAGTAATGAACTGAGTCAAAGAGAAAGGGAACCCAAGATGTATTTCAGAATATTTAAATGTTAAACTCTCTCTGCCTTCATATATGCTTAAGTACTATGCAGAATACTCTTCTTCCCCTTCATAGCTTTGCTAATTCTTATTCATCCTTCTAAACCCAACTCAAGTCGCTTATTTTGGAAAGCATTTCCTGATACCCCATCCCATCCTTTGTGCCTCTTGGGCCCCCTGTATTTCTACCATTGCTTATCTTATTGTACTATAACTTTGATGACAGGGACCAGATCTTTCTCAAGTTTGTAAGTCTAGTATCCAGTAAGGTAAATAATAAATCACTGAATTAATAAATGAATGATTAAGTACATTTAAATAATAGAGGCAGGTTTTAAGTTCCCTCTTTTATTAGAAGCCCTCCCATTTCTGTCATTACTGTAATTTAAGATAAAAAAGAGAGATGTACTTTTAGAGGAATTTTCTGATAAATATCATGCAAAACAAACATTTAATAATGCCTACTTGAAGGCTTCTCAGATGGCACTAGTGGTAAAGAACCCACCTGCCATTGCAGGAGACATAAGAGATGTGGATTGGGAAGATCCCCTGGAGAAGGGCATAGCAACCTACTCCAGTATTCTTGTCTGGAGAATCCATGGACAGAAGAGCCTGGTGGGCTAAGGTCTGTGGGGTCGCAAAGAGTTGACACAACTGAAGCGACTTAGCACGCATGCACTATATGGCAGATACTATGGTAGCAATAAATACAAAGCAAAATACAAAACAGCCTGTCTGGCCACTCAGTGGAAGGAAATTCTGAGGATCTTTTGACCACTCTATCTGCAGACTCCTTAAAGTGATCAGAATCACATGGACTTAAAAATATATCTAAGATCTCTTTTTGAAAATTAGAGAGGGCATTTCTTTTTATCAGTAGCTGAAAAAACCAGTTAGAAGAGGCCATAAAGATACCACTCACTTTTTCCTCATACTTCCTGCAGACACTAAGTATAACCCGCTCACCACTTTAAGAACATGTTTGTTTAATGCACCTGAAGTAGTACGAGTGTTTTTCTATGCACATAAACTACTATAAACATCAAAATGACTGTTTACCCACAAGATTCAAAAAAGTATGACTAAGCTTCTCCCACAGATCTTTAACTCTTACTGTAAACATCTCTAATCAAAATCAAATTTGTTTAAATAAAGTAAACATTAAAAGATAAATCTGTAAAACTAATCTTCTCAAAGAAATGAACTAAGATAACACTAAGACTATTTTATTTGCCCCATAAAGCTCTACTAGCAATCAATGGTCTCAGACATGATTTAAGATCAGCCTAGGTCTGCTGACTACTCTATCCAGTCTGCTTTCCTATCCCCACCTCCATGATATCTTCACCAGTGACATAGTTATTAAGGTCATGTTTGAAAGTTTTCTTCTATACTTCAATAAAAATTTTTTTAAATTCAAATCCAACTTGCTACCCCATATCTACTACAACCTCACATTTTCCAGATTCTGACAAGAACCTCTGACATTCACCTCATGATTGAACTCACACTGAACAAAGCAATCTGTTAAGGAAGACAACAGACCCTGCTTCCCCCTTCACCAGATCTCAGGAGTAAGGGCTTGACAATGGACAAAATGAAAATGGAAACCAAAAGAGGTTTAAGTTTCTAATTAAGATGATTTATATCAAAGGAAACTACAGCGTGGAAACTTACATTGCCATACGTAAAATAGATAGCCAATGGGAATTTGCTGTACAGGTCAGGGAACTCAAACAGGGGTTCTGTGACAATCTAGAAGGGTGGGATGGGAGGGGGATGGGAGGGAGGTTCGGGAGGGAGGGGACATAGGTGTCCCTATGGCTGATTCATGTAAATGTTTGACAGAAAACCACAAAATTCTGTAAAGCAATTATCCTCCAATTTAAAAAAAGGTGGCGGGGGTGGGGGGGGAACGCTATCATCAAATGAGCCAATCATTTCTTCCACTTCTTCTGTCCATATCAACACACAACTTGGCCTATGGATAAGGAAAAAGTCGAGCAAAATTTAGAGGCAAACTATAAGCCCAGATGGTATCTTCTAGTGGCAAATGGTAGGTAGAAGGGCAAAAAGGGAGGAAAGGTTTCCAATTTGCTATGTGGAAAACAGCTTCCCAACTCAACAGTCACTCCAAGTGCAGGGAGAAATCGCCTCTAAAGGCTAAGGGTTAAATAGGTAACTAATTACCTGCAAGATCACAAAAATTCACAAAGACTAGCTGGAGTTATCAAAAGTAGGGGCGGGCAAAGAGGAGTCAGCCAGTTTAGGTTCAACTGCAGAGAAAACAGATTTGAGGTCTGGTGTATACATAAGTGAGCTTCCCAGGTGGCTCAGTGGTAAAGAATACAGGAGACACAGGTTTGATCCTTGGGTCAGCAAGATCCCCTGGAGGAGGAAATGGCAACCCACTCTAGTATTCTTGCCTGAATAACCCCATGGACAGAGGAGCCTGCTGGGCTATAGTCCATGGGGTCACAAAGAGTCAGACATGACAGCGACTGAGCATGCATGTATACATAAGTATCTACAGCTATAAAGAAAGAGAGAAAGCCTTTTCTTTGGTTTCAGACCATCTCAAATGTTGGAATTATGTGCCCTCTGTAATGACAGAGTAGAGAATTCCTGGGTGGTCCAGTGGTTAGGATGCCATGCTTCCACTGCAGAGGCACAGGTTCGAGCCCTGGTTGGGGAACTAAGATCCTGCAAGCTACACAGGAAAAATGAGAAAGTAAATGAGAAAAATGAGATGATTAAACTTGAGTGAAGTTAAGTCTAGATTTTTTCTATCAACATGTTCCAAATTATCTTTTCTCTATCAGTCACTGGACTCTCTGAGAAGCAGCTAACGCTGGTCTAAGGCCAACTCTCAATTCAAACAAAGCAGCAGATCTGGATATGATATCACTCAAAGGGGTTTTGCGGATACTAAATTCTAAGAAATTTTTCTAAATGGCTAAAAGCAGAGAATGACCAAGGTGCTGAATTCTGAATACTTTTCCAAATAAATTCAGAAGGTTCTAATGTACAATTAACTTCACTTCTTGAGTTCACTGAGATTCAATGCCATTGCTATATCAGTGTAAGCCTCAATAAAAGGTAATTGAATTAATGAACAAATTAAGCATCTCCAACCATTTATCTACATATAGAGATCCCTTCTACACTCTCCATGAATCTACTCTCATCAGCTACCTCAGTCTTCAGAGCTTAGACCAAAAAGGTCTTGTCCACGGAAGGGCTTTAAGATGCAGTGATGTGTTATCCTTAAAAAGCTCAAAGACTGAGTCTGGTCTTTCACAGCAAACAGACTATTCTGATTAAGTGTTATGTTAAAAAAAAAAATCTCAGGTAATACATACATGGCCGAGTAGGCATTCCATCAGCATTCTGGAAATTTTCCAAATCTCAGTAAATGAAACAACCACTCACCTAGAAAATGGGCCTCATTTGATTCCTTACTCTTTTTCTTATCAAAGTCATAAGACCTTGTGTTTCTATTTCTAAAAGAGACCTTTAAAAATCTTCACAGATACCACTCCAGTTCAAGCTACCCACATTCTCTCATATAATCTGTGTGTTTCTTTCCACTGGTCTCCTTGTCCTCACTTTTGTCCCTCTACAATCTGTTCTCCACAGCAGCCAAAGTACTATTTTTTAATACAAATTGCATCCTACTGTTCTCCTATCTAAAATCTTTCAATTGCTTCCTGCTGTATTTAAAATAAAATTCAAAATCTTCACCATGGTCTATAAGGCCCTGTATCATCCAGCCTCTATCTCTCAAATTTTTAATATTCTTTTCTCTAATCTTCATAATGTCTCCTTATCTTTTACGTATTCCCAGAAAAGTATTTCTATGAACTTATGTACAGGATAAGTTAGTCAGTATCAACATAGGTACATTTTCCTTCCTGATTTCATGCATGGATCAACAATTTTTTCAAAGATACTCATGAAAAAAACAATGCCCAAGGGTATGGAATAACAATATAATATGGTGGGATAGACCTGAAAGGCAGTCCATGCTAAACTCCACATTATACAATTGAAGTCCTTCTATAACATCCTTGCCTAGGAAGTAACCCATATTAGCTTTGTAAAGAGCTAAGTTAGAGAAGAGAATAATCACACTAAACACAATGGTCCTCCTTAACTGTGGTGCCCTCTAACTAACACTCCAACTTTCCAGCATCTAAGAATGTGGTCTTTAGCTTCCTGAGCTTAATATAAAGGCAGTAATTGAGGAGGTCCACTACTTCCTCTACCAACCCCATGCTCTTCAGTGACCTGCTACTTACTTGTTGCTGGTGGTAAACAAACAGAACATGGTCCCAATCCTACTGGAATTGATATATGGGAGAGGGACAATAAACAAACATCAAATAAATAAAGAATTATATGTTATGATATGTGCTACAATGAAAAAGGGAAGAATACTATCAATGAGAATAATAATCTAAGTAATGATCTAGATGCGGGGGGAACCATTAGGAAAGGCCAATATAATGAAGTGAAAATTTAAACTAAGACTTGAAAATTGGGCTAAGTAGATAAAATGAAAGAAGAGCTTTTCAGGTACTATTTAATCTAATTCTCAGCTTCTTTTTACATAAGATAGCAACAGTAATGACTACATCTCACAGGGTTGTCAAGTCGTCACAGGGTGAAAAAAGAAAATGCATGCCAAACTTTACATTCTAGAAATATTAACTATTTCTTTAATGAGCATGTGTGATTTCATAATCAGAAAAAAAGTTATTTTTTAAAAAGCATCTGACACTGCCAAGTACAACAAATTATTGGTTAAAAATTAAAATATTTCCTCATCCTAACACTTAAGTTGACTTAAAGACTTATTGGGGAAGTCATATGTCTATTATTTTATTTCTAAGTCCAGTATTCAGTTCTGTTCCTTCTGAGCATATCAGAAACACGTTTGACTAACTAGCTAGTCTGGGTAGAAAAGAAATTGCCGAGTGAATTAGTTACAGAAGGAAAGGATAACTATGCAAGAGGTCTTACAATTGAACAATTTAAGAAGCCATTTAGAAATTATTCCATTCTTGAGGCAAGAATTCTACACATTCGTACAGGTACTAAAAATCACTGGAAGATTTTTCTCAATTTCACTTTTTTGATGACATAACATGTTACTGTTTGCTTCCTTTCCTCCCTATTCAATCATTCAGCCAATACCTATAAAAGTGTCTTCTAAATATGAGGTACTGTTGGGAGATTAGGAGTATACATCTGAGTAAGACACCATGTTTGCCATTATATAATAACCAGCAAGTGATTTTACAAAGCACTTTCACAGTTACCTCATTTGAACTTTGCAAGATCTTGAAACATTCTTGTCATTGTTTTCTACCGAATGAAGAAACCAAGCCCAAAGAATTTAACTAACTTGCCTTTGGCTATTCAATGGATCTGTGATAGGGATCTGAACCCAAGTCTTCGGACCCTGAAGTCTGGGTTCCTCCTTTACTCTAGGAGCTTACACTGCTGCAAGAAAACTAAAGCAAAAATAACTTTAATACATGGTGAAATGTGTAATAAGAGAGGTACAAAAAAAAAAAAAAACTGTAAAAGAAGAACAACGGAGGGAAACATTTTGACTACCTAAAGGAGAGATAGGGAGGTGTAGCAATGGTAAGAAAACAATCAGGAAAGGTTTTATGCAGAAAATAAGTGGTCTTTGAGCCAAGTCTTGAAGAGGGGGAAGATTTCCATAGGATAAAGGGTAAGAGTATTCTGGGTTGAAGAAATAATACAAATAAGGAGGCAGGAAAACACACACTGCATTTAGTAAACACATAAAGCCTACTTTGCCTGAATTATAGAGTACTTGTTAAAGAGGAAGAGAACTAGAAGAAAACAGGCAGGATGATGCTAGAGCAGAGAGGACTAGATACCAGGCTAAGAGTTTATTTTGAGTTCTATGTTTTAACCCTAGCTGTGCACTAGATAACCTATGGTGCCCTATTAATTTATTTTCAAATACAGATGCCTGGGTCTCACCCAAGACTTTAACTCAATAGGCCTTGTGTGAGGTCCCAGCATCTGTACTTTGTAAAAAACTCCTAAGCAATTCTAATAAGCCACTAAGGTTACAAAACTACACTGTAATCAATGAGGAAATCACAGAATACTTTTGAGCCAGAAAATGCCACTGATTTCTTATTCATTCAATCAACAAATATGATAAGCAGTTATCATTGTCAGGCACTATGAAGGAACCAATGGAGGCCAATGCAAACAAAACAGACCCTGACCTCAAGGAATTTATAATCTACATACAAAGTCAGTTCAGTTCAGTCACACAGTCATGTCTGACTCTTTGCAACCCCAGGACTGCAGCACGCCAGACTTCCCTGTCTATCACCAGAGCTTGCTCAAACTCATGTCCATCAAGTCAGTGATACCATCCAACCATCTCATCTTCTGTCGCACCCTTCTCCTTCTGCCCTCAATCTTTCGCAGCATCAGAGTCTTTTCTAAGTTCTTTTCAGTTCTTCACATTCGGTGGCCAAAGTACTGGAGTTTCAGCTTCAGCACTGTCTTTCCAATGACTATTTAGGACTCATTTCCTCTAGGATTAACCAGTTTGATCTTGCAGTCCAGGGACTCAGAAGAGTCTTCTCCAACACCACAGTTCAAAAGCATTAATTCTTCAGTGCTCAGCTTCCTTTGGGCTTCCCTGATAGCTCAGTTGGTAAAGAATCTGCCTGCAATGTGGGAGACCTGGGTTCAACCCCTGGGTTGGGAAGATCCCCTGGAGAAGGGAAAGGCTACCAATTCCAGTATTCTGGCCTGGAGAATTCCATGGACTGTATATAGTCCATGGGGTCACAAAGAGTTGAACATGACTGAGTGACTTTCACTCACAACTTTCTTTACAGTCCAACTCTCACATCCATACATGACTACTGGAAAAACCACAGCTTTGACTAGATCGACTTTTGTTGGCAAAGTAATGTCTCTGTTTTTCCATATGCTGTCTAGGTTGTTCATAGCTTTTTTTCCAAGGAGTAAGAGTTTTTTTAATTTCACGGCTGCAGTCACCATCTGCAGTGATTTTGGAACCCCAAAAAATAAACTCTGTCACTGTTTCCATTGTTTCCCCATCTATTTGCCATGAAGTGATGAGACCTGATGCCATGATCTTCGTTTTCTGAATGTTGAATTTTAAGTCAGCTTTTTCACTCTCCTCTTTCACTTTAATCAAGAGGCTCTTTACTTCCTCTTCATTTTCTCCATAAGGGTGGTGTCATCTGTGTATCTGAGGTTATTGATATTTCTCCTGGCAATCTTGATTCCAGCTTGTGCTTCATCCAGCCGAGCATTTCGCATGACATACTCTGCATAGAAGTTAAATAAGCAGGGTGACAATATACAGCCTTACCTACTCCTTTCCCAATTTGGAACCAGTCTGTTGTTCCATGTCCGGTTCTAACTGCTGCTTCTTGACCTGCATACAGATTTCTCAGGAGGCAGGTAAGGTGGTCTGGTATTTCCATCTCTTTAAGAATTTTCCATAATTTGCTATGACCCACACAGTCAAAGGCTGTGGGATAGTCAATGAAGCAGAAGTAGATGCTTTTCTGGAATTCTCTTGCTTTTTCTATGATACAATGGATGTTGGCAATTTGATCTCTGGTTCCTCTGCCTTTTCTAAATACAGCTTGAACATCTGGAAGTTCATGGTTCACATACCATTGAAGCCTAGCTTGGAGAATTTTGAGCATTACTTCACTACATACACAAGCAAAGAGTAAATTAAAGTCAATGATAAATACTATGGTATTATGGAAGCATATAGGAGGGATGTCTAACTAATCTTGGGAGATTAGAAAAGACTTCCTAGAGAAAGTTATATCTAAGCTGAGTCCTAAAGGTTAAATAGGATTTGGCCAGGCCAATGAGAGACAGAAAGATTGTGTTCCAGGCAGAGGGAGAGCTGAGGCAGAGACCCAAAGGTGGAAAGGGTCACATCTCATTTGTGGAACTGAAGGAGAAAGAGGCTCAGTACAGCTGCAGTATACAACTGAGACCAGAACCAACAGATCAGAGAAGAACAAGCAGTGAGGATACAGAGATGGTAAGGGCCAGGGTTAGATATTTGACTTTACTCTGAGGGCAATGAGGATCCATAAAAGGGTTTATGAAAGGAAAAACAAAATTAGCTTTGCATTAAACATTGTGGTGTTGGCATAAAGACAGACATATAGACTAATGGAATAGAATAGAAAGCCCAGAAATAAACCCTCATATATATCAAAGGGAAAAGGACAGTCTCTGCAACAAATGAGAAATGGAGAAATGCAAGTCAAAACCACAGTGAGTTACCACCTCACACCCATTAGAATGCAACTATTCAAAAAAAGAAAGAAAGAAAACAGTAAGCATCAACAAGGATGTAGAGAAATTAGAACCCTTGCACTATTTGTAGGATTGTAAAATGGTACAATAACTATGGAAAACAATATGCTGGTTCCTAAAAAAGTTAAAAATAGAACTATTATATCATTTAGCAACTCTGCTTCTTGGTATACATCAAAAAAAATTGAAAATGGGGTCTCTAAGAGACATATGCACACCTTTATTCAAAGCAGTACTGTTCACAATAGCCAACAGGTGGAAGCAACCCAAATTTCCACAGATGGATGAATAGGTAAGTAAAATATAGTATGTATATACTTGTGATAGAATATTATTCAGACTTAAAAAGGATGGAAATCCTGTCACATGTTACAACATAGGTGAACCTTTAGGACATTAAGCTAAGAAAATGAGCCAGTCACAGAAAGACAACTACTGAGTGATTCTACTTTTTTGAGGTACCTAAGTAATCAAAATCATAGAAACAAAAAATAGAACAGTGGTTACCAGGGACTGGAGGAAGAGGGAAATAGGGAGCTGTTTAACAGTACAGAATTTCAATTCTGCAAGAGGAAAAAGATCCAAAAACCTGTTACACAACAATATAAACATATTTAACTCCAATACTTTGGCCACCTCATGCAAAGAATTGACTCATTGGAAAAGACTCTGATGCTGGGAGGGATTGGGGGCAGGAGGAGAAGGGGACAACAGAGGATGAGATGGCTGGATGGCATCACCGACTCAATGGACATGAGTTTGAGTAAACTCCAGGAGTTGGTGATGGACAGGGAGGCCTGGCGTGTTGCGATTCATAGGGTCACAAAGAATCGGACATGACTGAGCGACTGAACTGAACTGAACTGAATACTAACTATTGAACTGTACACTTAAAAATTGCTCAGATTGTTAAAAAATAGATTTGTATTTTAACAGGAACTCTGGCTGGCAATACGGACAATATGGATGCAAGGCAAGGAACAAGACTGATAGGGAGACTAGTTTAGAAGGTTGTGGCAAAAGATGATGATAGCAGAAGGAACTCGCCTGAGGTGAATGGATTCAAGATAGAAAGGAGGCAAAATGGTCAGGACATGATGATTGATAAGATGTAAAAAATGCGAGAGGTCAAGGAGGAAGGGAACAAGAACTCTAGTTTTAGAAAAGCTAAGCATTATACTAATACTTTTACAAGTTATTAATTAATTTAATAAACATTTATTAAGGAGCTATTTGTGCCAAGTACTTCAGAAGGCTTTAGACAATTGTTCTGCCACCTTCACAGAGCAGCTTCTCCTCTTGGAAGTTCATCTAAACTAGCCCTTGACACAGTGTCTCCTTATTTGTTGAAAAGGATATAGACACGAGCAATTACTATGAGAAGGTCAAGTGTACTAAAATGAGCATGTTGAAGAAAGAAAAGCTTATGATTCATTTTGGAAATCATTGACCTAAGAACCTACTATATAAGCAGGCAATGGTGACTGTGATAACAAGACCAACATAAACAGCAAGGAAACACGGAGTAGAGTGATTAGGTATCAAGTGTAGGAATGCTGAAATGCCCTGAAGTAGTAAGAATGTGTGAAAGGTACGTCCTCCCACCATCGTCCTATTTGCTACAGAATCCAAAGTAGGAGAAGCTCTCGAGTCAACACAGATCCAACTCTGATGAATGATACCACCTATCAAATTAAGAAAAACATTTTTCAAAATTTCTGTTAGAAACAGGTTTAGTCTAAACTCACAAGGGGCTCTATGAATTCAAATGCCACACTAGTTTCACAGTCATGGAGAGGATTAAAAGAAAGATTAGCTAGAAATCTCCTGAACCATTTTGTAAATCCTTTGTCCTATCACTATCAACCACTGAAAAGATTCGTCAGTTGCCCAAAACAACCCTGAAAGAGGCAGATGTCTGTGGCTAACAGCTTAATGGCTAGAAGTTCAAGTGTTGGGAAGCAGTGTCCACTCATTCATCTATTTATCCATTCACCCAACAAATATTTATTGCATGCCAGTTACGTGAGATTCAACAGTGAACAAAATAGCCAGGATCAAGGAGCTTAAAGTTGAGTAAATGGGATTATAGTCAGGTAGAACTTGACTCAATCCCAGCTCCACTACTTAGCTAAGCAAGTGAAAGTAAAGTTGCTCAGTCGTATCCAACTCTTTGCGAGCCCATGGACTGTAGCCTACCAGGCTCTTCCGTCCATGGGATTTTCCAGGCAAGAATACTGGAGTGGGTTGCCATTTCCTTCTCCAGGAGATCTTCCCAACCCAGGGATTGAACCTGGGTCTCCCGCATTGTAGGCAGACGCTTTACAATCTGAGCCACTAGGAAAGATCACTTAGCTAAGAGACCTCAGGTAAATTAACTTCTTTTTGAGCCTCAGATTTCTCACCTGTAAAATAGGAAAATACCACATATTCCATGGGATTGTATGCTAATGTATCCCCCCCACCCCAAAGGAGAGGCTTAGTAGGTCATGGCACACTTATAAGAAGAACAGCTTAATGTTCTTCTTATAAGAAGAATAACAGAAATAATAATAGAAAATAAATTATTTTTCTTATAATAAGAAAAACAGCTTAATGATTTTCATTATTATCACTCAGAAAGTGATACAAGCAGTTGAAAAATGCCTCCTTCTAAATCAATAAAATGTTTTCTAGTGAAAAAGCTGATAAATAGGATCTGCACAAGGAAGGTATCATTCAGAGCACTCCTTGAAATCCTGATGCTTTATGAAGTTATCTCCACTCCGATGTTCAGTAAACATCTCAAACTCAATCTATTCAAAACTGGCCTCTTGATTATCTTCCGTCTTGTACCTCCTGAAGTCTTCCCATCTCCATTAACAGAAACTCTATCTTTCAGATGTTCAGGCCCAAAACTTCAGTTATCCTTGAATTATTTCATCTTTTTACTTCCCTCACCCACTGCATCAGGAAAGTTTGTTTTCTCTACTTTCAAAATAGATCTAAAATCACGAGGTTCACTGCTACCACTCTGGTCCAAGTCACCACTGCCTCTCACCTTTTTTGCATAGTCTCTATTTATTTCATGGACTCTGTTGAAACAGTCTCTCTTAACTAATCTTTCTACTTTCACCTTTGCCTCCTTTTCAGTCTATTCACCACACAGTTGCCAGGGTGATCCTGTTAAAAGGTAAGTCATATCATGTTGTAATTCTACTCAAAAACCTCCAAAGACTTCTCAATTCATCCTGAGTAAAAGAGGAAACTCTCACAATGGTCTGTAAGGCACTTTGTGGGCTCTGGCCCATGTTTCTTCTCTGACTTCCGTCTACTACTATTCTTTTTATTCCTTCTGCTGCAGCCACATCACCGTCTTCGGAGTTCTTTGACCACACCCAGCTCCAGGCATTTCTCCCTCCATATCTTTACACTTGCTGTTTCCACTGCCTAGAACACTTTTCCCTCAGATATTCACATAACTAGTTCCACTACCTCCTTAATTTTTATCTCTTCTGTGATATCTTCTCTATCCACACATTCAAAACCCCAGATCACATAACATCATATATACAATTTGTTTCTTGTTTAGTCTAACTCCTCTCCCACCCCTGATGATTACAATGTAATTTTCATGAGGGCAGAGATCATCATTTGTCCATTATTATATTCTACAGTCTTCCCTGTAGCTTAAATGGTAAAGAATCTGCCTGCAATGCAGGAGACCTGGGTTTGATCCCTGGGTCAGAAAGATCCTCTGGAGAAGGAAATGGCAACCCACTCCAGTATTCTTGCCTCGGAAATCCCATGCACAGAGGAGCCTGGCAGGCTATAGTCCATGGGGTCTCAAAGAGCTGGACACGACTGAGCAACTAACACTACACTATATTTCGAGTACCTGGAATACTGCAAGACACATGGTGGGAGCCAGTAAATTTTTTTCTTTAATAAGTAAATGAGCTAGAGGCATGCTAGCAAATCAGGGGGAAACTTCTTTAAGAAAAAAGTAAATTAAATGAACTCTTCTATTATTTGTAGGTTAGGCTGCCAACCTCAAATTCTTGTTTCTCAAATGTCTTACGGAGTTACTAAAAATAAGGGCAGAAAACATGTACCACAATTTATTTAGAGATTTTTAAAATTACTAAATGACCAAACCAAAAGTTAAATAAAAGCTACATTTTTCAGAAGTAAAGAAGACGCCAACATGTATTCATAGGAATGCTTTAGCTATTTTTACATGTATAAATGGAATGAATTTCTAATTGTGCAAGGACTTGGATGTAGCATTTCACACTATTTTTGACTGCTGGCTCTTTCCACTGGAGTTAATGAAGCTTCTACATGTACTATGGACCCAATCACACAGGGTATCATTATACAGACCCTATTTAAGAGACTGACCCTCACTAGAGAACTCGGAATTTGACATAACTTGGAAAGTGGAAGGGAGAAGAGAGACAAGGGCGTCCCAAGTCCTGGAAGGCATATCTAAGGCTAGCACATGTAGAAGATAGCAAAAAGACCCACCTAACAAAAGGGAGCAATTTGAATTCTGAAATCCGATTAGAGAAAGTCTAGAATACTAAACAGAAGTTTTTAAACAGAATCATCACATTATCAAAGTATGCCTAAGGAAGATTACTTATGTAGTAACATATCAAACTGAAACAAAGGCAGACCAGGGACAAGAAAAGCAGCCACATGCTTGAAAGATAGAGGGCATGGCTATGCTGCCAAAGTTAACTCAAGGCAGGCACCAGACAACTTTGCATTTGGCTCAAGGTAAGTTAGACCAGGAGAATACTCTGTACTGGGTCACACAAAAATAAGAAAAGCAGTAGGCAAAACCAATGGCAATATCACAGCACACCAAGAAACTGGAATCGGGGTCTGGCTGCTCATTTGTATAAATAATGCATGAGTTTGGTTACTGAACCCACAGAGTTTCCTTTCATTGTAAGCTCTCTGATTATATAAAGGCTTCTTAGAGGTCTGACAGAAACCGACTCAGAAACAACACATATCAACCCACATAAACAAGGAATTTCCAAAGTAACTCTTCTTTAATAAAGAAAGTGGGGAAAGGGGTAGAAACGGTGAGTGAGAAGAGGATGAGGGCTTTGTGAATTAAAAATTCTCTTCAGCCACTTGCAGGGCTAAACATCCCCTCATGAGTAAAGAGCATTTCTTTCAGTACCAAGTATCTGACTGGCTGAGGTGACTTTGCTAAAGAGGCCAAGCAATTGCTCTGTTTATAGCTGCCATGCCATGTTCAGTTGCTTCAGTCGTGTCGACTCTTTGTGACACCACAGACTGTATCCTGCCAGGCTCCTCTGTCCAGGGGACTCTCCAGGCAAGAATACTGAAATGGGCTGCCATTCCAGAGGATCTTCCCAACCCAGGGATTCAATCTACGTCTCCTGCATTGCAGGCAGATTCTTTATCACTGAGCCACCAGGGAAGCCCCCTTTTTATAGCTAAATGGCTCTTATAGCCACAGTGGAAAAAAGAATAGTTTTTCCATGGCAGAAATGGCAAGAAAGACCCCAAAACGTCCTATCAATTCTTTTGCTGACTCCCTTGACCAGAGTATTGTCACTTGAGGCCCATACCCCACAACCTTATACCCCGCTCATCCACCAAATTCCCAATCTTCTAGGCACTAAGAGGTTCTGCACAAAGAGGTCCCCCCCAAAAAAGAAGTTCCCCAAACTGTTTGATATGAGGATATTTCCCTCCTTGTGCTTTTCTTAACAAAGTAAAAAACAAAAAATATCCCCAAACAAAAACAAACCATAAAAACCATTATGAGATGACATGTAATCTGTTGTAACCATCTCTCTCTCCTCTCCTTTGACATCCCTCCTACCTGAGTATGGAATAGAAAATAGCATGTAAGTTGGTGGCAGCTACTTTTTGATTATGAATGAGAGCCAACCTTAGGACGAAGCTGACAATGTAAGCATAGAACAAAGAAATGGGGAGAGGTGGGGGGTCTCTGGATAACATCTATTTAGCTGCTGAATTAAACCAAGCTCTAACCTAGTAAGCTGCTAGAATTTCAGTTTATATGAGTCCTTTAGTTGTTTAAGGCCATTTAACTATTTTCTGTTACTTGCACCCAAATACATTATAATATATCCAATAACCAGAAAACAGCTTTCCCAAATAACACAAAATATACAAAGTTAGTCAGAAATGAATTCTACAAATACTATATGTGTTACACATACAAGAACCTGTGCTCAGGACTATGGGGAAACATAAGTGAATTAAGGACAGCATGTTACAATGAAAAGAGTACAGACTTTGAGGTCCGATGAACCTAAATCCACATCCTACTTTGAGGAAGTCACTTAATTTCTCTAAGCCTTAGTTGTCTCATCTATAAAACAGAAGAAACAGAACTACAGAATTGTGAGAAGTATAGCTAATATATAAAGCACCAAGCATAGCACTCAGCCCACAGTGGGTGCTTAATAACTAGTAGTTATGATTTTTAAAATGAGAGCAAGTTTTACCCTCAAGTAGAGTAGAAAAGACAAATTATAATGTGCTAACTGGGATGTTTATAGGGTATGAGATATTGCAACAAAGGTTCCAATTCTTCACCCCTTACTGAATCAATGTTTTTTGACACAAAGAACTTTGCAGTATGCTCCCAGTGTGGATTCAGGCATGTGACTTGCTTTGTCCAATCAGATATTAGCCAACCAAACTGGAACATAAGCAGAGTCATGAAAAGCACTTGTACAAATGTGCTGGCACACTCTTGCTATTCTGGTATCATCTTAAGAAGGACAAGTCCAAGCTAGCCCATTGGTCCCAGAAAACAATGAGAAACAGCTGAAGCAAAGTGCCCACACAAAGCTCACCCTACAGCAGACCACCAGCAGACCTGCAGATAGATGACTGAGCGAGAGAGAGAGCAGCAAAACTGCCCAACTGGGCCACTGGGCCCAGTTCAGCTTAGCAGAGCCTCCAGAGGTATGAGAAATAGATGTTTATTGTTGCATGGTTTTGTGGTTGAATATTACATAGCAATAGCTAACTGACCATAGGGTTATATTTCTGTCTTTAAAAACCAAAGATTTCCACTTCCTTGATACTCATGACTAAATGAAAGGCAAAAAACAACAACAACAACAACAACAACAACAACAAAAAACAAAAAAAATAAATGAAAGGAAAGGTTAGGTCGTCTGAGTCAAAGACATACTTTGGGATTCTTAATTCAACTCATTAAACTCGAAAGTACCTGATCTTTCATTAAACTGCTTTCTCTTTAACAAATACTAATTTGTTAAAAAATTAGAAGTCTATGCTTACTATAAGTAGTTTTAAAAAACACTCGTAAATGTCTGACTGTTCCAAGTTCAATTAATGTCTACAATTACAATGAACACTTGTAGAAATGGCTGAGGCCCAGAAAAGTCTGTATCATCATTGTATGTGAGAAATATTCTTCTTAATAATATCAATACTTTATAGGCATCAATAAGATCTGTGCTTCTCTACTGTAATTATTGGCAAACTATTTTGAGAGAAATAAAGAATGGCGCTCACATTACTGTGGAGGACAGGAATTCCACCAATCAAGAAATATTTACTAAATATCATCCAAGTTCTAAGCAGTGCACTTGATGTTATTAGTAATTTATCTTTATGATCCTTAGTGAAACCAACAGCTGTGCTGTCACGTCAAATTATTAGGCCATTAAACCAGAAATCTATGTCATGATGGCCTTTATTGAAAATAAGCAAGAACATTTGGATATTTGGGCTTCATGACCTTTGGCCTATAGATTATTAATATGATAAGTTGTATCAATATCTCATTAATTATACAGAAATACACTCACAAAGCACTTACTGTATCTTGCATATGACTATAAACAAGCTACAAAGCAACAGAAAATATTACTTAAGTGCAACATGGCCAAAGGAATGTTGCACTACAATCATCCATTTCTGCCCTTTCTACTGCATCCACTTTCAGATTTGAGGCATGATCACAGATTTTAAAGCATATTCTTATTTGTCAGTAAAACCAACACACAAGCTCTTCCAATGAACTCACATTTCAGAAAACAATGATATAAACAGGGAGTGCAACAAATACTTTTATAAGTGTTTATGATTAGTGTCAGAGCTCTGTTGGATAAAAGGCTTGAGAGGAGAGAGTTTTGTCTTTGAGGAATATATATACTCACTTCTGAGAAAAGAAATACACAGAAAATATTTCTTGATCCAGGATGCTGGTTATGGGTGTGTTCATTTGTGAAAACCTAGTGAGATACACATTTTCCATATGTGTGCTTTTATTTATACTTTGTAAAGGGTTTTAAAAATTTAATGACATAAACAGAAGTACAGAATTAAGTACTAAATGAAAACTACTGACAATTCAAGGAGTTCAGGAGGGACTGGTCACTGTTAATGCTATAATAGTTAAAATGTATTAAGCAATTACTGTATGCCAGTTACTGTATTAAATAAGCATTTTATATCTGTGCAGTATCACTGTGGTCATAATCTTACCAACAGCATTTGCCACAACTACGTAATTATTTCTTCCTCCTTGAAACCCCTTCCTTTCCATTCCAGGCCAACACACTCCTGGTGTTCTTATTTTCCTAGCTATTCCTTAATCTGCCTTTCCCACGAGACTTTAAAAATTCAAGTACTTTAACATTCAGCTATAGTCCTCTTCTCTATCTGGACTCCTAGGGATAGGTACTACTGTTATTATTCCTGTCTTACAAATGAAAACATTGCAGCACAGGGAGATTCAATTATTAGATTCAATTAGTTATTAGGGAATCCAAGAATATTAAGAGATATGGCAATCAACACTACAGAGCCCATGCTCTTCACTACCTCACTAACCCACTTTCTTTGGCCTTCCATACAAGAGGCAGGACATAGCTATACACATTCCACACTCTGGTGTTCTCAGTAATTGAGAAAAAAGACATTGAGTGAGGCACATGGGACCCTCCTTGACAATATATTAAGGATTAATACCAGGTACCAAGCCAGTAGGAAACCAGTGTTTTTGCAAATTCTGTTGAACAATTTTCCTTCTTAAATTCTTCACTTTTTATTCTGGTGCTTCTCAAGGAGAAATGTGAAATCATTCTAGAAGATAGAATCTGAAGAGTTTTCAAGAATACCTAGGAGCCTTATGAAGACCTACTAAACCTAGAGTATTCTAGGAATCCAAATTTCTAAGAAGCGACCCAAGCAAATTATGAAGCTGGTAACCTAGTACCTGAATTTGGGAAGCATTTATTTGAGAGGGGATTCCCTGGTCCTCAGAAGCTAAGTAGTGACCACTACATATTTACCTGCCTAGAAGAGACTGAAAATGAAATGAGAATAGAGATGTAAACTCTACAAGGAGTACTTTCCTCCAGTCAGGAAACTAGAGCAGCAACAGTGGAATTTTAGATCAGGACCCCACACATTTCTTAATAGTCCGGGAATTTGTTGTCATGATACAGCACGCAGCCAAGTGACATCATCCCTTCGTTTAGGAGGGGGTCATCCAGGCAGCAACAACCAATATAATATTTGAGCACTCATTCCCAGTTCAGTTCAGTTCAGTCGCTCAGTGCGTCCGACTCTGCGATCCCATGAACCGCAGCACCCCAGACCTCCTCGACTCATTCGCAGGGTACTCACCAAGTGTTATCAGGGAATCCAAGAGTATTAAGAGATATGGCAAACTGTCCCAAGGCTACAGAAGAAAGCTTTGTTAACAATGCCCTTTTTACATAAACATAAATGAATACATATTTTGCATACGTATGCGAGTAACAATTGAGTGGAACCATAAATGCTGAAACTAAGGCAAAGAAGTCACTTCAACACGCTTATTGAAGTCTTACCTCTGTGAGTGCATGCAACTGTCCTTGATGTACACACACACCCATGAACCTACAAAACAAAACAGATTTTTTTTTAAACAAATGAAAAGGACATGAACATAACTAGTGTAGTTGTGCATGCATTAGAGACAGTCCAACACCTGCAAAGTCTACTGTCCTGAATAACACTGTAGCTTCTCAAACTTTAATACCACTCTTGTAAATTCTAAGTTTATCATGAAATATCTGGCTGTGGCAAGACCTGGTGGTAAAAAGCATTGGTGGAAGAGGGAGGTGAGCAAGCCTTTAAAAACAGCATGGTATCATGAAACAAGCACCAAGCTGGAACCAAGGAAACCTGATACTGGCTTAGCTTGGCCATTATCTGTTTACACGCTCACACACACAAAAAGGTCACTAACCCTATGGTTTCCTCAGTTTCCTCATCTAGGAAGTAAGTAGGTTGAACTACCCAATATGAAGGTCTGTAATTTACAATCAGTGAACTGGGGTTGGGAATACCCATATTTACTAGAGGACAGAGAGCTAACTTCCTTAACATAAAAAGAACTCTTCTAAATATGTAACTTTAAAAAGACCCAATAGAAAAATAAGCAAAAAGCACGTACATAAAAAAATAAATAAATAAAAATCCACAGAAAACTAAGAATAAAGGGCTAACCATATAAAGATGTGCTCTCCCTCATAATTAGAGAAATGTATACTAAAACAAGGAGCTATTACTTTCTATCAATGAATGAAGATTAAGAATGATAATGATTGGGAGAATTCCTTGAGATGGATCCAGTGGTTAGGACTCTGCTCTCACTGCAGAGGGTGCAGGTTCAGTCCTTGTTTAGGGAACTAGGATGCTGCTTAGGAACGCAAGCCCAACAGGGCAGCAACCCCCAACCCCCAGAAAAGAGTGATAATGCTAAGTGTTGTCCAGAAGGGAAGGAAACAAGAACAGGAAATACTGCTGAGTTCTCAGTACAACTTTTTCAAAGGGTAATTAATTGATCATCCTAGCAAAAATTTTCATTACTCCAACAATCCAGTTCTAGAAATTTATCTTACAAGTATACTCAATTTGGGTGAGCAAAAATTCACATAAAAGGACATCTACTTCACTAGTGTATGTGAATCTAAATACCCATCAAATAAAAGACTTGTTAAATATTTACAGTATAATTCATAGATTAGAATACTATACAGGCATTAAAAAGAATGAAGTAATCCTTACGCACTGACATGACAATATACAGAAAATATACTGCTAAATGAAAATGTCAAGCTTTAAAATACCATTTGTGTAAAAAAATTTTATATATTAATAGAAAATATCTAGAAGCATTAATAATAAATGGTACTGAGGGGGTAAAGGGTGATTTTTATTTTTCAGTGCACAACTTATGTTATATTTGAAGTTTCTTCAAACATCAGCTTACATTTTTAGGTAAAAATAATTTTTAAACAAAAATCACAAACCAATATTATGACTGATGATAATCATTAAGTGACAGAAGATAAATGACATAAAGCCAGTGACACTCAGGCCTTAGGTTGTCAAGAAAAGTCTCATTAACAATACCCACAAGGCCCAAGAAGCTCTAGTTTAGAAGAGAAAAGAAAAGGGAAGAGATTGACTAAACTGATAGTGAAGGCACAGCAGAGACTGTGCTCGAAAGGACCATAAAGTTCTATGGAGGCAGAGTCCAGGTCATAGCACCTAACAGGGCCTAGCAAATAGTTTGCTTACTCAGTGAATAATTGCTGGGTGAAAAGGAACTGAGTGAGGGAGAAAGCCTGGTCAGCTGTAACACCACAGCAGTTTTAAAGACATGCTGCTCTAAAATTACCAATGTGAAAATTTCACAGTTTCTCCAAGAGGTGTTATCTAGACCACTGGTTTTCTCTAAGGGCATCCAGAGACACGATGGAGACTTGAAAAAGGAAAAAAAACCCAAGGAAATATCTAGGTAGTATTGAAAATAAGATGCAGGTTTCAATGACAGGCTAAAACTTACCTCTTGGGAATAAACAGGCTTAGGAATAAAAAGGAAGTGAAATAATAGAGTAGTTAAAAGAGGTCTGGAAAAAAAAAAAAAAGAAAAGAGGTCCTGGATTTCCCTGGTGGTACAGTGGCTAAGAATCCACCTGCCAGTGCAGGGGACATGAGCTGGATCCCTGATCCAGGAAGATTCCACCTGCCATGTGCCACAACTACACACACGTTTTAGTACCCACAAACCCACACATTTTAGTACCCACGAGCCCCAACTACTGAGCCCTCATGCTGCAACTACTGAAGCCCGGCACACCTAGAACTTGTGCTCTGCAACAAGAGAAGCCACCACAATGAGAAGCTTGCACACCACAACCAAGAGTAGCCCCTGTTCGCTGCAACTAGAGAAAGTCCACACACAGCAATGAAGCCCCAGGACAGCCAAAAATAATTACTTAAAACAATTAAAAGTACAGAAAGAAGATAATTGACAATCTAGATATCAATTTTAAAAAGAGCTCTGAAGTTAGAGGGTGTAGGTTCAAATCCCATCTCCACTTGTTAATAGTGTCCACAACGTAAGGTTGTTGTTAAGACTAAATGAAACAACTTTCGTTCACCGGTCAGTTTCTTTACTGTGAAACTCACTACCTAATATGGAAGAGAATGAGGTGAGGAATGTAGGACAGGTAAAAGTCTAAAGAATAATTAACATAAGTAACATAGAGTGCTGGAAGACTGAATCTGGAATGCTGAATGTTTCTGGGTGGCATGGCATAGTGTCTTTGCAGATACAGCATCTGACAGCTTCAGTTTAACATCAGAAACCAGTTGGGTAAAAGAGGAAGCTGTACTAGAACAAAGGAAATCCGGGCAAGATAAATGAGAAAACAATCAATTTGGGGGAGCTGAAGTTTTAGAGGTATCTTTTTTTTTCCTTATTAAAGACATTTCTTTTTTTTTTTTTGGTAATAATATTTTTATTGAAGGACAGTTGATTTACAATATTACATTCACTTCAGGTATACAGCAAAGTGAGTCAGTTATATATATATATTCTTTTTCAGATTCTTTTCCCTTATAGGTTATTACAATATATTGAGTATAGTTCCATGGCTATATAGTAGGTCCTTCTTGGTTATCTATTTGATATATAGTAGCATGTATATTCGGAGAAGGCAATGGCAACCCACTCCAGTACTCTTGCCTGGAAAATCCCATGGGCGGAGGAGCCTGGTAGGCTGCAGTCCATTGGGTCGCTAAGAGTCAGATACAACTAAGCGACTTCACTTTCACTTTTCACTTTCATGCATTGGAGAAAGAAATGGCATCCCACTCCAATATTCTTGCCTGGAGAATCCCAGGGACGGGGTAGCCTGGTGGGCTGCCGTCTATGGGGTTGCACAGAGTCGGACACAACTGAAGTGACTTAGCAGCAGCAGCATGTATATTAAGTATTCATGGTGGCTCAGAGGTTAAAGCGTCTGCCTGCAATACAGGAGACCTGGGTTCGATCCCTGGATCGGGAAGATCCCCTGGAGAAGGAAATGGCAACCCACTCCAGTATTCTTGCCTGGAGAATCCCATGGACGGAGGAGCCTGGTGGGCTACAGTCCACAGGGTCGCAAAGAGTAGGACACGACTGAGCGACTTCACTTTCAGCATGTATATGTTAAACCCAAAATCCTAATTAATCCCTCTCCCCTTTTCTCTTTTGGTAACAATAAGATTGTTTTCTATGTCTGAGGGTCTATTTCTATTCAGTGTCATATATGTATACATACATATGTATGTGTATATATATCCTTTTTCAGATTCTCTTCCATTATAGGTTATGACAAGATACTGAACATAGTTCCCGGTACTATACAGTGGCTCCTGGTGATTACCTATTTTGTGTATAGCAGTGTGTATCTGTTAATTCCAAACTCCTAATTTATCTCCCACTTTCCCTTTTGGTAACCATAAGTTGGTTTTCTATGTCTGTGAGTCCATTTCTATTTTATAGATAAATTAATTTTGTGTTTTTTAAGAGTCCACATATAAGTGATATCATATGATATTTACCTTTGTCTGACTTACTTCACTTAGTATGATAATATCTAGGTCCATTCATGTTACTGAAAATGGCATTATTTCATTCCTTTTATGGCTGAGTAATATTTCATTGTGTGTATATACCACATCTTCTTTACTGTAGAGGTATCTTTAAAAAAGGTCAGTGTTCTTTAAGTGTTTGTACAGGTCCTCAGTCACTAGAATTATGAGAGTCAGTATTTTATTCCTTTATTTAACAACTATTTGTTGAGTGGCCACTATGTGTAAGACATTAGGGACAGAACAGTGAATAAAACAAAGTCCCTGCTCTCGAAGCAGTTTCATTCCAGGGGTCATTCTATTGGAAAGCAATTATAATAAAAAGTTAAATGGATGTTTTGCAGAACGTAGTTAAATTGTTGTGCCATAAATAGCTGTATCTAGTGAACCTCTTACAGGAAGGATGCTTCCCTGAGATTACATGGTATTTCTGCCTAAGGATGATTCTATTCTCATTATCCCACCATAGCAAAAAGAGGTAAATAATACACAATATTCTTTTATTACAATATATAATAAGCTTTTATTACAAAAAATTTTTTATAATATTACAATAAGTAATATACAAAAGCTTCACTACAGCTTTCTAAACTATAAAGGGCACTAGCAGGGGTTAATAACTAAGGCCTACTACTTGTTTTTATAAAATTTTATTGGAACATAAGCAGCAGCAGCAGCAACATGGTATTTTCTGGGGCTGCTTTTGTGCTACAACAACAGATTTAAATAGTTGTGACAGAGACTGTATGGCTTGTGAATACTGAAACATTTACTATCTCATCCTTTACCAAAAGAGTTTGCTCATACCTTAAAAGACTGTTAGGAGGATAAAATGGGATATTTCAGGTACAATATCTAGCCTATGATCAAATAAAGATTAAATGTTTTTTATTTTATTATTATTAATGATTCTAAATTGTACCATCTCTTATATGACTATTAGAGTTACCTTTTCAAAACCTGAACTATGTAATTTCCTTCTTTATAAACCTTCAATGGCTCCCTTCTGCCTATAGAATAAAGTCAAAATTCCTTACCACAGCATTTGAAACTTTCCACGATATGTTCCAGCTTATCTTTGGAAGCTCACACTTTCCCATGAGCCTTATTCTTCACCCATTTCTCCCTTTCCTCTGCTTCTATCCTACAAATATATTTAAATTTACTCATCTTAAAAAATGCTTCCCTTGCCCCCTCTCTAGTGGTTCAACAGTAATGAATCTGCCTGCAATGCAGGAGATGTGGAGATGTGGGTTCGATCCTTGGGTCAGGAAGATCTCCTGGAGGAGGAAATAAATTTCTAATGGCACTCCAGTATTCTTGCCCAGAAAATCTCATGGACAGAGGAGCCTGGTGGGCTACAGTCCATGGGGTTTCAAAAGAGTCGGACAGGACTGAGCAACCAAAACAACAATAAAAACAAAGCCCCTTCCTAAAATATGATCCTAAGTCATTCTTTGCATTTGTACCCAACCTTTAAGAGTAGGTTACATACACTATAGGGTTTCCCTAGTGGTTAAGACAGTAAAGAATCCGCCTGCAATGCAGGAGACAGGGGTTCAATCCCTGGGTTGGGAAGATCCCCTGGAGGAGAAAATGGCAACCCACTCCAGTATTCTTGCCTGGAGAATTCCATGGACAGAGAAGCCTGGCGGTGACAGTCCATGGGGTCGCAAAGAGTCAAGTCGGACACAACTGGGTGACTTAACAGTTTCACTTTACATACATATTTTTACACTATCTGGCTTCCCTGGCAGCTCAGCTGGTAAAGAATTTGCCTGCAACGCAAGAGACCCTGGTTTGATTCCTGGGTCAGGAAGACCCGCTGGAGAAGGGATAGGCTACCCACTCCTATATTCTTGGGCTTCCCTGGTGGCTCAGCTGGTAAAGAATCTGCCTGCAATGCAGGAGACCTGGGTTCAATCCCTGCGTTGGGAAGCTCCCCTGGAGATCTTCATGGCTACAGTCCATGCGGACACGACTGAGTGACTAACACTTTCACTTTACATACATCTACCTATCTTTAACCTTCCTTTGTTCCTAAACTCATTATAACCTGCCTTCTGCCCACATAACTCTTTTTGTAACTTTCCTTACTGGGGAAGATTCAGAGTTTTATTTGTCTCTGCATTTCTAGTACCTAGTATAGTATCTTACACACAGTAAGCAAGATCTCAGTAAAGATTTGTTGAAGGGTATGAATGATTTTTATGACCTGGAAACTTAACTTCAAGCTCCTCCCTGAGCTGGAAGACTTCATTTACTTACTGAAAATTATCCTTCTAGGATCAGCTAAAATTTCATTTTCTCTGCAATGATCTTTAGGATGCCTTCAGTTAACATTAGTACTCTTTCTCTTTCTTCCTGGCTCCCAGCAGTGCTAACATCCTTCTTTGCAAGACTGCTCATTAGCATAAATCAAGAGGTCCAAGGTCTGGAGTCTGACTGCTTGGATTTGAATCCTGACTCTGCTTACTGACGACCTCTCCGTATTTCAGGTTTTCTCCACATGCAAAATGGAAATGTTGGTATTATCCAATCTATATGGTTATTGTGATGATTAAAATAACTTGAGCTCTTAGAACTGTTAGCTATTCTTTTTAACCTTTCTGACTTCTCCAGATTGGAATATAAGGAAGGCTTTTAAGAGTACAGAACTCATCTAATTTATTTCTATATACACACAATGCTTTGCACATAAGATGCTAAACAAGTATTTCTTGAATGAAAAGGCAATAATCACCAAATTACTTTCACAACGTAAACTCAAACCAAGAGGTATTCATTTTATTTCATCAAATATTTGTATAGAAGGGAGGCAATACAATGGCTACATTCTAAAGTTAAAAGGGTCGTCTAGAAACTGAAAGTACTTGGTTTGAGTGTGATTTACCCTTGCTTCCCATGCCCTCAGACCCACCATCACTGTTACCGCACTACCCACAGAGATGTCACAGAGGACACGTTCAGGCAGGCACTGGCTTCACGTGACCGTTTTCCCCACCCTCTGCTCACATCACCACATCGTAGTGGTGTTGCACAATTCTACTTCTACGTGAAACTTTTCTGCTAGACCTTCTCAACCTCATTTCCTTTCCACCACCACCACCACCACATCGAAAACGGTGTTAAAGAGCTGGCAAGCTGAGACAGGAATTAGCTTTCTATTGGAAGAGCTTGAGCAGAGCTAATCATTCGAGTTGCTATAAAAAGCATATACTTTTAAAAGGGAAATATTACTCATCCTTTAGGGAAGTGATTTACGCCTAAAAAGGCATTTAATATATCAACAGTAAGTTTTCACTGAAATTTTTATTGCTACTTTAATCAAAATCTAAAATGTGGCCAAAGCTGAAAATCTTTCTTGGTAAGAGACAGGATCTTAAAAAAAAATTACATTATGAATGATTCTTATTCTCCACTACCACCACCCCAAATCATGCAAGCTTAAATTATTTAGCTCAGAAAGGGGGCATTTTCTTAATGGATATGCTTGAGAGTGAGTGACAGATTACTCAAATTTGTTATTTTTAATTTCATATTACACACACATTTGCATTGTCTTTTAGACCAGCGCTTCCTACATTTTAATATGGAAACAGATCACCCAGAAGCTATGTAAACTGCAGACTTTGATTCTATAAGTCAGCGGGGAACTGAAATTTTGAATTTCTAAAAAGCTCCCAGGTGATCCTAATGCTGCCTGGTCTATGGAGCATATATTGAGTAGCAGGGTTCAGTCCAGACCAAAGACAGCTAGCTGATCACTACTCTCAAGTTACTGAAGGTGTTTGGCCTCGGGAACGGCGTCACGATGTGATTCGAGGTTCTTCCCCGGATCGCCATTATGGGCGTGTGCTTGTTCATCCCGGGAATGGCCACCGAGCGCATCCACAGGTTCAGTAATGGGGGCAAGGAAAAAAGGGTTGCCCATTATCCATATCAGTGGTATTTGATGGAAAGAGATAGGCGCGTCTCTGGAGTAAACCGTTCCTATGTGTCAAAGGGTTTGGAGAACATTGATTAAGGAAACGTTTTCCTGGTTGATGAAGAACAACTCAGTCATGCTCTTCTATCCCTGCTAGTAGATTATGCCGCATATTGTGTAGCATGCATTGTATTTTGTAGTGTGTAATAAAAATAAAATAAAAATAAAGTTACTGAAACTATAACAGGAAACTCCCAACTCTGATGCTACTGGTAAACTAGAGTTTGACCAGAGACTTAACTTTCCTGTCTTTCTTGTAGAATGATTTACCATTCCCCATAAAGTATCATAACCACACTTTTCCATAACTTAACTTTTTTCCTCAGACTGTTTCCAATGTTTAGAATGCCCCACCCTTCATTTCCACGGAGTTATATTCTGCCCCATAGCTCATTTCCTTTCCCCAAAACAAATCTGGCTCTAAGTAGAAGTATTTCTGAACAAGCATGCTTCTGAATTACCAAGGCACTCCATCTACACCACACTGCTACATCATCATAATTTCTACCTTTAACTGTTTTATAATATGTCTTATATTTCCCTTAGGAGACCATAAGCTTCTTAAAGCATTCTCTTGAGTGGCATACGATAGTATATAAACACTTGCTGGATAATTTAAAACACAACTCTGAACACTCAAATAGTACTGAGTGCCAGCTATGTGCCAGGCACCAGTAATGATCATAACAATTATAAGAACTAACTCAAAGAGTGCTTACCATTGTTCTAAGCACTTTATGTTATATTCATTTAATCCTCATAATAACCCAAAGAAGTAATACTTTTATTAACCTGAATACATTGATGAAGAAACTGAGGCTCAGAGAAATTAAGTAACTTGTCCAAAGTCACACAGCTAACAAGTGGCAGAGTCAGGAGTCAAATCTAAACAGTGGGTTCCAAAGTCTGTGTTTTTTTTTTTTGGCCCGGGCCCGGGCGGGGGTGGGGGTGGGGGTGGGGGAGTGGTGCGTGCCGTGTGGCTTGGGGGATCTTAGTTCCCCCTACCAGGGATCGAATCCAGGGCCCCTTGAAGTGCAAGCATAGAGTCCTAACCCCTGGACCACCAGGGAATTCCCAAAGTCTGTGCTCTTAACCATGATGTTATAATACCTCTCCGTATAGTTATAAAGAGGCTATAAAAACGAGTAAGACACAACCTGTTCACTTAAGAAGCTATTGGCTACTCAAAAAAATTGTTGTGGCAGCTCAGAGCTTCTGATATAAGTCCAAACTCCTTAGCATGTTATTCAACAGTCTTAATGATCTGACCCAAACCTCTCTTTATTACATCCATCTGCATTCTCGATGTTTTACTGTAGTTACATAACCAGCTTCTCCTAAATATGTCCTGAATTCTCCCACTTCCACTTCCATTTTGTTGCTGGAATAAGTCCATCTTTCTCATCAAAATTAATCTTTCTCTTCCCTATACACTCAAATTACTCCATTTAAACTTCTACCGTAACACTAACCAGGCTTGCCTACTACATGTTTTAGTTATGTCCACCTTTTCACTCAATTAGAGGACTCTTGAGGGCAGAGATGGAAGAGTATGGAAGAGATGGTTACTTGTTAACTTCCCTTTTCCTCCTGAAGTAGGCTACATTTCCCAACTGGTTAAGATCATAACACTGAGTTCTGGCCGGTGGTACAGGGATAGAAGTGATTATATCATTTTCAGGCCTGTCCCATTAAAAACCTCAACATCATCCTCCATATTTTCTTCCTACATCTGCCAGCAGATGCACAGGATCCAATAGAGGAATCTGAGGCCCTGTCCTAGGTTAAAAGGAGCCCCCCTTCAAGCTCCACTCAACATGCATTGGATTAGAATATGAGTTAAGAAACAGCTTAAGCCAATAAGATTTTAAGTTAGCCCACCTGGACTAAATACATCTTATAGTTTTGTTTCTCTATATATACCCAAAACACTGCGTTATTCATAATTCAGTTCAGTTCAGTCACTCAGTCATGTCCGACTCTTTGCGACCCCATGAATTGCAGCACGCCAGGCCTCCCTGTCCATCACCAACTCCCAGAGTTCACCCAAACCCACGTTCATCAAGTCGGTGATGCCATCCAGCCATTTCATCCTCTGTCATCCCCTTCTCCTCCTGCCCCCAATCCCTCCCACCATCAGGGTCTTTTCAATGAGTCAACTCTTTGCATGAGGTGGCCAAAGTACTGGAGTTTCAGCTTCAGCATCAGTCCTTCCAAAGAACACCCAGGACTGATCTCCTTTAGAATGGATTGGTTGGATCTCCTTGCAGTCCATGGGACTCTCAAGAGTCTTCTCCAACACCACAGTTCAAAAGCATCAATTCTTCGGCGCTCAGCTTTCTTCACAGTCCAACTCTCATATCCATACATGACCACCGGAAAAACCATAGCCTTGACTAGATGTACCTTTGTTGGCAAAGTAATGTCTCCGCTTTTTAATATGCTGTCTTGGTTGGTCATGACTTCCCTTCCAAGGAGTAAGCATCTTTTAATTTCATGGCTGCAGTCATAATCTGCAGTGATTTCGGAGCCCAGAAAAACAAAGTCTAACAGTGTCTCCATTGTTTCCCCATCTATTCCCATGAAGTGATGGGACCAGAGGCCATGATCTTAGTTTTCTGAATGTTGAGCTGTAAGCCAACTTTTTCTCTCTCCACTTTCACTTTCATCAAGAGGCTTTTTAGTTCCTCTTCACTTTCTGCCATAAGGGTGGTGTCATCTGCATATCTGAGGTTATTGATATTTCTCCCAGCAATCCTGATTCTAGCTTGTGCTTCTTCCAGCCCAGCGTTTCTCATGATGTACTCTGCATATAAGTTAAAGAAGCAGGGTGACAATATACAGCCTTGACGTACTCCTTTTCCTATTTGGAACCAGTCTGTTGTTCCATGTCCAGTTCTAACTGTTGCTTCCTGACCTGCATATATGTTTCTCAAGAGGCAGGTCAGGTGGTCTGGTATTCCCATCTCTTTCAGAATTTTCCACAGTTTATTATGATCCACACAATCAAAGGCTTTGGCATAGTCAATAAAGCATAAATAGATGTTTTTCTGGAATAATTAGTGTTCAGTAAATATTTAGAGTCCAATTAAGTTAAAATTCTTATTGCAAAGCAGAACCTTTCAAGACTCTATTAAAACTAGCATATGAAAGAGATTATTCATGGAAGTATGGGAAGAAAATTGAAAATTTTACTTTTTTTTATACAAAAAAGAGAAATGTTTACTAATATTTAATATGGGTTGATAGTAGCACCTGGGATGGGCTCAAAAATGTTTTCCTAATGGGATTCTATGGGAGACAGAAGATATCCAAAGATGTTCATGTCCTAGTCCCTAGAACCTGTGACTATGTTGGATGGCAAGTAGAATAAATTTTAAAAACTGCAGATGGAATTAAGGCTGCTAATCAGTTGACTTTAAATTAGGGAGATTATCCTGGATTAGCAAAGTGGGTGCACTGTAACCACAAAACGTCCTCAAAGGTGGAAAGAGGGAGGCATAAGAGTCAATATCAGAGGGCTACAATATGAAAAAGACTCAACGGGTCACTGCAGGCTTTGACGATGGAAGGGGACTACAAGCCAAGGAATGCAAAATAGTCGCTAGAAGTTGAAAAAAGTAAGAAAATAGATTCTCCCCTAGAGCCTTCAGAAAGGAATACAACCCTCCTTGAATTTAGCCCAGTAAGATCTGTAAGATAATAATTTTCTGTTATTTTAAGCCATTAGGTTTGTGGCAATTTGCTACAGCGGTCCTAGAAAACTAACAATCAAAAAAATCTAAGGGTCACTATTTTATGTTATAATGTTCACAGATCTAAGATAGATTTGGGGTTTTGACTCTTTGTAAAGAAGCATAAGGAAAATAATAACGTTATTTTCTTTGGTGGTATTTACATCTAGTAGGTCAAATATTTATTGAACTCATAGTCATGTATAAAGCTCAGAGTTAAACACTAAAGTTTAAATGTTATCCCTTCTCAAAAGTTTATTACCTAAATAGAAGAATAAGGGAGAGGTATGGTAACAGTCTAAAACACATCTATCCTCCTTCTAAAAAACAAAACAAAACAAAACAAAACACTGACACTACTATTTTGAGTGGGACCTCTTCAATTCCGCATAACAGGACCTAGGAAGAGAAATGCAGCCACTGCATCAAAGCTGTCAAGAAAATTACTCTGTACTGCTCACCTGCAACATACCTGGAAACTGTGCTAGGTGTTTTATAGATACTACCTGATATGAAATTACCCCTATTTTATCATCTAGGAAAATAAGATTCAGGGTATTTAAGTGACTTGACAAAGACTAGAGAAGGTACTGGAAAATGGATCCATTTGGCTCAAAAGCCTATGTTTTGTTCTGTGATAATCGGTATGTATGAAAAAGGCCAGTAGATCAAGAATAATTTTATTTTTGATTCATAAAAAAGAACTATCTATCTGCAAACCAATGAAAATCTGACTAGTTTGCTTTACAAGCCCTTCTACTGCCAACTTTGAGCAGTAAAAACAGGACTCTTATTATAAAAGTTTTTCTGACCTGTACTCGTCTTTCCGGAAAAATGTCTGACTCCAAAGTTTGGTAAAAACAATTAAGAGGCCTGAAATAAACCTATAGCAAAATATTAGAATGTGGGCATGATTTTTATAATAATATGCTTTCTAAAATGTCTGCATTTGAAACTTACTTAGATTGGTTTACTTTTCTTAAAAAAAAAAAAAAAGTTTTTCCAGAAGTTTGAATATATTTTTATCTTATTTCCTCACATAATTTTGGAAGGCAAGGCCCTGGAACATACTCCACCAGATTCCACTAAGCTGTAATGTGTGGCACTAAAAGGAACTGCTTTGCATTTTACTCCCAAATAAAGCAAAGATACCAACACTCTCTCTTGGACTAGAAAAAATTACCAATAACCAAAAAGGAGAAGAGACAGAAACAGCTCAAATCTTAAAGTCCCAAAAGAGCTATGAATCCAGACCCATAAAAAAAGGAGTAATATCCTTGGGTAATTAAGGTTTGCTGGAGTTCAAACGTGTTTTAGAGGTATTACATCACGGAAAACTGGTTGTACTGGGTCCTAGATATGAAAACTCATAAGGAAAACTCAGCTGAACTGACATTAACCACCAGAGCTCACATCAGATGACAATGAGCAGAGCTGGTTCAGTCTGGTTTTCTCTTTTCTGCCCATAGCTTTTATAGTCCAATTTTAAGATTGCTAAAGGCAGAATAAACATGCCTCAGCCATCACTAGGTTATATCAATAGCACTACATATAATAACATAAGGATGAATCAAGTTCATGTTCAAATTTTACTTTTTATTAGTAAAACAATACAAATATCTAAAAAGTTAAAATGAGATCTGCTTGCTTATAAATATTATACCAGTTTAATAAATATAAAAACATCCTAGATTTCTGAGAGAAAAATATCCTCTATCTTGAATAACAACTGAAAAATAAAATGAGACTAAGAATAAATTCATTCTGTACTTTATTTCAGAGAAAATTTTAAACCACATAGCTCAAAACAGTCATACAAGCAGCAAAATACCAAGTCTCCCGACAAAGGCAGAGCTATTAATAAATATATGGGCAGTGACTTCAAAATGTCCCCAGCGTGCTTTTTGTTTGTAAACCCAGGAAGTTCAGAAGAGAACTAAAATCCACAAACCCAAGTATATAGATTGTCTCCGCAAGCACTGAAAAAGCTTCTTCCTCCTTCCCAAATTTATCCTTTAGCCTACAATTACTCATAAACTCATGCCAAAATAGCAAAATACAAACACAAACTTCAATTTACGTGACCATACTTTTGAAACAACCCTCTCCCAATGATTTATTTCTTCCCCAATTCAACCCAAGAAATACTATGTGCAAATACTTGTACTCTCCATGGATAAACAGAACACTTAATTTTTTTTCACTGCCTGTCACATATATATAAGCACAGTGCCAGGCAATAAGGATCAAGTAAGGTCCGTCTAGTGAAAGCTATGGTTTTTCCAGTGGTCAGGTATGGATGTTAGAGTTGGACTGTGAAGAAAGCTGATCGCCGAAGAATTGATGCTTTTGAACTGTGGTGTTGGAGAAGACTCTTGAGAGTCCCTTGGACTGCAAGGAGATACAACCAGTCCATCCTAAAGGAGATCAGTTCTGGGTGATCACTGGAAGGACTGATGCTAAAGCTGAAACTCCAGTACTTTGGCCACCTCATGCGAAGAGTTGACTCATTGGAAAAGACTCTGATGGTGGGAGGGATTGGGGGCAGGAGGAGAAGGGGACGACAGAGGATGAGATGGCTGGATGGCATCACTGACTCGATCGACATGAGTTTGAGTGAACTCCAGGAGTTGGTGATGGACAGGGAGGCCTGGCGTGCTGCGATTCATGGGGTCACAAAGAGTTGGACACGACTGAGCGACTGAACTGAACTGAGGGGCCATAGAAATAAATATAAATAAATCCTTCTTTAAGGAGCTCACGGACAAATAATGATAATAGTAGATAACATTTACTGAGCACTTATGTGTCAGACACTGTTCTAAATACAGGATTTACCTCATTTAATCTTTATGAAGATATTATGTAGTAGGTACTATTACTCTCTCCATTTTACAGACATGAAGACCGATTAAGTGGCAGTCAGAAGTAGATCCTTAACTCTTTTTTTTTTTTTTGCTTAACAAGTTATCTATTTATTGTTGTTTGAATCCTTAACGCTAAAGGTTATACTATAGAGCCTCAATATATAATGCTTCAGATTATTATAACAGCAACAATAATAAAAAATAATAGTTAAGATTTAGTGCCTTGCATTGCGATAAGTTGTTTGTGGACATTATTTCATTTAATCATCTCCATAAAAGCAAGCAGGACCCTGGGCACACAAGCCTTTCAAACAGTTGCTAATCTGGGAAGGGAGGGGATGCTGAGACAAGGGAGGAGCAGTCAGGAAACAAAGGATAGTGTTGCTACCAATCCTTCTGGGGCTGCAGCTCTTCCAGCTGCCCCAACAGCCCCCGCCCCCCGACAACAATAACAACTGTGTGGAAGGTGAACAGCCTCTGCCTCTGCCAGCCAGCCTCAACAGTTTCTGGGCACAGCGCCCCAGGAATAGCAGCAATGGCAATGATTATAACAATGGGGAAAATAGGGGGCTAGAACAGGTACCCTCCTCATCCTCTATCCACAATGGAGACATGGAAAAGATTCTTCTGGATGCACAACATGAATTCAGAGTAGTTCAAGAGACAGTTCTCACTGCAACAGCCCTTTCCCACCAGAAGAGGGGGAGATCATGTTTGATAGGAAACAGCAGCAGGGACCATAGCTCTCAGTCAGAAGAAATTGCCGAAGAGAAAGATGTGGGTGCACTGACGAAAATTGCAGACTGGGTGTCCAGCTGGTCTAGCAGACCTGAAAACATTTCACCTGAGGAGTCCCACTCTGGCACCCTAAATAGTCCATTTCCTTAAGCATGAGGAAAAGTAGAGCCATGAAAAAAGGGGAGATTTTTTCTCCGCACAATTTCTTAAGGTATTCATTCCATCTCTCTTCCTTTGCCATGTTCTGGCTTTGGAGCTAGGCACCTACATTGGAAAATGACTAATCATGATTACTGCCAGTACTACTGAAGGAAAAGAGCCCCTGGGAAAGCGTGTGACTTGTATTGTCAGTAGTTTATTTGAACTTGAGACCATTGTGAGCATGACCCAACCTATACCCTGTTTTTATATATCCAAGTAGTTCTAGTAATTCTCAAATCCACTATTTTATTCAAACTCAAGGCATAGAGTTTTACTAATCTCATTCTCTTTTTGACCTAAAAAACACTTAGGAATTTCTTAACAAAGTTTACTGTTGTTTAGAAATTTGCAAGGGCTTTTTTTCTGCAAATGCTACTAGCAAATTATGATTTTGTCAACAATGCTGTTGTTTCCTTTTAGTTCCACTAGACTTAGACTTGTATCATTTGTGACACAAATTTTACTCTTGCAAGATAATTTCCATCTTTCTTTTTAAATGAGACCAGGTTAGCAAGTGATATAAAAGCTTTGTTGTTTTTCAAGACAAAGGCAAGTTTGAATTTATAGATATTAAAAAAGAAAATAAACAAAAGAAGACACAATAAAAAAATATCCTGGGCAATAAAAAATTATTTTAAACCAGAAAAGAGAGAGAAACAAAGAGTAGTTTTGGGGCAGGGTCCTGCTTCCACCTCAAGAGATAAAACATAGTATCTTTGAGCCCTTCTACAGAACTAAAATTTCCACCAAGTGGAAGATGTTAGCATTCTTCATTCCAGAGGAGAACATAGTTTGATTAACCTCAAGAAGACCAAGAGAAGACCACCTAAGGCCAGATAAAAGAAGTACAAGCCCTGCACACACCTTGATCCTTATCAGCAACCCTGCCCTTGAACCGTTGCTATAAAACTCACCAATTCTCCCTGGATTGGGACACACAGGTTTTTCCAGAGCATGAGCCTCCTGTGTCCCTCTTTACCTGGCAAAGAAATAAAGCTATTCCTCTTCCCAAAACTGTCTCCAAGATTTGATTCAGCACCACTGCATAGAGGCTGAATTTTTAGCAGCACCACCAACCTGGTACAGTAGTACTATTATTCTTTTCTACTTCACAGATGAGAAAACTGAGGTTATAGAGGTTATATAACTTATCTAAGGTCCCTTAACTATTAAGTGATAAAATCATCCTGAACCTCTCCTCTAAATTCCAGACTTGTTTACCCAACTTGCTCCGAGAGGAGCAACCCCACATCCATGGACCAGAGGCTGCGCGGGCACAGGAGGGCCGAGAGGAGCTACTCCATGTTCAAGGTCAGGAGGGGTGGCTGTGAGGAGATACCCCTCATCCAAGGTAAGGAGCAGCAGCTGCACTTTGCTGGAGCAGCCGTGGAGAGATACCCCACGTCCAAGGTAAGAGAAACCCAAGTAAGACAGTCGGTGTTGAGAGAGGGCATCAGAGGGCAGACACACTGAAACCTTAATCACAGAAAACTAGCCAATCCAATCACATGGACCACCGCCTTGTCTAACTCAATTAAACTAAGCCATGCCATGTGGGGCCACCAAAGACAGACAGGTCATGGTGGAGAAGTCTGACACAATGTGGTCCACTGGAGAAGGGAATGGCAAACCACTTCAGTATTCTTGCCTTGAGAACCCCATGGACAGTATGAAAAGGCAAAATGATAGGATACTGAAAGAGGAACTCCCCAGGTCAGTAGATGCCCAATATGCTACAGGAGATCAGTGGAGAAATAACTCCAGAAAGAATGAAGGGATGGAGCCAAAGCAAAAACAATACCCAGCTGTGGATGTGACTGGTGATAGAAGCAAGGTTCGATGCTGTAAAGAGCAATATTGCATAGGATCCAGGAATGTCAGGTCCATTAATCAAGGCAAATTGGAAGTGGTCAAACAGGAGATGACAAGAGTGAATGTTGACATTCTAGGAATCAGCAAACTAAAATGGACTGGAATGGGTGAATTTCACTCAGATGACCATTATATCTACTACTGTGGGCAGGAATCCCTTAGAAGAAACGGAGTAGCCATCATGGTCAACAAAAGAGTCTGAAATGCAGTACTTGAATGCAATCTCAAAAACGACAGAATGATCTCTGTTCATTTCCAAGGCAAACCATTCAATATCATGGTAATCCAAGCCTATGCCCCAACCAGTAACGCTGAAGAAGCTGATGTTGAATGGTTTTATGAAGATCTACAAGACCTTTTAGAACTAACACCCAAAAAAGATGTCCTTTTCATTATAGGGGACTGGAACACAAACGTAGGAAGTCAAGAAAAACCTCGAGTAACAGGCAAATTTGGCGTTGGAGTATGGAATGAAGCAGGGCAAAGGCTAATAGAGTTTTGCCAAGAGAACACATTGGTCATACCAAACACCCTCTTCCAACAACACAAGAGAAGACTCTACACATGGACATCACCAGATGGTCAACACTGAAATCAGACTGATTATATTCTTTGCAGCCAAAGATGGAGAAGCTCTATACAGTCGGCAAAAACAAGACCGGGAGCTGACTGTGGCTCAGATCGTGAACTCCTTATTGCCAATTCAGACTTAAATTGAAGAAAGTGGGGAAAACGACTAGACCATTCAGGTATGACCTAAATCAAATCCCTTATGATTATACAGTGGAAGTGAGAGATTTAAGGGACTAGATCTGATAGAGTGCCTGATGAACTATGGATGGAGGTTCGTGACATTGTACAGGAGACAGGGATCAAGACCATCCCCATGGAAAAGAAATGCAAAAAAGCAAAATGGCTGTCAGTGGAGGCCTTACAAATAGCTGTGAAAAGAAGACAAGCGAAAAGCAAAGGAGAAAAGGAAAGATATAAGCATCTGAATGCAGAGTTCCAAAGAATAGCAAGAAGAGATAAAGCCTTCCTCAGTGACCAATGCAAAGAAATAGAGGAAAACAATAGAATGGGAAAGACTAGAGATCTCTTCAAGAAAATTAGAGATACCAAGGGAACATATCATGCAAAGATGGGCTCGATAAAGGACAGAAATGGTATGAACCTAACAGAATCAGAAGATATTAAGAAGAGGTGGCAAGAATACACAGAAGAACTGTACAAAAAACAGCTTCACAACCAAGATAATAACGATGGTGTGATCACTCACCTAGAGCCAGACATTCTGGAATGTGAAGTCAAGTGGGCCTTAGAAGGCATCACTACAAACAAAGCTAGTGGAGGTGATGGAATTCCTGAAATTGAGCTATTTCAGATCCAGAAAGATGATGCTGTGAAGGTGTTGGACTCAATATGCCAGCAAATTTGGAAAACTCAGCAGTGGCCACAGGACTGGAAAAGGTCAGTTTTCATTAAAATCCCAAAGAAAGGCAATGCCAAAGAATGCTCAAACTACTGCAAAACTGAACTCATCTCATACACTAGTAAAGTAATGCTCAAAATTCTCCAAGCCAGGCTTCAGCAGTACGTGAATCGCGAACTTCCAGATGTTCAAGCTGGTTTTAGAAAAGGCAGAGGAACCAGAGATCAAATTGCCAACATCTGCTGGATCATGGAAAAAGCAAGAGAGTTCCAGAAAAACATCTATTTCTGCTTTATTGACTACGCCAAAGCCTTTGACTGTGTGGATCACAATAAACTGGAAAATTCTGAAACAGACGGGAATACCAGACCACCTGACCTGCCTCCCGAGAAACCTATATGCAGGTCAGGAAGCAAGTTAGAACTGGACATGGAACAACAAACTGGTTCCTAATAGGAAAAGGAGTACGTCAAGGCTGTATATTGTCACCCTGCTTCTTTAACTTCTATGCAGAGTACATCATGAGAAACGCTGGGCTGGAAGAAGCACAAGCTGGAATCAAGATTGCCGGGAGAAATACAATAACCTCAGATATACAGATGACACCACCCTTATGGCAGAAAGTGAAGAACTAAAGAGCCTCTTGATGAAAGTGAAAGAGGAGAGTGAAAAGGTTGGCTTACAGCTCAACATTCAGAAAACTAAGATCATGGCATCCAGTCCCATCACTTCATGGCAAATAGATGGGGAAACAGTGGAAACAGTGGCTGACTTTATTTTTTTGGGTTCCAAAATCACTGCAGATGGTGACTGCAGCCATGAAATTAAAAGATGCTTACTCCTTGAAAGGAAAGTTATGACCAACCTAGATAGCATATTAAAAAGCAGAGACATTACTTTGTCCACAAAGGTCCGTCTAGTCAAGGCTATTGTTTTTCCAGTGGTCAGGTATGGATGTGAGAGTTGGACTGTGAAGAAAGCTGAGTGCTGAAGAATTGATGCTTTTGAACTGTGGTGTTGGAGAAGACTCTTGAAAGTCCCATGGACTGCAAGGAGATCCAACCAGTCCATCCTAAAGGAGATCAGTCCTAGGTGTTCATTGGAAGGACTGATGTTGAAGCTGAAACTCTAATACCTTGGCTACGTGATGTGAAGAGCTGACTCATTTGAAAAGACCCTGATGCTGGGAGGGATTGGGGGCAGGAGGAAGAAGGGGACAACAGAGGATGAGATGGCTGGATGGCATCACCAACTCAATGGACATGGGTTTGGGAAGATTCTGGGAGTTGGTGATGGACAGGGAGGCCTGGCGTGCTGTGATCATTGGGTTGCAAAGTGTCGGACATGACTGAGCTACTGAACTGACTGGACTGAATTGTTCCCCAAAGCCTCCAATAGAATTGCAAAGTTTTTCTGAACATGAATGTCCATCCTGTCAAACACATTTGGGAGTCTATAAATTATTTCCTCAGACTCCACTGCCCAATATCTCTCCTGAAGTTCTTGATCCTCCCACTCCAGTTAGACTACTTATTCTCTAGACTATTGCCCAGCAGTCACCCTGGACTTGCTATCACCCTTCTTTCCAGATCTTATGCCTTTTCATTTTTATCTGTTGTTTTGTTTGCCCCCTTACTTTTGATGGGACACATAGTCCAGCAGCTTCATAAGAAACAGCTCACGAGAAGTAACATTTTCAAAACCATGCATGTCTGAGAATGTCTTTACTCTCATGCCTGACTGGTAGTTTGACTGGATAAAGAATTCTTAGTAAGAAATAATTTTCTCTCAGAAAGTATTGTTCTACTGGTAGAGCTTCCAGAGCTGGGTTTTGGTATTTTTTTTAAGATTTATTTATTTACTTTTTGGCTGTGAGTCTTCGTTGCTGCACGTGGACTTTCTCTAGTTTCCACGAGTGAGGGCTACTCTTCACTGCAGTGTGCAGGCTGCTCATCATGATGGCTTCTCTCATTGAGGAGCACAGGCTCTAGGCGCAAGGGCTTCAGCAGTTGCAGTGTATGGGCTCAGTAGTTGTGGCCCATGGGCTTAGTTGCTCCGAAGCATGTGGGATCTTCCCAGACTGGGGAATCAAACCTGTGTCCCTTGCATTGCAAGGAGCATTCTTAACCACTGGACCACCAGGGAAGCCCCCAGAGCTGGTTTTGAGAAGTCTGATACCATTTGAATTTTCAGTCCTATATATGGCCTCTGGTTCTCTCCACACCTATGCTGTAGAAGTATTTAGAATCTTATTTTTATTACCCATATTCTAAAATTTCACAACTATATGCTCTGGGATGGGTCTTTTTCTTCATTCATTGTGCTGGGCACTTAGGAGGCCCTTTCACTTTGGAAGTTCATGCCCCTTGGTTGTAGAAAATGTTCTTGTATTAGTCAAAAACAGACTTCCTAGATTGATCCTTTACTTTTTAATTCTTTTCTCTCTTATTTTCCATCTTTGATTTTTCACCATTAATGGATGATTTCCTCTTTATCTCCTTGGCAGGCCAATCAAATGCTTTAAATAAAGCCATAAATAAATAATCATATGAAACTATATATAAACATATAATCATATTTTAAAATTTTCAAGAATCTTTATGGCTTTCTAATTACTCCTATTTTATAGTATACTATTCTTATTTCATAGATGGATTTCCTTCTCAAACCTCTCCTAGAAGAAGCATATTTAGAAGATAATAATTAGTTTTTTTGCTGGTTACACTTCAAAGTTTTCTTCTTTTACTTGGGGCTCTTCAGTTTCTCCAAATCCACCAGTTTCCTGGCAGGTGTGGGTGGGATGGGGATGATTCCTACCTGCTTAAGAGTCAAAGGATAGAAGAGGACTCGAAGTCTCAAGAGCCTCACCATTCAGTACACAGACAGTCCCTTCATTTCCCTCTTCTTAGGATAACATTCCTTCTCCATCAGCTGTCATACTAGATGCTTACCTAGTATGAAGCATGTATGGTTCAATTGTTTTCCAAAAATAAAAATTCACCTCTTGTTGAGGTAAGTGAGACTTAACTGATTAATTGCAATGAATGGAGATGGTGACTTTTAGGCCCAGTTACCCCTGAAAAGACTTTCAATAGTCCTCCTGTTTTCAGGCCAAGCCTGACATCCACCTTCAGTTCCAGAGCTGAACTGTAGGTTTTGTAGGTTCTGTGATGCTAACTGGCTTGCTTCTATCTAGCATCTGCCTCTATAGACAGTACTTTCAAGGAACTCACCCTATCTGAAGGCTACAAACAAAAAGTAAACAAATAAACAAGATATTTTCAAAGACGGTAAGAATGATGTAGACAAAGCATAATAACGAGGGGGTAAAGAGTGATACTGGATGGCTATTTTAGCCAGGCTAGTCAACAAAAGTCTCTTTGAGGATGGGATATCTCAGAAGAAGCATGCTAAATGATTCTGGAACAAAGACATTACAGGAAAAGGGAAAAGAAAGTACAAAGACCCTGAAGTATGAAAGAGGTTGGTGTATCTGAAAAACAAAAAGGCCAGTGAGGGTGGTTAGGATGGTATAAGCTAGGAAAGAGTGATCAGAAATAAGCTCAGGGACTTCCCTAGCGGTCCAGTGGTTAAGACTTTGCCTTCCAATGCAAGGGGTGCAGGTTCAACCCCTGGTCGGGGAGCTAAGATCCCACATGCCTTGTAGCCAAAAAACATAACCTCATAGCCAAAAAGCATAAAACAGAAGCAATATTGTAACAAATTCAATAAAGACCTTAAAAATGGTCTACATTAAAAAAAGAAGAAGAAAATAAGGTCAGAGAAGCAGATAGGTCAACTCATTTAAGGTCTTGTATGCACACATCTCAACATCAAAGCCCAGGGTTTAGACTTTATTTGAAGAGTGACAAAAAGTCATAGAAGGAAATTCAGCAGAGGTGGATGGTATGATCTGATTTACCTTTTTCAAGTTCAAACTGGCTACCATGGAACAAGAGAGGAATCTGGGAGATCAACTAAGAGTGTTGAAGTAGGATGGTGGCTATGGAGTTAATAAGTGGTAGTCAGACTCAGGGCATATTTTAAAAATAATGTTAAACTACTTGAAGGTTTGAAGTATGGTATAAAGGAAAAATATTAAAGATGACACCTAAGGTTTTGGCATAAGTAACAGATGAATGGTAATTCCATTTGCTGAGAATGGGAGACATCTAGAAAGTAAAACATGTGGGTGGGATAGGAATATGATCAACAGTGGCCCATAACAGGTGCTCAGTAATTGGTACCCATTGTTTATATTAACAATCATCTTACATTGTATGTCAATTATATCTCAATAAATTTCTTAAAAATCACCTTCTTTCTGGGGTTATACTATGTCACTATCCACAGACAAGAACATAAATAGTACTGAAGCTGATTCCACCTTTATTTTAAACAAAAACTTTCTGGTTATATGACATTAGAACTCAGACTCAATTCATAAGTCATCAGACTTTCTAGCATAGAACAGAGAAGAGAAAACAATATTAAGATCCCCTTACCAACATGCAAGTGTTATAAATTTGCTTTGACGGCTCTGTTGACACTCTTTCATTTAGTTACTCACTAGTATTACAATGATAAAATCAAAAAGGTGAACTTTAATCCATCATTTTTAAATGCTTCCCATTTATTCTGAACAACACGTGCACACACACAATGCAAACACACCCTGAGATAATATATTTTTCAAACCTGATCATTTAAAAACTGTTCAACATTAATTCCGTATGATTTCTAAGCTGATCCATTCTCCTCATTTAACAAAAGCGGAAACCAAAGCCCAGAGGTCAAATAACTTGTCCAAGAGAACACAATTAGGAAATCACAGAGTGCATAAGAATGTGCATAAGAATACCTGAAGATAAGGCTAGAAAAATAGAGCAGACGTTAGCTGTCTGTCTAAAGAATTTCTGATTCAACTCTGAAATAAATGGGAGCCACAAAAAGTTTTTAAGAAATGTTCAGTCGCTAAGTTGTGTCCGACTCTTTGTAACCCCATGAATTGCAGCACACCAGGCTTCCCTGTTCTTCACTATCTCCTGGAGTTTGCTCAAATTCATGTCCATTGAGTCAATGATTCTATCTAACGCACTCACCCTCTGCTGCTCTCTTCTCCTTTTGCCTTCCCTTCTCTTCTTTTGCTTTCCCAGAATCAGGATCTTTCCCAGTGAGCCAGCTCTTTGTATAAGCTATACGATTAGAGTTATGTATCAGGAAAAGTGAAAAGGAGGGCAAAAAGAATAATTCATTCAAGGCAAAAGTGAAGAGGATTGAACTGACAGATGCATAGGGGAAGAAGAAGATGCTAAAGTCTTTGAAGGTTTAAAATCAAGAGCTTAGTTTCTGATTAGAAGCAAGGAATAAAAGGAATAACTAGAGATGAATTTGGGATTTTCATAATGGGTAACTGGAAAGACTGCTATCTTAATAATGAGGCTGGGAAAATACTCTGACACATCCTCATAGCATTAGCAGATACTAGTCTGTTTCCTAGGTATACAGTTTGCTTCCTAAGGAGACCATCTGGGAGGTAACAGCCCTCTACTTCTCATCTATTCACCATGGTATTACCTAGCATGGGGTTGGACTGAGTAGTTCTAAATAAATATTTGGTGATTTGATAGCATATTCTTCATTTTAACAAAATGGCAATCATATTGTTTCATATGGATTCTGAAGAGGAGTTAATTCTGAATAAAAATAGGTAGATAGGAAAATAAATTCAGAATGTGGCCTAAAAAGAAGTAAACATGAGATTGTAAACAAGGAGTCTAAAAGAAATATTAAATTTCTCATGGCATGAAGAATAACAAAGAGGTATGAGAACAAATCTTGGTACAAGTCTTCAAAAAGGCCATTGGGGAGTGGAAGTGAGCAGGGCACAGAATTGGGTTACAGATCTTTGAGCATAAGACTTCCTGGCATAAACAACCTTATTCACAAGAGGTCCAAACTATCGGTCCCTGCCCTCAACAAAGCAGTTTATTGTTCTTTTTCTCAACTGATAAGTTAGAGCAACTGATGATAAAACAATCTTAACTGTATCCATGTATTAAACAAATATAGACACACAAACAAACTACACACATCTACTTGCCTCTGTGTCTCACCAGGGCCACTCTCTTCCTTCCAACTAGAAATCTTAGGAGGGAGAAAGATAAAAAGAAAAGAGGAAGTAGGGAGGCTGGGGTCAAGAAAAAGAGAGAAATAAAACTGCAAAGGTTCAGCTCATTCACTCATGCTGGGCACAAAATAGCTGTGCCAGCAGAGGACCAATTCATGCCCAGAGGATCAGATGCTCACCATCTGGCAGCTCATGCAGATAGCCTTTTTTCCCAAGTACACCTTCAAAATCACTAATGTAGCAAATTTCAACTTTTTCTTTGTTTTTAAGTAGGAGATCTTTTCTGTAAAATTCTTAGATGGAAGTTCAATATAAAACAGCTTCTCTGGCTGGATGAAGCAGAGATGGAAACCGAAAGGCTCATCTGCTCAGCCACCTCCCTCCTGAGGTTAAACCCCTGAGGACACAAGTCGGTGAAAATCCTAGGGTTCCAAGAAATGGATTCTTCCCAATTTAAATCTCATAATGAAGGAAAACTTTGGTGCATATTTCTGTCTCAGCTTTTGTACCTCTAAAAACAAACTAACGTGTACTAACAGCTTGAAAATAAGCTAAGAGCCATACTAACGAATGGGAACAAAAAATTTGAATCACAAAAAATATAAACTATGAACAGTAAATTTCTAAGACGATTAGAAAAGCATTCATGGAGAAGAAAATGGCAGCCCACTCCAGTACCCTTGCCTGGAAAACCCCCATGGACAGACAGTCCATGGGGTCACAAAGAGTAGGACACGACTGAGCGACGTCACTTTCACTTTCACTTGTCCTCACCTCCTACTCTACTCTGTCTATAAAAGAAACTGGCATTCAGACCCATATAAGATCATACGCTGGGGCACTAGCCTGCCATCTTCTAGGACGCCTAGCTTTCCAAATAAAGTTGTATTCCTTGCTTCAGCAAAAAAAAAAAAGAAAAGCATTCAGTTCAGTCACTCAGTCGTGTCCGACTCTTTGCGACCCCATGAACCGCAGCACGCCAGGCCTCCCTATCCATCACCAACTGCCAGAGTCCACCCAAACCCATGTCCATTGAGTCGGTGATGTCATCTAACCATCTCATCTTCTGTCGTCCCCTTCTCCTCCTGCCCTCAATCTTTTCCAGTATCAGGGTCTTTTCAAATGAGTCAGCTCTTCGCATCAGGTGGCCAAAGTATTGGAGCTGCAGCTTCAAAATCAGTCCTACCAATGAACACCCAAGTCTGATCTCCTGTAGGATGGACTGGTTGGATCTCCTTGCAGTCCGAGGGACTCTCAAGAGTTCTCCAACACCACAGTTCAAAAGCATCAATTCTTCAGCACACAGCTTTCTTTATAGTCCAACTCTCATATCCATACATGACCACTGGAAAAACCTTGACTAGACGGACCTTTATTGACAACATAATGTCTCTGCTTTTTAATATGCTGTCTAGGTTGGTCATAACTTCCCTTCCAAGGAGTAAGCATCTTTTAATTTCATGACTGCAATCACCATCTGCAGTGATTTTGGAGCCCAGAAAAATAAAGTCAGCCACTGTTTCCACTGTTCCCCCATATATTTGCCATGAAGTGATGGGACTGGATGCCATGACCTTAGTTTTCTGAATGTTGAGCTGTAAGCCAACTTTTTCCTTCTCCTCTTTCACTTTCATCAAGAGGCTCTTTAGTTCTTCTTCCCTTTCTGCCATAAGGGTGGTGTCACCTGCATATCTGAGGTTATTGTATTTCTCCCGGCAATCTTGATTCCAGCTTGTGCTTCCTCCAGCCCAGTGTTTCTCATGATGTACTCTGTGTATAAGTTAAATAAGCAGGGTGACAATACACAGCCTTGACGTACTCCTTTTCCTATTTGGAACCATTCTGTTGTTCCATGTCCAGTTCTGACTGTTGCTTCCTGACCTGCATACAGGTTTCTCAAGAGGCAGTTCAGGTGGTCTGGTATTCCCATCTCTTTCAGAATTCTCTGCAGTTTATTGTGATCCACACAGAAAACCATTAAGGAAATAAAAATTCTAAGAATTTGAGACTGGGACACAGTTGTGCATCCTCAGTTCAGTTCAGTCGCTCAGTCGTGTCCGACTCTTTGAGACATCATGGAGTGCAGCATGCCAGGCCTCCCTGTCCATCATTAACTCCCGGAGTTTACTCAAACTCTTGTCCATTGAGTCCGTGATGCCATCCAGTCATCTCATCCTCTGTCATCCCCTTCTCCTCCTACCTTCAATTTTCCCAGCATCAGGGTCATTTCAAATGAGTCAGCTCTTTGCATCAAGTGGCCAGAGTACTGGAGTTTCAGCTTCAACATCAGTCCTAGGGAAGTATAATAAATGCTTCTACTACTATAGGACTCCTCTGGCTAACAAAAGCCAAGAGGACTTTGCTTGCTCTAGACCCCCTTGATAGGATAATTTCCTTCTGTTGTATTCAAAATATACAATGAAAGTAAAGGCATGAAAACATGAAAGATATAAACAACTAGAACTTCTTTTAAAAAGTAATACACTTCCAGGCTTTTAACTGCACTATATTTGAGACAGATGGCTTATGCAGGACAAAAAATGTCACCATCAAAATGAAAACCCACCATGGTTAATAATCAGTATAGTAATTTTCATGTATTATATGCTTACTGTGGATTATAACAGATCTATAGATTTTATATACATAATCTCATTTGTTGGCTTATTGTGAAGATCAAGATAGAATTAACATTACATTTTATATGTTAGAAAACTTAGCTCACAGCAAAGAATATGATTTTTTGTAAGTTAAAAGGGAAGGGCGTGTCATTCCTGAACAATGAGGTGAAAAAAAGATAGGCTGAGAAAGTAGACCAAGGAGACTTGGTCTAGGAATAGTATAGACTTGGAATAGGAATGGTATTCAACAAGAGCAAAGATGTGCATAGACTGAAAGCCCAGGATTATCCAATATAGTAGCTGCTAAGCTTCCTGTGGCAATTTAAATAAAATCAAACAAAAAATTCAGTTCCTTCTTTGTACTAGCCACATTTCAATGCTCATTAGCCACATGAAGCTATTGAACAGCACAGATAAAGAACATTTCCATCATTTTAGAAAGTTCTATTCTATTCAACAGCATCACTCTAGCAGAAAACTCTTGAATGTATTAGAAACAGCAGTAGACCCTCAACAAATGTTTGGTGAGTGAATGAATGATAAAAGACAGATGGGATGCAGTGAGCCATTTAAAGAACTAGCCAGAGGAAAAGAAACTAATAATAATAGCTAACATTTACTGGACACTTAACAAAACCAAGTACTATTCCAGGGTGCTTTATATGGATTAAATTAATCCTCAATAACAACTCTACGAGGGATTTACGGTCATTATCCTCACTATACATGGGAAAACTAAGGATCTCAGAGGTTAAATAACTTTCCCAAGATCCAGGATTTGAATTCAGGCAGCTTGATCTGGAATCCAGAGCCTCCATTTTTAATCAGTACACTGTATAGTATTCTACTTCTTTATATAACAACTACTTATTTAAACTTTGCTGTCAGGAAATAAAATTTGTTTAGAGTCAATCTTCCCATGCAATTACCAGTCAAGTTCATAGTGAAGAGAACAAAAAAATAAGTGATGAATAAAGAAGATCGGCAGAAAATATATCAAATGTTAATACTAGCTTGATGCCTAGATGCTGAGATTAAGGACCATTTTTTATTTTCCTGTTTTTGCGAATACTATTTTCTCAGTGAATCATCCACAGTGATGATGTATCATTTCTACAATAATAATAAAACACTACTTTTTAAACAAGATGAAAATATAATCAGCTTAAAAATTCCTAAGCAGAACATCAAATCAAAACTCAACCATCTCGAGGAAATGACAACCCACTCCAGTATTCTTGCCTGGGAAATTCCATGGACAGAGGAGCCTGATGGGCTACAATCCATGGGGCTGCAAAGAGTTGAACACAATTTAGCGACTAAACAACATATACTATATGGTATACTATATATTAAATAGTAAAAAAAAAAAAAAAAAAAGACTCAACCATCTGAAACACTGATGTCCCCTAACTGATCTCTTGGCCACCAGTCTCCCCATCATTAAACCATTCTGAATTTGCCATTAGTTACCCTCTGTCATCTAATCCCTGCTCAGAATTCAACACATAAAACATAAAATATAATCTTCGTGGCTTTGGGCAAAACATTTCTGCATAGAATGGCCCAGTTCTACCTTTCCAAATTTATCTACCAATGCTATCCCGTCAAATCCTTTAGGAGAGACATGAAAGAAAAAGTTCTTCTAGGAGAAACATGGTAGAAAGAGTCCTACCTCAAAGTTACAGACCTCAGACAACACATATCTCTTGGCCTCAGTTTCTCCAATGGAGAAAAACTGTGAAAATTAAATCTTTAAACAGCCAAAACAGCCAGCATACAAGGAAGACTTCAATAAGTGGTTTTCTCATTGCTGTTATTATTAACAAAAATTTTTTCAGTCCAATAAATTGCTCTATTTATTCCCTGACCAGATCACAAAAATAATCATAGTAGATATCTTAGTTCATCCTTTGAACAAGCTGTTGATCTAGTCTTCTCTGTGGCCAGCATCTCTACCTTCTACAAAATGTGTGGTCTTTTCCTTCATTCCACCTCATGGAGAAGAGAATTTGAATGGCCACAAGAAGTTGTTTCCTTCTTTGAAGAATTTTCCAACAGTATAGGTCTTATAAATCAGATCCTCCATGTAGATAATGCTATATTTACCAAGACATCAGGCAATCCATGTGTTATCTGTCAGGGAAATTTGCTTCTTGTTGATTTTGTCATAACCACATCTGTAGATCAATTCATCTACTGACTGCAGGTTTAGTTACCACCACGCAATATGTGGTTCCACGGTCCATGGCATGTTAAATGGAGCATAGTCAATCTTAACAAAGGTGCCACTGAAGACTTGACAAAGGTGAAGAAGTTGCAACGTCTTTCAGATCTGTGAACTCACAACACTGATGCCTCTGATCCTAATGACAAATGCCAGTTTGGGCTCTGCATGTGCATAGAAACTGCCAGCTTTTCTTGCCATCCTAGCCATCAGAATCGCAGTTCTGTACATCTGCCTATATACTCTTTGTGAGAGCACTTAACTTCTTTACAGATAAGCTTCATTCCTTACCTTTTGAAGGATCTTTTGGGCAAATTTCTTTCATAGGCACCTGATCTTCAGCTCTGCAAAATTCCTTCCCATTTCAAAAAATATATTTGTTTTCTAATTTTATTCATTTTGCTGTGCCAGTCATAGTGGCAGCACACACAATCTTCCATCTTTGTTGCGGCATGTGGAATCTTTTACTTGCAGAATATGGAATCTTTAGTTGTGGCATGCAGGATCTAATTCCCTAACTAGAGATCAAACCCAGGCCCCCTGCATAGGGAGCATGGAGTCTTAGCCACTATCCACCAGTGAAGTCCTCAAAATTTCTTCATTTTTTTCTTAAGGGTTTCAGTAGGAGCCTTAGTTTTCTCCTCTTCTGCATACTCCATAGCCAAATGGGCTTTTAATTCACTGACTCCTTAAAAAGCTTTGGACTTTTACCTTTATGCTTCATTTGTTATTATTTTGTTCCTTTCTGAGTTTCTAGAAGACTCCTGAGAGTCCCTTGGACAGCCAGGAACTCAAACCAGTGACTTTAAGGAAATCAACCCTGAATATTCATTGGAAGGACTCATGCTGAAGCTGAAGCTCCAATACTCTGGCCACCTGATGCGAAGAGCCAACTCACTGGAAAAGACCCTGATGCTGGGAAAGATTGAAGGCAGAAGGAGAAGGGGAAGACAGAGGATGAGATGATTGGATGGCATCACCAACTCACTGGACATAAATTTGAGCAAACTCCGGGAGATAGTGAAGGACAGGGAAGCCTGGTGTGCTACAGTCCACAGGGTTACAAAGAGTCAGACACAATTTAGCGACTAAACAACAACTTTGTTCCTTTCTGAGTTCTTTCCCTATCTTCTAAAATCCTATTAAACTTCATGTTCCAATTTGAGTTAACCTCCTCCAAAAAAGCTTTCTGGCTCTGCTAAGGGAATTCCCAAAAGTTGCCTTATTAAATGCAGTTAATTACCAGAAAATTAAGTCTCAACAGGTAGAAAAAGACCTACAGCACAGCTAAATTCCAGCAAGACAGATTCAGCATGAAACCTGGAATCCCTCTTTTCAGCTATTAATACTATTCTAACAAGTCTCCAATAATGTTTCAGCTTTCTCACTGATCTCTGGAAGGAAGGAAAAGCCATTACCTAAGGATGTTGGGATGGGAGAGTCTATTCATGAGCTGCACTTCTTTCAGCATGTTTGCCCGGTTACTGCTCAACGTGTTCATCTTAAGAGCCATCACCTGGCCGGAAGCTCGGTGGCGCACCTAGAAAATAAAATAAAACAAGAGACTCAAGGACGGCAGCTGTATATGAGGTCAAAGTCTCCACATGTAGAGCATGCTGAGATGTTTTACTGCCAATTCAGATAAAACAGACATGGTAAGGGATGTTTTTCTATAAAATCTGATTACATAAGGGTTTCACAACCGTTAACAAAGATGGATTTATTCCTTTGAAGACCAAAACTGTTTCATATTAAGCTGGCTAGAAAATACATGATTATACCTCAAGAAATCATGACTTCTTACTTTGCTGTCCACCTAAAACTATCAGAACATTGTTAACTGGCTATACTCCAATACAAAATAAAAAGTTTACTTAAAAAAAAAGAAAAAAACCACGATGTCTTAAAAAAAATACCTTAGAGAAAAATGGGGAAAATGTCTTAGGCTGGTTCCTCATGGCCAATGCTTCTGAGCCTTAGGACACTAACCAGAAATTCTCTTTCGTGGAGTTTTATGACACTTAATGAACTATAAAACTGTCTTTATAGGACACTAAACCCACAGCCTCAAAATCTCTCCCAAGCACCATAAAATGTATATATATACAGAAAAAATTATTGCATGTTAAATATAGAAAGAAGGCAGTGAATCTTCTGGACCTAATATTGAGTAACCCAACCCAAAGTTCCTTATAATCATTTACACACAATCAAGTCAGATACAAAAAACCTGAGCCACACCACTTACGCCATTACCCATATACACAGAGCAAAGTCTACTTCTAAAACATTCATCCTCTGTAGAACTCAATCTATTTTACATGTAAAAATATTATTTTATAATTTCAATGCACACTCCACAGGTTTAAAAAACTCAACACTTTGCCTGCAAGAAAATTAACTATGTTTTCAGTCTCCAAAAGTAGTCTCAGGCGTATCAAAATGAGAGAGAATCAAAATGAGAGACTAACAAAATAAGAGAAAATATTTTGTCTTAACCAAAAGAAGCTCAGTTATTCACTTAGATATGTGTTTCCTACTGGGCAATTATGAATGAGGCTGTAGAAAAGTTACAAAGTACCAAAGACCTCATTGCTGATGCTGCTGCTGCTAAGTCGCTTCAGTCGTGTCCGACTCTGTGTGACCCCATAGACAGCAGCCCACCAGGCTCCCCCATCCCTGGGATTCTCCAGGCAAGAACACTGGAGTGGGTTGCCATTGCTTTTTCCAAAAGACCTCATTACTTACTGGTTAAAAAAAAATTCATTTCAGATCATGTACAACAGGGACATGCCATGCACAACTGTCATCATTCTATGGACTTTCAGAGTATCATTTCAGGATATTATTTCTACCTCACCAAGTGGAAATTCCAATAGAAAACACAAAAATCTACTTAATTCTTCAATCTCCAGAAATTCTTTGACAGGACAACAGCCTCAGAAGTTTAGTATAGCTATTAATATAGGACAGACAACACAGCTTATCTTAAAACTCAAAGGTACAATGTTTCAGAGTGTCTAGACAGAAGAAGGGGAAGGAAGAATTAAAACACTCAGAGCCACAGGAACCCTGATCAGAAGAACTGAGCACAACACTGGCTGTCTCTCCCCTCTTCTAGATCCCTGAGTGAGATTTGGAACACAACTCTCTTCCGAGTGCATCAATGATTCTGTTGTCATGTACCTCGTGACTGATGAAAGAGAAGTGGCTTTCCTTTTCAGATCCTGCGTGGATAAGTTAAAAGAGACATTTATATACAAAGAACACACTGACAGTATTTTTCCAGCTTTATTTACAGAAGACATCTGTTTTTTAATAAGGGCTCTCCATTCTGAAAGTCACTCCTTTTTTTTTTTTCTATCATCTGAAAACTATCACTCTTGAGGTCTTTTTTTTTTAATGTCTGCTTTTAAGAAACTTTGATAAAATAATGTGTGAAATTTAGGGATAAAAAAAGTTGTTTCAAATTAATCACAAAAAACCCTACTTCCTTAAACAAGTGGACAAGGAGATGAACATGTTCATTAACACTGTATATCTTTCATGTGCATAAAATATTTTCCTCTTTCTTCTAGCCCCTCAAATTCTACCTATCTTTGAAGGCCACACTCAAATATCCCCTTCCTCTCTGATGTCTTCCTTGTCTGTCTCTAGGAACTGTTTGTGGTTTCCTTCTTTATACTGCCTCAGAACAACAGTATACCACTGAAGACACAGTTCTGTGCATAAATATATCCTCACTAGGCTACAAACCATTTTGAGGCCAGGATCTATATTGTATTAATTTTTATTTTGCAGTACCTACAACGCCTGGCACATCATAAGAGCACAATAAAAACAAAAACAAGAACGGTTAGTTAAATGATACTTCTAACATACTTTTTAAGGGCCAGTGCATCATTCATTTATCCAGGTAATTTCTTTCGGGGTAGTGCTTTTCTTTCTTTTTCTCTTTTTGGTGGCAGAGGTATCAGGGGAGGATATAAACAGAAAAGCAGTACAAGATTTGGCTTAAATTTTCTGGAATTAGCCATCTAGAAAAGGACAAACAATAAGCAATTTGACCAATCAGTAAAGAAAGAGAATAAAGACTCAAATACATCACAAGAGGTATCTATATGAATGTTGATGCACTTAGGGGAAAACTTCATGGGACTTCAGTGAAATCTCCAAGAATTAATAGATTTGGACAGATTTTTGAAGCACAAAACTGACTACAGGCGATAAAGAAAAAGGTATCATCCAATATAAGGTCCACAGGATTTCCCTGGCAGTCCAGTGGTTAAGACTCCACATTTCCAATTCAGAGGACGTGGGTTCAATCCCTGGTCAGTGAACTAAGATCCCACATGCCTCAGAGGAAGGCAAAAAAACAACAACAAAAAAAAACCACATAGAGATCCACTAAACATAGGGAACCTGTCTAAATCCAGGAGGATCTTCATTCCAAGTTGTCAAAACCACAAAAAATTGTTAGCCCTCAAACCTACTTAGATTTTCAAAATAAAGGGAAGGTCAATTTCTGCTTAAGTTTGTCCTCTACACATAGATCATTGTTACTACTACTAAGAGGATTTCCAAGAGACTGATATCTTTAAATACCTTTAAAAAAAAAAAAATTAAAAACAGAACTGCCATATGATCCAGCAATTCTACTTCTAGGTACAAACCCAAAAGGACTGAAAAAGGGTCTCAAAAAAATATTTGTACACTCATGTTCAAAACAGCATTATTTATAATAACCAAAGGGCAGAAGCAACCCAAGAGTCCATCAACAGATAAACAGATAAACAAAATGTGGCACGTGAGGGAATATTATTCAGCCTTAAAAAGGAAGGAAATTTTGGCATATGCTATTACATGGATGAACCTTGAAGATATTATGCTAAGTGAAGTAAGCCAGTTAGGAAAAGGCAAATACTTATGATTCCACTTATATGAGGTTCCTTAGATAGTTTAATTCAAACAGAAAGAATGTAGAATGGTGGTTGCTAGGGGTTGCAGGGAGGGGAAGAATTCAGAATTGTTTAATGGGTACAGAGTTTTAGCCTTGCAAGATGAAAACAGTTCTGGAGAATGGTGACACAAAAATAGGAATTGAATTGTACACTTAAAAATGGTTAAGATGGTAAAGTTTATATATACTTTACCACAAGTATAAATAAAGAAAGGAAGAAAAGAAAGAAGAGATAGAGAGGGAAGAGAAGAGAATCACCAAGGTAAGAAAATTACTATCTTTGATTTTTAAACTTAGCTGACGCTACCACAGGATCTTCAAATCTACTTTCTAAAGAAGAACATAGCAGAGTGGTGAAGTACTCAAGCTGTCAATATTAGCAGATCAAATCCAAGTTTTAATGCTTAGAGTGACTTCTTTTTGAAGTTTTCTGTTGTAAAATAAAGAGAATGATAGTCTCTATCTCCTTTGGAGGATAAACTGATGTTGTTATGTTAAAGAAACAAAAAAATGTGTATAAAGTACTTAACATAGTGCTTGGCACATAGTATTCAGATAAATAGGTATTGTTTTTATTAAAAATAAGAAACTATATGTTCGTAATAGTTTAGCATATCAGGTGATTTTGAGATGATATAGAAAATGTATACTAATTTTAAGTGAAAAGAGCAATATTCAAATCTGTATTGGCCTCCAAGATGATTTATTTATCACAAAGGGGAAAAGATGACCTTTATAATGGAGAGGTCTGGCAGCTAGCACCTTAATCAAGGAGTTAGAAATTCAGTTATTAGCAAAAGTGAGACATGCAACATTATCAACGTTCTGAAGCAATGAAATATACTTGCCAAATGTTTAACTCAAATCTAATCATAAGAAACTGACTCATCAGAAAAGACCCTGATGCTGAGAAAGACTGAAGGCAGGGGGAGAAGGAGATGACAGAGGATGAGATGGTTGGATGGCATCACCGACTCAATGGACATGAGTTTGAGTAAACTCCGGGAGTTGGTGATGGACAGGGAGGCCTGGCGTGCTGCAGTCCATGGGGTCGCAAAGAGTTGGACATGACTGAGTGACCAAACTGAACTGCATCATAAGAAAAAAATTAGACATATTCAGAATATCTAAAAGACAACTGTACAGTACTCTTCAAACAAACAAAATGTGGGGGAACATTCTAGATGAAAAAAAAAATTTGGCCATACCTCATGGCATGGGGGATATTAGTTCCCTAACCAAGGATTGAACCCATACCCCCTGCAATGGAAGCACAGAGTCTTAAGCACTGGACTGCCAGGGAAGTCCTGGAATATTCTAGATTAAAAGAGATTAACAGTCATAACCACTGAAATGAAACAGATGAAATCTTAACTGAATTCGGGATCCAAAAGTTATAAGTTGTACATTAAATTATTTTACTGAATTAAGGTTAATTGTCTAATGTATAAATAATGATATGGCTTTGTAAAAGAATGTATTCTTAGAAGATACATACTAAAGTATTTAAGTGTTATGATGTCTGCAATTTGCTTTCAAGTGGTCTGTCCAAAAAAATACAGATAGATAAAGCAATGTAGCAAAATATTAACAACTGATGAATCTAGATGAAGGGACTTAGGAGTTTATTGCATTATTCTTTCAATTTTCTATAGATTGAAAAAGTTTTCAAAAGTTGGAATAAACAAGTAAAAACTGAATTTTATTTCCTTACATGAATTTAGGAAATTAGGAAATAAAGATTAGCTTTTAATTGTAGGGAAAAAAATTCTGCATACAGCATATGCCTAAGTTTATGTCAAAACAAAAAGAAGTAGAAGTAAGTTTATAAAATATTAATGATGCCTGTCATTGACAGTAGATCGATGATTATTTTCTTGCTTTTGTGTTTCTTCATTTTCTACTTTCTTCCATAATATACTTGCCTTAATTTTCTAATAGAAAACATTGAATTTATATTCATTTTTAACTAAATAAGTAATACATGCATATATTTTCTTTGTAACACATTAAAACAATACACATAAGTAAAGTCCCTTTTGACTATCAGATTCATTAATCCCAATCTTCTGTGCTCATCCCCAGAAGCTGTTATTATTTCAAGCTTGACTAGTACCTTTCTGGGCCTTTTACAAAACGCACTGACCAAAACAACAACAAATCACTGGTGTGTATAACGTACACATGATCTAGATGAGGGATATATTATGTATATCAGAAGATGAAAGCTCTACAAAACAGAGGCTTCTTTCAACATGCTCAGAAGTCCAAGTACCCTATATGTCCTAAGTCCTAAGAATGTTTCAGTAGTAAGCTGAAACAAAAAAAAACCCAAAAAAGCCATAGATACCATCACCACAATGAGAAACCTGAGAACCACAACAAAGAGTAGCCCCTGCTCACTGCAACTAGTGAAAAGCCTGAGCAGCACTGAAGACCTAGCAGAGTCAAAAATAACTGATTGATTTTTTAAAATAATAATGATTAAAAAAGAAAAAGATCCAAAAAAAAAAAAAAATCAACAAACAAAATCTACAAACTAAGCCAAGAACTAAGAGTTGGCCAAGTGTGTGCATAGAGCTTGAAAGTAACTGATAATATTTCATTAGTCTTCTCAGTCACATTCAAATAGCAAATACTATCAGTCCAGTTCAGTAGCTCAGTCGTGTCCAATTCTCTGAGACCCCATGGACTGCAGCACACCAGGCCTCCCTGTCTCTCACCAACTCCCGGAGTTTACTCAAAATCATGTCCATTGAGTCGGTGATGCCATATAACCACCTCATCCTCTGTCATCCCCTTCTCCTCCCGCCTTCAATCTTTCCCAGGATTGGGTCTTTTCAAATGAGTCAGTTCTTCTCATCCGGTGGCCAAAGTATTGGAGTTTCAGCTTCAACAACAGTCCTTCCAATGACTATTCAGGACTGATTTCCTTGAGGATGGACTGGTTGGATCTCCTTGCAGTCCAAGGGACTCTCAAGAGTCTTCTCCAACACCACACTTCAAAAGCATCAATTCTTCGGCACTCAGCTTTCTTCACAGTCCAACTCTCACATCCATATATGACTACTGGAAAAACCATAGCTTTGACTAGATGAACTAGAGGATGTCTCCGCTTTTTAACATGACGTCTAGGTTGGTCATAACTTTTTTTCCAAGGAGTAAGCGTCTTTTAATTTCATGGCTGCAATCACCATCTGCAGTGATTTTGGAGCCCAGAAAAATAAAGTCTGACACTGTTTCCACATCTATCTGCCATGAAGTGATGGGACCAGATGCCATGATCTTAGTTTTCTGAATGTTGAGCTTTAAGCCAACTTTTTCCCTCAACTCTTTCACTTTCATCAAGAGGCTCTTTAGTTCTTCTTCACTTTCTGCCATAAGGGTGGTGTCATCTGCATATCTGAGGTTATTGATATTTCTCCCAGCAATCTTGATTCCAGCTTGTGCTTCCTCCAGCCCAGCGTTTCTCATGATGTCCTCTGCACATAAGTTAAATAAACAGGGTGACAATATACAGCCTTGACGTACTCCTTTTCCTATTTGGAACCAGTCTGTTGTTCCATGTCCAGTTCTAACTGTTGCTTCTTGACTTGCATACAGATTTCTCAAAAGGCAGGTCAGGTGGTCTGGTATTCCCATCTCTTTCAGAATTTTCCACAGTTTGTGGTGATCCACACAGTCAAAGGTTTTGGGATAGTCAATAAAGCAGAAATAGATGTTTTCCTGGAACTCTTGCTTTTTCTGTGATCCAACGGATGTTGGCAATTTGATCTCTGGTTCCTCTGCCTTTTCTAAAACCATCTGGAAGTTCACTGTTCACATACTGTTGAGGCCTGGCCTGGAGAATTTTGAGCATTACTTTACTAGCATACGGAAAAGGCAATGGCACCCCACTCCAGTACTTTTGCCTGGAAAATCCCATGGACGGAGGAGCCTGGTAGGCTGCAGTCCATGGGATCGCTAGAGTTGGACACAACTGAGCGACTTCACTTTCACTTTTCACTTTCATGCATTGGAGAAGGAAATGGCAACCCACTCCAGTGTTCTTGCCTGGAGAATCCCAGGGACGGGGAAGCCTGGTGGGCTGCCATCTCTGGGGTCGCACAGAGTCGGACACGGCTGAAGTGACTTAGCAGCAGCAGCAGCAGTTACTAGCATATGAGATGAGTGCAATTGTCCAGTAGTTTGAGCATTCTTTGGCATTGCCTTTCTTTGGGATTGGAATGAAAACTGACCTTTTCTAGTCCTGTGGCCACTGCTGAGTTTTCCAAATTTGCTGGCATATTGAGTACAGCACTTTCACAGCATTATCTTTTAGGATTTGAATTAGCTCAACTGGAATTTCATCACCTCCACTAGCTTTGTTCGTGCTTTCATAGGCCCACTTGACTTCACATTCCTGGATGTCTGGCTCTAGGTGAGTGATCATACCATTGTGATTGTGAGTCATGAAGATCTTTTTTGTACAGTTCTTCCATGTATTCTTGCCACCTCTTCTTAGTATCTTCTGCTTCTGTTAGGTCCATACCATTTCTGTCCTTTCTTGAGCCCATCTTTGCATGAAATGTTCCTTTGGTATCTCTAATTTTCTTGAAGAGATCTCTAGTCTTTCCCACTCTGTTGTTTTCCTCTATTTCTTTGCCCTGATTGCTGAGGAAGGCTTTCTTATCTCTCCTTGCTATTCTTTGGAACTCTGCATTCAAATGGGTGTATCTTTCCTTTTCTCCTTTACTTTTCACTTCTCTTCTTTTTACAGCTATTTGCAAGGCCTCCTCAGACAGCCATTTCACTTTTTTGCATTTCTTTTTCTTGGGGATGGTCTTGATTCCTGTCTCCTGTACAATGTTATGAACCTCAGTCCATAGTTCATCAGGCACTCTATCCATCAGATCTACTCCCTTGAATCTATTTCTCACTTTCATTGTATAGTCATAAGGGATTTGATTTTGGTCATACCTGAATGGTCTAATGGTTTTCCCTACTTTCTTCGATTTAAGTCTGAATTTGGCAATAAGGAATTCATGATCTGAGCCACAGTCAGTCAGCTCCCAGTCTTGTTTTTGCTGACTATATAGAGCTTCTCCATTTTTGGGCTGCAAAGAATATAATCAATCTGCTTCTGGTATTGACCATCTGGTGATGTCCACGTGTAGAGCATTCTCTTGTGTTGTTGGAAGAGGATGTTTGCTATGACCAGTGCGTTCTCTTGGCAGAACTCTATCAGCCTTTGCCCTGCTTCATTCTGTACTCCAAGCCCAAACTTGCCTGTTACTCCAGATGTTTCTTGACTACCTACTTTTGCATTCCAGTCCCCTATGATGAAAAAGACATCTTTTGGGGGTGTTAGTTCTAGAAGGTCTTGTAGGTCTTCATAGAACTGTTCAACTTCAGCTTCTTCAGCATTACTGGTCGGGGCATAGACTTGGATTACTATGATACTGAATGGTTTGCCTTGCAAATGAACAGAGATCATTCTGTCATTTTTGAGATTGCATCCAAGTACTGAATTTTGGACTCTTTTGTTGACCATGATGGCTACTCCATAACTTCTAACGGATTCTTGCCCACAGTAGTAGATATGATGGTCATCTGAGTTAAATTCACCCATTCCAGTCCATTTCAGTTCGCTGACTCCTAAAATGTTGATGTTCACTCTTGCCATCTCCTGTTTGACCACTTGCAGTTTGCCTTGATTCACGGACCTAACATTCCAGGTTCCTATGCAATATTGCTCTTTATAGCATCAGACTTTGCTTCTATCACCAGTCACATCCACAACTGGGTGTTGTTCTTCCTTTGGCTCCATCTCTTCATTCTTTCTGGAGTTATTTCTCCACTGATCTCCAGTAGCATACTGGGCACCTACCGACCTGGGGAGTTCATCTTTCAGTGTCCTATCTTTTTGGCTTTTCATACTGTTCATGGGGTTCTCAAGGCAAGAATACTGAAGTGGTTTGCCATTCCCTTCTCCAGTGGACCGCATTTTGTCATACTATCATCTTCCATATATAAATCACTGTGCTAGATGCTGAGAAGGCTATTACATATCAACATGAGACATTAGTTTGTCAGATCTCCCAGCAATTTTTGTTCCCCAATTGCAAAGTTATCTTGTTGCTCTCCAGCTTAAAATTCTTCAGTGGCTCACCATTACCTGGGGAATAAAGTCCAAACTCCTTTTAGCAAAACTAAATCCATCAACTTCTCCCTGTATATTCCCACCATCCTCTCCCCTTCAGTGCTCAGTGTGTGCTCAATTATGTCTGATTCTTTGTGACCCCATGGGCTGCAGCCCACCAAGTTATTCTGTCCATGGAATTTTCCCAGCAAGAATACTGGAATGGATTGCCATTTCCTCCCCTAGGGGATCCTCCTGACCCAGGGATCAAACCCAAGTCTCCTGCATGGTAGGTGTATTCTTAACCACTGTGCTACCTAGGAAGCCCTTTTCTCCCCTTACCTTTAGTTATTATATAGTAATACTTGTAATTATTTCTAAATGCATCACCCTATCCACTTTTCCTTTCCTTGACACATTCTATTCTCCTTGCCCTGATGTAATCCTCAACCCCCTAACCCCTATCCTAATTTCCCTTCCAAATTCCTTTCAATTATTCAAGTTATAAGAAACATCATTTTTCCCGAGAAAAATCTCAGTTCATTTCAAGAAAAGTTAGATGGCTCCACTCTGTTTTCTTAATACTCTGTTCTTATTTATCTCTGTTACAGCACTTGCATATTTTTTCAAAACGTTTATTTGGCTGCGCCAGTCTTAGTTGTAGCACTCAGGAGATTCATTTTCATTGCAGCACACAGGATCTTTAGTTGCAGCATATTGGATCTAATTCCTTTACCAGGGATCAAACCTGGACCCCCTGCATTGGAAGAGCAGAGTCTTAGTCACTGGACCGCCAGGGAAGTCTCAGCACTTGCATATTGTATGCTCTTAGTCTATCCACTTATCTCCAATATATCTAAGGGCAGTTCTGATTCAAGGTGGCAACTAGGAAGATCCTGAACTTACCTCCTCCCAAAAACACAGAATGCATATGCAACAACTTCCTATATGCTTAAGGGCAAAAACTGCCTTATTTATTATTCATTTATTCCGAGAATAGCTATTCAGCTCCTCCCACCATCCACCCGCAATACACACCTTCTGAGAAGCAAGACTTCTTTTCATATGGACAAATCTAGATTTTCATCAAAAATCATTAAAAGCTAATCAGAAAAGAAAAGCATGGCAATTATTATATAACTATCAACAGACACTAGTAGATTGCAAACTGTAGACTCAAAAGGCAGATTACAGGTTATACATAATCTTATAGCCACTAGTTATTACTTTACCCGTTTTTATCCCATTCAAGTAAGCATATTAACATACAAGTGACAATGACGGTTAACATAGGTGCTGCTGTTCAGTCACTCAGTTGTGTCTGACTGTGATCCCATGGACTGTAGCCCACCAGACTCGTCTGTCTATGGGATTCTTCAGGCAAGAATACTGGAGTGGGTTGCCATTTCCTTCTCCAGGCAACCTTTCCAACCCAGGGTTCAAACCCGTGTCTCCTGCATTGGCAGGTGGATTCGTTACCCACTGAGCTACCAGGGAAGCCTCAATTGGGGTGGCTCTGTGTGTGTGTGTGTGCGCTTAGTCGCTCAGTCATGTCCAACTTTTATGACCCCATAGACTGTAGCCTGCCAGGCTCCTCTGTCCCTGGGATTCTCCAGGCAAGACTACTGGAGTGGGTTGCCATTTCTTCTCCAGGGGTGCCTCTAATTCAGCTCTTAATTTATATTTTTCAAATTAAATTATTTGCATATGCTGGTACTTCAGTAATTTAAAACAACAAACTACATGCAATAACTTGAGCTTTAGCAATGTGGTATGAAACCAAATTGAGAAATTCTTCTCTGGCACAGTGCCTAGCATCTAGTAGCTGACTGCTCAAAAAATGTTTGTTGAATTTAAATGGTTAACTTGAGTCAGGACACTTATTTTCTAGAGGGGAAGAAAAGCATAAGCCTCTGACCAGCTCACAGAAATACTAAAGGGAGAATTAAGTAATAAAAACAACAACAATGCAAGAACTGTAACAAAGTAATTAATCATGAAGTTAACTATTAGACGAGTAGCTTAGGACTTCCAACCAAGAAGTCACAGTGAGCCTATAGTAAATATACAGTAAGCTGGTATAGCAACATTAATATTAGGCAAATAAAGTTTAAACAGTACTCTTCAAAGGAAGCTATAACCCCTCATTTCAAAAGTGTTTTTGAAGTTTTCGGGTGAAATGTTTTGGTTCTAACAATGACTGGGGGTAGGGAGTGCTGCAGGCCTGAGATGCTAAGACATCCTGCAGCTACAGGACTGTCATGTACAAGGAAGCATTGTTCCATGTGCTGTAGAAAATGCAAATGTCTTACCAGATATTCATGTAAATAAAGAACACATTTATTATTATCTAAGCTTGGACTCTAACTCCATTTTACATTAAAAACAAAGTCACCTTGCATGGTATTAGTATAGACTGAACTTCCTAGGAATGCAACTAACTACCTGTAAATTAAGGAAAACTGCTTTTTGTTTTGTTGAGAATATCACTAAGAATTGGTCCTCATTTCAGAAAACCAGACCACCAATGATAGTGCTGCTCCTGAATCCCAATATAACACATCTGTATCAGATCCATTTGCAATTTTTATATTTATGGTGATTTATTTAGCCTTTAAAAAAAAAACAAAACACTTTTTATTTTGTATTGGGGTGTAGCCAATTAACTGGAGAAGAAAACAGCAACCCACTCCAGTTTCATGGGAAATCCCATAGGCAGAGGAACCTGATGAGTTGCATGCAGTCCATGGGGTCACAGAGAGTCAGAGAGGACTTAGTGACTAAACAACACCAACAGCATAGCCAATTAATAATGTCGTAACAGTTTTCCGTGAATAGTGAGCGCAGAGACTCAGTCATACATAAATATCTATTCATTCTTCCCCAAACCCCCCTCCCAGCCAGGCTGCCACATAACATTGAGCAGAGTTCCATGTTATTTAGCCTTTTTTAAAACACCAAACATACATAGGACTTTCCTGGTGGTCCAGCGGTTAAGAATCCTCCTGCCAGTGCAGAGGACACGGATCTGATCCCTGGTCCAGGAAGACTCAACATGCAGGGCTTGTGTGCCACAACTACTAAGCCGGTGTGCTGCAGCTACTGAAGCCTGCACGCCCTAGAGCTCATGCTCTGCAACACGAGAAGCCCGTGCTCCACATCTAGAGTAGACCCCTCTTACCAAAACTAGAGAAAGCCTGGGCACAACCACCATGACCCAGCACAGCCAGAAATAAATAAATACAATTTTAAAAGTATATATGTATAAAGTGTATTTTTGCTTTGCCCACAAACTTATCATTGTGCCTATTCTGCCAACTTTTTTCTCTAATGAAACATTCCAAATTAAATGAACATCTGATAAACTTGGCAAAAATATATTATACCTCCTTAATCAATCTGTAATTTGTCTTGGCAAGCTATTCCTATTTCAACTGAAGTTCCTATTTCCTTTATCACATACAAATAAGTCTGGTCTATTAATTACACTTTTATTCTAATATTGTATGGCATCTCTGTTCTTTTTTTTTTGTATGGAGTGGCTTCTGTCTTCTCTTAAAACTAGAACTAGTCATGCTTAAGAAGGTAAAAGCATCCAACTATTTTATTATGTATTCCAGCATGCTGCTGCTATTACTGCTAAGTCACTTCAGTCATGTCCGACTCTGTGCGACCCCACAGATGGCAGCCCACCAGGCTCCCCGGTCCCTGGGATTCTCCAGGCAAGAACACTGTCGTGGGTTGCCATTTCCTTCTCCAATGCATGAAAGTGAAAAGCGAAAGTGAAGTCACTCAGTCATGTCTGACTCTTCGTGACCCCACGGACTCCAGCATAGTCAGGCCCCAAAATGTGCATACTGAAATCTATATTTTTACTAATTTAATTTTACTCTTCTTTTATCATACAATTTTATCAATGATGTTTACCATTGATCTTATATAATCAATTATGTTTACCATTGATCTTATATAATTATAAACAACAGAACCACAGATCCCTATCAATTTCATTTCAGGGTAATTAAGAGTTAGGTTTTAAAAACCTGTTCTAACACCTAAAATTACACCACTTGCTACATACTAGGTTCTGTTGTGTAACTGCTTTATATGTTTTAACTCAGCTAATCCTCAAAATAATTCTATGAGATATTACTAACATTTCCCATATTACAGCTATGGAAACTGAGGCAAAGAGAGATTAAACAAGACTTTTTCAGAGCTCCAGCAAATGGCAGAGCCAGCACCTGAATTCCGATAATGCAAAGAACAGTGGACCTGAAAGCGTTCAAAACAAGTGTTCTAAGGAAAAAACCACTGCATGCACGAGAAAACAATTTACCAAATGCATGAATACTACATCATAATGATTGAATCACATTCTCAGAACACAATGAAATAAAATTTAAAATCAACAATAAAGAGATAAATAAAAATAAGCATAGTAGGCAATACTAATTGTTTACCCAACATCTATTGTCCCCATTTCTTGACTGACATAACTCCAATTAGGTGGCTTAATTAAAATGTTCAATCTTCCCTTCCCTGCAGCTAGGGTGGACAGATGTCCTAGTCTTAGTAAGGACATGGAAGTGGGAATTGCTTGGTGGAGGATTCTCAGAATGCTAATGTTTTCCTGATGAAATTGTTCTTTTTATCTGCTGAAGCATAGATGTGGTGCTTGCATCAAGAGCAAGAGGACAAAAGCCACAAACTAAAGAGAACTAGTGGAGGCCTAGATTGTTGATGACTTCCTCAAGCAGTTGTAAAACATAGGAATTTCTCAAGATTTCCTGAGAAAAATTAATATATTATATGAATAAGCCATTGTGTTCTGATTTCTGTAACATAACTGCCAAAGACAGTCCTAACTGATCTGTAAAATATTAAAAATAAATAATTTAGAGTTCAACCTAAAGATTCTAGGGAGGACTTTCCTGGTGGTCCAGTGCTTAGGCATGGGCCAATGCAGTGGGCATGGGTTCAATCCCTGGTCTGGGAAGATTCCTCATGCCACAGGGCAACTAAGCCCATGTTTGGCAACTGCTAAGCCCATGTTCTAGAGCCTGTGCTCTGCAATAAGAGAAGCCACTGCAGTGAGAAGCCAACACACCCAAACTAGACAGTAGCTCCTGCTTGCTGTAACTAGATAAACGCCCGTGAGCAGCAAAGAAGACCCAGAAGAGCCAAATATTAAAAAAATAATAATAATAAAGTAAAGATTCTAAGGAAAAAAGAAAGTATAATAATAAAGATAAAAGCAAAAGTTAATGAAATAGAAAATGAAAAAATAATAAAGAAGGTCAACAAACCAAAAGCTGATTTGGGAGAAGAAAAAAACTAATAAAGAAACATATCTCCAAGGGCTTCCTTGGTGGCTCAGTGCTAAAGAATCCACCTGCCAATGCAGGAAACATGGGTTCAAACCCTAGTCTGGGAAGATCCCACATGCCAAGGAGCAACTAAGTCCATGCCCCACAACTACTGAGCCTGTGTCCTAGTAGCTGCAACTACTGGAGCCCAAGCGCCTAGAGCCCATGCTTGGCAACAAGAGAAGCCACAAGGAGAAGCCTGCACATCACTGTGAAGAACAGACCCCCCTGCCCGCACTGGCCAAAATTAGAGAAAATCCCAGGCAGAAACAAAGACCCAACACAGCCAAAATAAATAAATAATAAAATTATTCAAAAAAGAAAACATATCTCCAGAAATCTTTCATTTTCAGGTCACTGCTACCTTTCTAGACTCATCACAGGCTTCCCACTTCTTTCCATGCTCGCAGCAGACTTGAACCAAACCCATTTCACTCACCACTCTGAGAATATTCCATGCTCTTAATCCCCTGTGCCTCCACAAATGCTTTTCTTCCTGCTTGAAATACCCTTTTCCCTGATTGTCTTCCTGACAAGCTCTTTCTTCCTCTAGAAAACTCACTGGTGACCTCCTCTGAGAAGCCTTCTCTGACTCCTTTAAACAAAGTTTGTCCTGGAGGCCCATATTAAATTCCTTGGCAGCCTTTGCATACTTTCACACACTTACTAACTATATATTAAGTAATTTGAAGCTCTTGCTACAGGCTCTGTTTTAGCAAGTACTATATTTTAAATATATTTCCTTTTTTTCACCCTAAGCAAAGAGCTCATTTAGGGTGAGATTTTATTAATTTCTCTATCCCTAACACTAGCTCAATGTCCTATACCTAATGAGCTGCTGCTGCTGCTAAGTCGCTTCAGTCGTGTCCGACTCTGTGTGACCCCATAGACGGCAGCCCACCAGGCTCCCCCGTCCCTGGGATTCTCCAGGCAAGAACACTGGAGTGGGTTGCCATTTTCTTCTCCAGTGCATGAAAGGGAAAAGTGAAAGGGAAGTTGCTGAGTCATGTCCAACCCTTCGCTATCCCATGAACTGCAGCCCACCAGGCTCCTCCGTCCATGAGATTGTCCAGGCAAGAGTACTGGAGTGGGTTGCCATTGCCTTCTCCAATACCTAATGAACACTAACTATATATTTGCGGAGTAAATGAATGAATGATTAAGATAGCAAATAAATGCAATGTTTATTACACACTCAAAGTATCAGCAGAGTGTTATGAGATCTCAAAGGGGAAGCAACCAACCCTCTCACCTTCCTTACTGCAAAAATAATATGCTTTAAGATAAGCTTTTTTTTTTTTTTTTTGGCTACACCACAAGGCCTGCAGGACCCTAAGTTCCCCAAGCAGGAATCAAACCTGGGCCTTTGGCTCAGTTCGAAACAGAACACAGTTTCTAACCACTGGACCCCCAGGGAAATTCTAAAATCAGTGTTTTATATCTCTCACATGCCTTCACATATATCAATGTCAACAAAAATACACCCATGCACTGAGTGAATCCAAGTTGTACATATAACTTCTGTGCTTCCAGTTTTTGTTTTTCTAGCTGGATTATCAATTAAGGTGAAGGATCTTGGGAGCTACTTCGGCATAGCAGTACACACACAGTAAAACTCTCAACCTGATAAATCATCCCCCGATGTTACCTAGTGCTGAGTTCATCCCCCAGAGACATCTGCAAAATTCTTTACTAATCAGTAGCCCAACTTTCCACATCAGCTCTGGAGGAAATAGTAAATGGATGGAATATGGCCAAAAGCTACAATCATACACTACTGTGAGTGAACCTTAAGAATAAATGTAAAAAAAAAGAAAAAAAAAAAAGAATAAATGTGATACAAATAGTCTCCTTTAAAACATACCACTTTACCCCAAAACCCTGAACCTCCACATGAGAGCTCCCTCTCTGAAACCTCACTGTACCTCAAAGAGGTTGCAAAACCAGATAAATGCAACAAGAAAAACAGCAGGAAATTTAGCAAGAAGCAGTTTTGACAGACAGCAAGGATATGTAACAAGGACCATTTCCAAGGTACAGAGCCCTAAGAAGCCTTGGACTGCTATCATCCTTTCTCCCGGGGTTCTCAATGCTAAACTCCTTTAAAAAAGGTAGTGGGAGATGGGAAGGAACTTCTCTCTTCTCTATTCTCTTTTGGAAATCTCTGTAATACAGTGTTAGCCCCTTGGATTCATCACAGGCAAAAATAAATAAAATTATTTTTTAAAAATTAAAGAAGAATTAAAGAATTAAAGAAAAATTAAAGAAGAATTCTGGTGGGTCAGTAGCTAAGACTCCATGCTCCCAAGGCAGAGGGCTGATCAAGGAACTAGATCCCACATGCCACAACTAAGAGTTCACATGTGACAAAGATCAAAGATCCTGCATGCTGCAACTAACATTGGGTGCAGCCAAACAAATAAAAATAAATACTTGTTAAAAGAAGAGTTAACTGCAACCTAAATACAATGATGTTACATAAGACTGTAGCCCGTAACTTGCTAGGAGACTCCCATGTTTGCTGGCTTTGAAGAATCAAGCTGCCACATGGAGAAGGAAACACAGCAAGGAGCTACAGCCCTCAGTTCAGCAGTCTGCCAGGAACTGAATGATGCCAACAACCACATAAGCTTAGCAACAGATCCTTCCCCAGTTGAGCCTCACATAAGACAGCTGCCCTAACTGACACCTTGATTGCAGCTTTGTGAGCCTCTGAGGCAGGGGACCCAGCTAAGTCATACCTAGACTCTTGAACTACAGAAACAGATATAATAATATGTGTTCTTTTTAAACCACTGCATCGGTGGTAAAATTGTTATGCAGCAATAAATAACTAATATACTATCCTTCCCATTGTGTGGCAATTACCCTTGCACTTAATTAATGTTAATATAAATGATTACCATCGGATTATAATTTCCACAAGGTCAGGATTAACAAGTTTTAATCATCAGTGTATCTTAGCACTTAACACAGTGTCTGGTGTGAACAGATGGATAGATGGATGAATAAATGCCTACTCTGTTCCAGGCATAATGCTGTATCTTAGAGAAACAAAGGTAAATAAGACATAGTCCCTGTTCTTATGGAGCTTGCAGCTAAGTAGGATGACAAGACACTTAATCAGATGATTTCAAAAGACTATGTTAAAGGTAACATAGGCTTCTGTGAAGACACAGTATATGGGCTTTTAACTCAGACTGCATGGGTCCAGGTATGGGAGAGGAGAAAATCTTCTCCCCAAGAGTAGAAAGACAAACAAGGCTGTGGGGGGTATGATCAAATCAGTGCACTATGAGTACTACTCTGTCAAGATTGACATCATTATCAATAATGTCTTCATAATCTAGTCCCAAAATGACAAAGTATTCGGTATGCTGCTGCTGCATCGCTTCAGTCGTGTCTGACTCTTGGCAACCCCATGGACTGCAGCCTACTAGGCTCCTCCGTCCATGGGATTTTCCAGGCAAGAGTACTGGAGTGGGTTGCCATTGCCTTCTCCTGAGTATTTAGTATAGTGGGATTAAAAACAAGGACCCACACCTCTTGTGATGTGAGAAGACACATTTTAGGCACTGTATTAGTTACAAGAAAATCTGATATCAAAGAAATTCAATTAATCTTCTAAAGGAATGTTTGGGGATTCTCAATAGATCAATAAAATCAAGATTTATATTGATCAGGCAACATGATATTATGTACAGAAAATTCTAAAGAAAAAAAACTACAAAAACTATTAGAATTAATAGAAGAGTTCAGCAAGGTTATAGGATACAAGATAAATATATAAAAATCAAGTGTTTTCCATACTGTGCTGTGTGCGTCCATCGTCGCTCAGTCTTGTGTCAGACCCTTTGCAACCCCATGGACTGTAGCCAGCCAGACTCCTTGGTCCAAGAGGACTCTCTAGGCAACCCACTGGAGTGGGTTGCCCATGCCCTTCTCCAGGGGATCTTCCCAACCCAGAGATCAAGCCCACGTCTCCTGCACTGCAGGTGGATTCTTTATATCATCTGAACTACCAGGGAAGCCAGTTTTCTACACTAGGAATAAGCAATCAGAAAATGAAATTAAGAACATAATTTTCCTACAACAAAACTGCTAGAAACAAAGACTGAGAACCTAAGGACTTTGAACCCAAGGTAGCTAGAGCATTATCCGTATAGCACATAAAGTTCTCTTCTAGAGGAGGCAAAAAGGTTGCTGCTCTGCCTGTGTTTTTCCCTACAGTATCCCTTGCTGTCACTCTGGAAGACACCAACTGACTTTTGCCTGACACTGACATTCTCAGTTTGATCTCAGTCACTGCATCCTTCCAACACTTAGACTCCTGAAGTTAAAGAAAGGGTCCTCATTGCTTGAGTATAAAAATCCTCCCAAGTGAAACATCACTCTTAGTTTTCTTTTTAAACCCTCTTTCACTGTAATAACTTTTGTTTTAATAAAATATTCCTTTTTTTTAAGACCTAGGAAGGAAGGGAGGAACACAGAAAGAAAGGAAGAGAAGAAAGAAAAGACAATTCCACTTACAATAGCACCAAAAGTTAAGAGCTGAAATGACAGAACTATTAGAAAAAAACATTAGGGGAAATCTTCACGACATTACATTTGGCAACAATTTCATGGATATGACATCATAAGCACAAACAATGAAAGGAAAGCTATAAATTGAATCTCAACAAAATTAAGAACTTGTGTGCATCAAAGGACACTACATAAAGAACTACAACTCAACAAAAACAACCCAAGTTTAAAAAAAAAGGAAAGGAAGGAAGGAATATGCAACAGATTAAAGACAATCTCTTCAGCAACTGGTGTTGGGAAAGCTGGACAGCTATGTGCAAATCAATAAAATTAGAATACTCCCTCACACCATGCACAAAAATACTCGCTTAGTATCATGCTTAGTGAGATAAGCCAGAGAGAAAAAAAGACAAATACTATATTTTATCACTTACTTGTGGCATCTAAAAAAAAAAAACAAAACTAGTGAATAGAACACACAAAAAAAAGCAAAACAGACACAGAGAGAACAAGCTAGTGACTACCAATGGAGCAAAGAAAAGGGGCAAAATAGGGGCAGGGGTAAGAGGTACAATCACCATGTATAAAATAAACTACAAGCACATTACCTATAGCACAGGGAATATAGCCACTTTTTATAATAACTATACATGGACTATAACCTGTAAAAATTGTGAATCTCTATGTGGTACACCTGAAACTAATATAATATTGTAAATCAATTATTATCTCAAAAAAAAAAAGCTCATGAGAGCTACTTCATGAGCTCTCACACCTACTTCACACCCACTAGGATGGCTATAATAATAAAAAATTTTTAAATAATAAACAGAATAGTAAGTGTTGGTGAGATGTAGAGAAACTGGAACCCTTACACATTGCTTGCAGGCATGTAAAATGAAACAGCCACTGTGGAGAACCTCAGTACCTCAAAAAGTAAAATGAAATTACTATATGAACGAGACATTCCACTTCTAGATATACAGCAAAAGAATTAAAAACAAGTGCTCAAACAAATACTTGTATACAAATGTTCATAACTGTACTATTCACAATAGCCAAAAGAGGGAAACAATCCTATTGTCTACCAACAAATGACTATATAGACAAAACGTGGTATTTCATACACTGGAACATTTTTGGGCTATAAAAAGGAATGAAATGTTAATACATACTATAACACGGATCAATGCTGAAAACACTATGCTAAATAAAAGAAGTCAGTCATAAAAGTCACATATTGTATGATTCCATTTATATGAAACGTCCAGAATAGGCAAGTCTATAGAGATATGAAGTAGAACAGTGTTTGCCTGGAGATGGGGGAAGGGAGGAACGGACAATGACTATTAATAAGTACAGGATTTCTGTTTAGAATGATAAAAATATTTTTAAATTAATGGTGAAAGATGTACAGCCATGTAAATATACTAAAACCCACTGAATTATGTATTTTAAAAACGATAATTTTATATTACCTCAACTATTTCAGAGATTGAATTGCCAACATCCAGAAATGGATCATGGAAAAAGCAAGAGAGTTCCAGAAAAACATCTATTTCTGCTTTATTGACTATGCCAAAGCCTTTGACTGTGTGGATCACAATAAACTGTGGAAAATTCTGAAAGAGATGGGAATACCAGACCACCTGATCTGCCTCTTGAGAAATCTGTATGCAGGTCAGGAAGCAACAGTTAGAACTGGACATGGAACAACAGACTGGTTCCACATAGGAAAAGGAGTTCGTCAAGGCTGTATATTGTCACCCTGCTTATTTAACTTCTATGCAGAGTACATCATGAGAAACGCTGGACTGGAAGAAACACAAGCTGGAATCAAGATTGCCGGGAGAAATATCAATAACCTCAGATATGCAGATGACACCACCCTTATGGCAGAAAGTGAAGAGGAACTCAAAAGCCTCTTGATGAAAGTGAAAGTGGAGAGTGAAAAAGTTGGCTTAAAGCTCAACATTCAGAAAACAAAGATCATGGCATCCGGTCCCACCACTTCATGGGAAATAGATGGGGAAACAGTGGAAACAGTGTCAGACTTTATTTTGGGGGGCTCCAAAATCACTGCAGATGGTGACTGCAGCCATGAAATTAAAAGACGCTTACTCCCTGGAAGGAAAGTTATGACCAACCGAGATAGCATATTCAAAAGCAGAGACATTACTTTGCCAACAAAGGTCCGTCTAGTCAAGGCTATGGTTTTTCCTGTGGTCATGTATGGATGTGAGAATTGGACTGTGAAGAAGGCTGAGCGCCGAAGAATTGATGCTTTTGAACTGTGGTGTTGGAGAAGATTCTTGAGAGTCCCTTGGACTGCAAGGAGATCCAACCAGTCCATTCTGAAGGAGATCAGCCCTGGGATTTCTTTGGAAGGAATGATGCTGAAGCTGAAACTCCAGTACTTTGGCCACCTCATGCGAAGAGTTGACTCATTGGAAAAGACCCTGATGCTGGGAGGGATTGGGGGCAGGAGGAGAAGGGGATGACAGAGGATGAGATGGCTGGATGGCATCACTGACTCAATGGACGTGAGTCTGAGTGAACTCCAGGAGTTGGTGATGGACAGGGAGGCCTGGCGTGCTGCGATTCATGGGGTCGAAAAGAGTCGGACACGACTGAGCGACTGATCTGATCTGATCTGATCTGAACTATTTCTCAGTAAAGTGCTTATTAAAAAGAAAAAAAAAGTACCCTGATACTTTGTTCTGGAATAGGAGTCCAGGTTTTATAGGTTTCACAATACACACTAAAATACAGAATTATCTCATGGGGGTACTTTAGTTATCTCAAGAGACTGGAAAAGTCATCAGCCTACAAATCCTCCTTCCAATTATATTTCCAAACAAAACAAGGACTAGCATAAGAAGAAATTAAGAGCCTTCTACTGTAGCCCAACAGAAATACTCTTAATGTGAAAATGAAAAGGTTGTCAGCCACTGCCACACTGGAGCTGAATAGATTTTCCACTTACCAGAGGTAAGAGATTGGGGCCATTGTGCCATTTGGTTTTACATTCTTTTCCCTTTATAAATATACATGTCACCTCTATTTACACACACCTCAGTTCTTCCCTAAACAGATTCCACTAACATCCAAAATATCTAAGTCATTTTCTTAGAAATAACTGAAATTAATCTGTTTTATAGTATTTTTAAAATAAGAAGATGATTAACAGTCAAAGGAACTCTCTGAAGCTCACAAATGGTATTAAGTGTAAATCCAACCTATTTTGCTTCTAAAAGGGTATTTTTTTCTAATTTCAGTAACAGATGTTTTATATATCTTTTCTAGTGCTTTTAGGTCAGGGCTTTATAACCTCAGCACTATTAACATTTTGGGCCAGACAATTTTCGGTGGTAGACGGCTATCCTGTGCATTGTAGAACTGTTAGTGGTATCCTCTACCCACTAGATGCCAGTAGTACCCCTGCCCAGTTGTGACATTATCTCCAGACATTGCTAAATATCTCTTAGGAAGGCAAAACTGACCCCAGTTGAGAACAACTGCCCTAGTTCATCAGGCTTAATTATTTCTGGACTTCCCTGGTGGGCCAGTGGCATCCACACTTTCAGTGCAGTGGGCCTGGGTTCAATCCCTGGTTGGAGAAAATCCCACATGTCGCATGTTGTGGCCAAAAACAAGGAAAATGACAAATTATCTAATTGTAATTCATGAGGCTACTGAACCACAAAGTATACAATAAATACCATGAGGTTTGATAGTCATGGCTTTCTATCCTTCATATATAGCCAAGCAGTCTTTGTTACTTATCTAAAGACAAGCTTCAGAACTAAATTGAACAGATTAATATAACTAAAAATCGATTCTTAAGGAGGAATGACCAGAGGGTGCTAAATCCTAAAACTGAACTATTTTAAAGGAATATAAATAAGCTGCATAAATCCACATTCTTGGGACTTCCCTGGCGGTCCAGTGTTTAGGGCTCCACGCTTCTGATGCGGGGGCACAGGCTTGATCCCTGGTCAGGAAACTAAGATCCCACATGCCACGTGGTGCAGCCAAAAAAAAAAACAAAAAAATAAAAAGTTCACATTCTTTAATATGAAATCATCCATCAGCCAGTTTTCTTTTGCTATCTAAGGCAACTAAAAGTCCTTAAGCTACCTGCATAATTCATACCTCCCACACCAGAAGTTAAATATTTTCTTTTATTGCTACTGATACATATTTTTTTATTTAACCTGACCTTTAAAGCTCTGTAATCATTTGTACTTTGTAATCAAAGATAAAAACTAACCATCACCTAGCTGTGCACTACAGAGCTAGTAGACCAGAGGTTGGAAAACTTTTTCTGTAAAGGGACAGACAATAAATATCTTGGGCTTTGAAGTTATATGGTCTCTGCTGTAACTACTCAACTCTGTCATTGTAGCACAAAAGCAGCCATAAAACATACATTACCAAATAAGTGTAGATGTGGTCCAATAAAACTTATTTACCAATGCAAAAGGCAGGCAAGATTGGTCCAAAACCCTGTATCAGAATACTACATGTGAGAAAAAATAAAAATATTGATTCCTCTCTTTCCCGATGATGTTTTCATCATAAAATTAAACTAAGAACTTTCTAAAATACCATTAACTTTTGTTGTTGCTGTTCAGTTGCTAAGTCGTGTCCGACTCTTTGTGACCCCATGGACTGCAGCACAAGGTCCTCTGTCCTCCACTATCTCCCAGTGTTTTTTCAAATTTATGTCTATTGAGTCTGTGATGCTATCTAACTATCTCATCCTCTGCCACCGCCTTCTCCTTTGGCCTTCAATCTTTGCCAGCATCAGGTTCTTTTCCAATGAGTTGACTGAGCTGGCATCAGGGGGCCAAAGTATTGGGACTTCAGCATCAGTCCTTCCAATGAATATTTAGGGTTGATTTCCTTTAAGATTGACTGGTTTGATCTTCTTACAGTCCACGACACTCTCAAGAGTCTTCTCTAGCACCACAATTTGAAAGCATCAATTGTTCCGAGTTCAGCCTTTTTTATAGTCCAACTCACACATCCATACATGACTACTAGAAAAACCATACCTTTGACTATACAGACTTTCATAGGCAACATTCTTTCTAATATGCTAAGTTTGTCATAGTTTTCCTTCCAAGGAGCAGTATCTTTTAATTTCATGGCTGCAGTCACTGTTCACAGTAATACTGGAATTCAAGAAAATAAAATCTGTCACTGCTTCCAATTTTTCCCCTTTTAACTAGCTTTCTTCAATTAACAAGCTTTCTCCTATTTAGTAACAGGCACTCACAGTGGGATAATGCTGCACCCTATTGCCTTAAATGAAGAAAAAGAGCCAACTATGAAATCAGGCTCAGGATTGAGATTTGTACTTACCACTATACAGAAGCCTGACCCAAGAAATTAAATCCTTTAGGTTCAGATCCAGAACCTAAACGAACCCAGCAGAAACAATGTCAGACCTGTATATTAAAACACATCCACAAGCTAGAAAACTGCAAGGTAAAACCTATCTCCCTGAATATAGGCTCTCAGTATAAAATTATAAATCACAGAAAAAATGAAATTCCAGCAGGTCAAAAGACCAAATAGTAAGATATCCACACCCTAAGACTTGCAACTAATCTGAAAGGGACTAAAAACAAAAAAAAAGTTTAATGGTAAAAATTTACTCATCTCTATGCAAATCTACTAGAAAACCTATACTAACAACATTCTCTTTTTTCAAATTTTTATTTATTTATTTTTGGTTGCACTGGGTCTTCGTTGCTGTGAACAGGCTTTCTTCAGCTGCAGCAAGCAGGGGCTGCTCTTCATTGCACTGCACAGGCTTCTCACTGCGGTAGCTCCTCCTGTTGCGGAGCATGAGCTCTCCGGGCACAGGCTTTAGCAGCTGCAGCATGTGGGCTCAGTAGTTGTGGTGCTGGGGCTTAGTTGCTCTGTGGCATGTGGGATCTTCCCAGATCAGGGATCAAACCTGTGTCCCCTACATTGGCAGGCAGATTCTTAACCATTGGACCAGCAGGGAAATCTCAACAATAATTTTCTAGTAAAATATAATTACTGAAATTGACTTAGAAAAAACAAAAATTTATACAGTTAAACTAAAAGGAAAGAAAAAAATTTCAAAGTACTTGGCCAAGATTTGACAGAAGAATTCAATCAAATATTCAAGAAGTAAATTATTCCAATAATATTTCAATTGTTACAAAGCATAGGGGAAAAAGCTTCAAAATTATTTTTATGAACCAAGTATAACATTCCTAACAAAACCTAAAAACAGAAGCATGAGAGAAAAACACAGCCTATTCTCATAAATACTGGGATATAAACACCCCAGCAAAAAGAAGTTAGCAGCTCATTAAAGAATAATATACCACAAATGCAAAGATAATTTACTATTAGACTACTTACTAATATAATTCACTTTCCTGACAGCAAAAGACAAAAATACATGCATCATCATATATATTACAGTTCTTCAGAGAAACAGAACAGGATATATAGAGACAAAAAGATTTATCACAAGGAATTGGCTCACACAATTACAGAGCCTGATAAGTTCCAAGATCTGCAGTTGGTAACATGGAGACCCAGGAAAGCCAATGGTGTAATTTCTGTCTGAGTCTGAAGCCCTGAGAACCAGGAGAGCCAATGGGATAAGTTCCAGTCCAAAACACGGCAGTTCAGTTCAGTCACTCCGTCCTGTCCAACTCTTTGTGACCCCATGGACTACAGCATGCCAGGCCTCCCTGTCCATCACCAACTCCCAGAGTTTACTCAAACTCATGTCCATTGAGTCGGTGATGGCATCCAACCACCTCATCCTCTGTTCCCTTCTCCTCTGGCCTTCAATCCTTCCCAGCATCAGGGTCTTTTCAAATGAGTCAGTTCTTCACATCAGATGGCCAAACTATTGGAGTTTCAGCTTCAACACCAGTCCTTCCAATGAATATTCAGGACTGTATTTCCTTTAGGACGAATTGGTTGGATCTCCTTGCAGTCCAAGGGACTCTCAAGAGTCTTCTCCAACACCACAGTTCAAAAGCATCAATTCTTCGGTACTCAGCTTTCTTTATAGTCCAACTCTCACATCCATACATGACTACAGGAAAAACTACAGCTTTGACTAGACGAACCTTTGATGGCAAAGGTCTCTGCTTTTGAATACACCTTTAGTAAAATCTTTAATAAAACGTCTCTGCTTTTTAATATGTCATCTAGGTTGTTCATAGTTTTTCTTCCAAGGAGTAAGCATCTTTTAATTTCATGGCTGCAGGCACCATCTGCAGTGATTTTGGAGCCCCCAAAAATAAAGTCTTTCACTGTTCCCACTGTTTCCCCATCTATTTACCATGAAATGATGAGACCAGATGCCATGATCTTAGTTTTCTGAATTTGAGCTTTCATTTCAGTTCAGTCACTCCATCGTGTGTGACACTTTGTGACCCCATGAACCACAGCGTTCCAGGCCTCCCTGTCCATCACCAACTCCCGGAGTTCACCCAAAACCATGTCCATAGAGTCAGTGATCCCATCGAATCATCTCATCCTCTGTCATCCTCTTCTTCTCCTGCCCTCAATCTTTTCCAGCATCAGGGTTTTTTCAAATGAGTCAGCTCTTCACATCAGGTGGCCAAAGTATTAGAGTTTCAGCTTCAACATCAGTCCTTTCAATGAACACCCAGGACTGATCTCCTTTAGGACGGACTGGTTGGATCTCCTTGCTGTACAAGGGACTCTCAAGAGTCTTCTCCAACACCATAGTTCAAAAGCATCAATTCTTCGGCATTCAGCTTTCTTTATAATCCAGCTCTCACATCCATACATGACCACTGGAAAAACCAAGCCTTGACTAGATGGAGCTTTGTTGGCAAAGTAATGTCTCTGCTTTTGAATATGCTATCTAGGTTGGACATAACTTTTCTTCCAAGGAGTAAGCATCTTTCAATTTCATGACTGCAGTCACCATCTGCAGAGATTTTGGAGCCCCAAAAAATAAAGTCAGCCACTGTTTCCATTGTTTCCCCAACTATTTGCCATGAAGTGATGGGACCGGATGCCATGATCTTAGTTTTCTGAATGTTGAGCTTTAAGCCAACTTTTTCACTCTCCTCTTTCACTTTCATCAAGAGGCTCTTTAGTTCTTCTTCACTTCCTGCCATAAGGGCGGTGTCATCTGCATATCTGAGGTTATTGATATTTCTTTGGGCAATCTTGATTCCAGCTTGTGCTTCTTCCAGCGTTTCTCATGATGTACTCTGCATATATGTCAAATAAGCAGGGTGACAATATACAGCCTTGACGTACTCCTTTTCCTATTTGGAACCAGTCTGTTGTTCCATGTCCAGTTCTAATTGTTGCTTCCTAACTTGCATACAGATTTCTCAAAGGGCAGGTCAGGTGGTCTTGTATTCCCATCTCTTTAAGAATTTTCCACAGTTCGTTGTGATCCACACAGTCAAAGGCTTTGGCATAGTCAATAAAGCAAAAGTAAATGTTTTTCTGGAACTCTCTTGCTTTTTCAATGATCCAACAGATATTGGCAATTTGATCTCTGGTTCTTCTGCCTTTTCTAAATCCAGCTTGAACATCTGGAAGTTCACCATTCACATACTGTTGAAGCCTGGCCTGCAGAATTTTGAGCATTACTTTACCAGCATGTGAGAGTAAGATGACAAGCCCAAGGCCTAAGAAGAGGCAGTATTTCAGTTTCAATCCAAAGGCAGGGAAATACCCATATCCCACCTAAAGCAGTCAGGTAGGAATTCCCTCATCACCGGAAGGTCACCCTTTCAGTTCTTTTGGGGCCTTTAAATGATTGATCAGGTGGTAAAGAATCTGCCTGCAATGTAGGAGACCAGGGTTCAATCTCTGTGTCAGGAAGATCCCCTGGAGAGGGGAGTGGCAACCCACTCCAGTTTTCTTGACTGGAGAATTAGCAGGCTACACAGTTCATGGGGTTGTAAAGAGTTGGACATGACTGAGTGACTAACGTCCACATTCAGTTCAGATCAGTTCAGTTCAGTTGCTCAGTCATGTCCGACTCTTTGCGACCCCATGAATCGCAGCACGCCAAGCCTCCCTGTCCATCACCAACTCCCGGAGTTCACTCAGACTCACGTCCATCGAGTCAGTGATGCCATCCACTCATCTCATCCTCTGTTGTCCCCTTCTCCTCCTGCCCCCAATCCCTTTTCCAATGAGTCAACTCTTCGCATGAGGTGGCCAAAGTACTGGAGTTTCAGCTTTAGCATCATTCCTTCCAAAGAAATCCCAGGGCTGATCTCCTTCAGAATGGACTGGTTGGATCTCCTTGCAGTCCAAGGGACTTTCAAGAGTCTTCTCCAACACCACAGTTCAAAAGCATCAATTCTTCGGCGCTCAGCCTTCTTCACAATCCAACTCTCACATCCATACATGACCACTGGAAAAACCATAGCCTTGACTAGACGGACCTTTGTGGGCAAAGTAATGTCTCTGCTTCTTAATATGCTGTCTAGGTTGGTCATAACTTTTCTTCCAAGGAGTAAGCGTCTTTTAATTTCATGGCTGCAGTCACCATCTGCAGTGATTCTGGAGCCCCAAAAAAGAAAGTCTGACACTATTTCCACTGTTTCCCCATCTATTTCCCATGAAGTGATGGGACCAGAGGCCATGATCTTAGTTTTCTGAGTGTTGAGCCTCAAGCCAACTTTTTCACTCTCCACTTTCACTTTCATCAAGAGGCTTTTGAGTTCCTCTTCACTTTCTGCCATAAGGGTGGTGTCATCTGCATATCTGAGGTTATTGATATTTCTTTGGGCAATCTTGATTCCAGCTTGTGCTTCATCCAGCCCAGCGTGTCTCATGATGTACTCTGCATAGAAGTTAAATAAGCAGGGTGACAATATACAGCCTTGACGAACTCCTTTTCCTATGTGGAACCAGTCTGTTGTTCCATGTCCAGTTCTAACTGTTGCTTCCTGACCTGCACACAGGTTTCTCAAGAGGCAGGTCAGGTGGTCTGGTATTCCCATCTCTTTCACAATTTTCCACAGTTTATTGTGATCCACAAGTCAAAGGCTTTGGCATAGTCAATAAAGCAGAAATAGATGTTTTTCTGGAACTCTCTTGCTTTTTCCATGATCCAGCAGATGTTGGCAATTTGATCTCTGGTTCCTCTGCCTTTTCTAAAACCAGCTTGAACATCAGGAAGTTCATGGTTCACGTATTGCTGAAGCCTGGCTTGGAGAATTTTGAGCATTACTTTACTAGCGTGTGAGATGAGTGCAATTGTGTGGTAGTTTGAGCATTCTTTGGCATTGACTTTCTTTGGGATTGGAATGAAAACTGACCTTTTCCAGTCCTGTGGCCACTGCTGAGTTTTCCAAATTTGCTGGCATATTGAGTGCAGCACTTTCACAGCATCATCTTTCAGGATTTGAAATAGCTCAACTGGAATGCCATCACCTCCACTAGCTTTGTTCATAGTGATGCTTTCTAAGGCCCACTTGACTTCACATTCCAGGATATCTGGCTCTAGGTGAGTGATCACACTATCGTGATTATCTTGGTCATGAAGATCTTTTTTGTTCTTCTGTGTATTCTTGCCACCTCTTCTTAATATCTTCTGCTTCTGTTAGGTCCATACCATTTCTGTCCTTTATCGAGCCCATCTTTGCATGATATGTTCCCTTGGTATCTCTAATTTTCTTGAAGAGATCTCTAGTCTTTCCCATTCTGTTGTTTTCCTCTATTTCTTTGCATTGATCGCTGAGGAAGGCTTTCTTATCTCTTCTTGCTATTCTTTGGAACTCTGCATTCAGATGCTTATATCTTTCCTTTTCTCCTTTGTTTTAGGGATGGCAATCTGCTTTACTCCATCTACTGATTCAAATGATAATCTTATTCAAAATGTACTCTCAGAGACTTACTCAGAATAAAATTTGACCAAATATCTAGGCACCATCTGGCCCAGTTAAGTCAACATATAAAATTAACCATCATGCTAGAGATTTTGAAAAGACATACAGTAAAAGTCATCATCCATACTGCATAAAAATAGTTCTTAACACAAAATAGGAGGTTTTTTTTTATTACAATTTTGAAGATCGAACAGAAAAAGAAATATCTACTTCGACCCCCAAATCACATCATGTTTAATTAGGAAACACTACAGGTATTCCCGTTAAAGTCAGGAACAAAGACAAGATGTCAAATACCAATATTATTTAACACTTTAGGAAGTATTAGTCAGTGCTGTTTATTGAGAAAAAGTGAGATAAAAAATGGGAAATAAATTATCATCATTCACAGATATGACTATATATCTGGAAAATCAAAGTGAATCAACTGAAAATCTATTGCAAACATTAAAAAAAAACTCAGTACACTGGATGCATCAAAGATTAATGTGTAAAAATTAGTAGTCTTCATAAGCAAACAACAAACAGAAGATATAACAGAAGTGCAGTTGACATTTACAATTGCAACAGACAAAAATGAATATCCAACATCAGAAGAAATGTGGAATTTTTTTTTAATTTTTAATGTCTACAAAGAGACACAAAATACTTGAACATATGAAAAGGTATGCCATATGCTTATATAAAAAGATTCACTATCATCATAAAGATAATAATTCTCTAAATTAATCTATAAATTTACCAAAATCTCAATAAAAAGGTAATAGGATATTTTTAGAAACTGACAAATGCATTTTAAAACTCACAATAAAAATCAGGAAGAGATGCCAAGAAAATTCTGGAAAGGAATAATAATGATGAAGAAGACTAGACTAACCAGATATTAAAATAAAGTTGAAATGATTAAATTATTATAACAGTGTATTATGGTAGACAGGCCAATGCAACAGAATAAAGTCTAGAAAGATACCAAAATACATACTGAGGACAATTCAGGATAGAACAAAGGTGACACTTGCAATCAGTGAGAAAAATATTAAATATACATTAAATGTTGCTGGTACAACTGAGTAGACATCTTAAAAAACAAATTACAGATAGATCAAACATTTAAACTTAAGTAGTAATACCATCAAAGTGATAAGAAAAAAATTATAGTGTTTTTTATAACATAGGAGTATAGAGAGATTTTTTAAATAATAAAAGAAACAGAAGACAATAAAAAACAAACTGAACTATTTCTACATTGCAAAAATTGTTAAAAACTAGCTTAAAAAGCACTACAGTCTTAGAAAATATAATTCATAGCACACATAAAAAGTTCTACAAAACTAAGATACTTGTAGAAGAATGAGTACTATATGCCATGTAGAATTCTAAGCACTCAGGATACAGCAGTGCAGAGATAAAGAGATTTAAAAGTTAGTGTAAGTTCTGCTGTAAGTTCTGTAAGATTTAAAAGGTAGTGTAAGTTCTGCCCTCATAGAACTTATACTACCTCTACCATGGAGTAGGTAAGTAAGTAGGTAAATAATAGATAATGGATATATAAACATCCACACACACATACACATACAGACATACATGTATTTGCTTACATAAGTACGAAATATCTCTAGAAGGACACATAAGAAAGCACTGAATACCAGTTACCTAGAGAGAAGAAAACTGAGGGGCAGAAAAAAGCAAATGATTTTTCACTGAATAACCTTTTACACCTTTTAAGTTTATACTATGTGATTTTTAAAATAAATTCAACTAAAATTACACAAAATTAGATGTTCAAAGAAAAGCAGGAACAGGATATTTGAAACAAAAGAGAAGTGCATTTAAGAAACACAAATAGAAAGTCTACAAAACTCTCATCACAAGAAAGAAAAAAGAATCTGCAAATACATGACGTGATGGACGTTAAGTAAACCTATTATGGTAATCATTTCACAATATATATTCATATGAAATCATATTATACACTGAAAATTAATACACTTTTATATGCCAACTGTATCTTAATAAAACCTAAAAGAAAAAAGCCAAAAAAAGAGATAGTCTAGAAAAGAAAAATATAGCAACTGAAATTAAAAAATCTCAAAGGCAGTTTCAATTATAGAGTAGGCCCCAAATGAAAAGAAAGTAAACAGGGAAATAGACTGAAAATCACCACCACACTCCCCCCTAAAAAAACTAGCACAAAAAGGCAAAGAAATAAAAACACGAGAGAAAAATTAAGAGACATGAAAGATAGCATGAGACAATCCAATATGTATGTAATGTAATGGGACCTTAAGAGGCCAAAGAAAAGAGCAGAATTTTAAAAGATAAAATGTCCAAGAATTTTCTAGAATTTAAGACACATGAGTTCTTAAAATGAAGGAGTAAACCACATTCTAAGCAGAATAAATAAAAATAAATCAGCTCCGAGACCAATATAATCAAAACTGAACAAAGAAGAAAAAATAATTCTAAAAAGAAAGAAAAGGCTGATTAACTAAAAAGGGTAACAACCAAACTAACAACTAACTTAGCAACAGCAAACATGGATTTGATCCCTAGTCCAGGAAGATTTTACATGCTGCAGAGCGACTAATTAAAAAAAGAAGAAAAAAGGGAAGAATAATTTTAATGTGCTGAAGCAAATACTGTCCTAAATTCTATACTCATTAAATTATCATTTAAGAGTTTATTCAGTGTAAAAACAGAAGTAATAACAATAAATATAAACAGATTACAATTTCTCTGTCTCTTTATGGGCAAATTTAATTTTGGATCAAAAAAATTAAATATAAAACTATTTCATAGGACACATAAAAAATGTACTATCACAGACAGAATAAAAATAGAGATAGAAAAAGACATACTGGGAAAATAATAACCAAAACAACAGATAAATGCATACAGTGAGGAAGAAGGTACATAATATTGATATCAGATAAAGTAGAAATCAAAGCTAACAGCATAAAGTGGGACAAAAATAGAGAACTAGCATTTATAAAATATACAATCTATCTGTAGTATACAATCTAATAATAAACATGAATTTCTATTAATACATAGTTCACAAAATGGACTATAAACAAATAACCACACTGACAGAAACACAAGGAGAATCTATAAACACATTAGGAAATATTAATAGACTTTTTTCAAAGAAATATATTAGACTATAATAAATAAGGTCATATAACATTTGAATAACAATACAAAAGCTTAATCTAATAGAGGTACACAGAACTTTATGCAATCAAACAAAACAGAAATTCATATTTGTTTCAAATATATTTGTGGCATTCAAAAAAATCTGACCTTGTACTATATCAAAACAAAATCTAAATTATATTCCAGAGGCTTCCTTGATGGTCCAGTGGTTAAGAATCTGCCTTGTTGGACATCCCTGGTGGTTCAGTGGTTAAGAATTTGCCTTGCACATGGGCACATGGGTTCGATCCCTGGTCCAGGAAGATTCGACATGACAAAGGGCAGGTAGGCCCTTGTGCAACAACTAATGAGCCTGAGCTCCAGACCTTGCAAGCTGCCACTACTGAGCCCACCTGCTCTAGAGTCCCTGAGCTGAAACAAGAGAAGCCACTGCAAAGAGAAGCCCGCACACTGCAACTAGAGAAAGCCTGCCTGCAGCAATGAAGACCCTACACAGCCAAAAATAAACAAACAAACAACTTGTTTAAAAAAAAAAAAAGAATGTGCTTTGCAATGCAGAGGACTCAGGTGATCAGAACTAAGATTCCACATGCCAAGGATCAACTAAGCCCCCGTAGACCACAACCAATGAGCTCTTGTGCCACAACTCAAGAGTCCCTGCCTGCACTGCAACGAAAGATCCTGCGTAATCCAATTAAGACCCAACATAGGACTTCCCTGGTGGTGCAGTGGATAAGAATCTGCCTGCCCATGCAGGAAACATGGGTTTGATCCCTAGTCCAGGAAGGCTCTACATGCTGCGGAGCAACTAAGCCCGTGCACCACAACTACTGAGCCCACGAGCCCTCCTAGGGACTTCAAGCCACAACTACTGAAGGCCGTGTGCGTAGAGCCTGAGCTCCACAAGAGAAGCCACCACAGTAAGAAGCCTGTGCACCACAACAAGTAGCCCCTGCTGGTCCTAACTAGAAAAAGCCCACAGGCAGCAACAGAGCCAGAGCAACCAAAAAAATACATGAAATAATTAAAAAGAAAGAGCCAACACAGCCAAATAAATAAATATTTTAAAAAATAAATTATACTCCAAAGACAGACTTCATATAAGCCATTTTCTGTGATCATGATGCACTAAAATTAAAAATTAAATATCAATTACCCAAAAGAAAATTCACCATGTAGACATTTTAAAATTTCATTTAAATAATTCTCATATCAAAACGAAATCAAACCAAACTACATTTAGAAGTGATGAGACCACACTGAAAACCTGTGATATGGCCAAGTCTAGAGGAAACTTTAAAGCTTAAGTGTATATATGAGAAAATAATAAACACTGGGAAAAACTGAGACAAGAATAAAATTCAAAAAGCTACAAAAAGAACAAACATCACTAGATCTAATAAGAAAGTAAACAAAAGAAAAGTAATACAGATAGAAGTAGAAAATAGTGAAACATAACACAAACAGAAGATAATCAGCAGAATCAAAGGTAATAATCTGACTGCCAGGTTCCACCCAGGGTGGAGTTATCAACAGGTGTGGAAACAGAGACAAACTTCCCTGGGACAGGTACAAGGGCAAAGGCAGGACCAGTGAGACTTCATAGCTATCCCACAGGTCCCAGAATCCTATATTTCTTAAGCCTTCAGTTTATCAATAAACGATACCTCTTTTTTCCCCCCCCCCGTTTTTGGCCACATCATGTGGCTTATGGTATCTTAGTTCCCCGACCAGAGGCTGAACCCAGACCTTGGTAGTGAAAGCACCGAGTCCTAACCATTGGATCTCCAGGGAATTCCCAACTAGCTCAATTTTTTTTTTTTTTTAAGCAAATCCTTTGAGAAGAAACCTAAAATAAATTTGTGTTGTTTTATTTTTAAAATAGAAGACACAAATAAACCATATTAGAGGAAGGAGGCAGATATTGATACGGTACAAATTACACTAATTACACTTACGTTTGTCTGCAAACAGAAGACCAAATATTAAAAGTCTTAAGATTTTTTTCTCACAAAGAGACTCTAGGAGATAGTACAGAACCAGGCCGCTCTCTTCCATGTAGGCATGGAAGATGCAGGCTCTGTCTTGTTGCTCTGCCACAAATGGCCTCCATTTGTAGGGTCACACTATGATCAAAATGTACAACAGCAAATATGAAGGAAAAACGGATATAAGAAGTGGCAAAGGAAGATTTCCAAAAGCTCCCATACGACAATTCTGCTCACATCCTATTGGACAGAACTACTCATTTAGTTAAACCTAGCTATAAGTAAAGCTAGGAAATGGCATCAGTGTGTCCAACTAAAAGATCTATTAATATGGAAGAAGAAAATACAGCTATTGCGGAAACAAAAAACCTGTGCCACATCAATTACATACAGTATTTATGCCCACAAATCTGAAAATTTAAGTAAGACTAATTATATCCTAAGAAAATAAAATTAACAAAAATTACTTAAGAAAGGAAAGATCCCACACAATGTGAAGCAATTAAGCGTGCTCTCCTCAACTAATGAACCAACATGCTCTGGAGCCCACACGACACAACTAGAGAGTCTATGCACCTCAAAGAAAGATCCTGAATGAAGCAACTAAGACCCAATGCAGCCAAATAAATATTGAATGGAAAAAAAATTTTTTTTTTTTGGCCATGCCACAGGGCTGGTGGGTTCTCAGTTCCCCAACCACAGATAAAACACAGGCTCAGCGGTGACAGCACCGAGTCCTAATCACTGGATGACAAGGGAATTCCAGGCACAAAAGGACAAATATTATAATTCCATTATATGAGGTTCCTAGGATAGACATATTCATAGAGACATAAAGTAGAACAGATATTAACATGGGCTAAAGGTACTAGAGGGAGTTTTTTTTTTAATGCATACAAAGTTTCCATTTTGGATGATGAAAAATTCTGGAGCAGTGGAAGAGGCTCCTATGTTATTTTAATTTTTGATCAGTATGGATTATTTTTATAGTTAAAATAAATAAAATATCTTGCAAGTTAATAGATAGCTCAAGAGGAGTTTACAATACTACTCAAGATCCACAGCGTCCTGACAAGGCAAAGCCTACATCCTAATGAAACACAGCTGTGAACTCTGCAGTAAAACTGACCCTCAACAAGACAATATGAGAAAAACTGTTGCATCACTCACCTTGAACACTTCAGAGAAGAAGCCAGACCCTATTTTTTCACAGGTGAAGTCATCTAAACGTGTCAGTCTGGAAAAGGCACTTATAAGAGCTCGATATGAGGAGGGCCAAATTCTTCCCACTTGGGTCATGTTCCCATCCCCTCCACCACCTCCTTCAAAATCCTCAAGACGCTCCACACGTGGAGGAAATCCTGCAATTGAATTCCGTTTGCTCCGATCCATAGTCTTCAATAATCACTTTTTTCTTCTTTTAAGAATGAATTCCATACATAATAAGTTTTTGTTGAGTTTTACTTCTCTTCTGGCTCGACACTAAACAAGAGATCAAAATAATATTTCATTAAAACCATTAATAAAAATTAAACACATGCATACAGTAAACTATTAATGAAAAAGTATTGCCTCTCTTATATTCTAGTTACTGATTTTCAGATCTAAAAAACATTTTATGCCTTGACCTTCAAAAAACAATGATATAGCCATGATTTACTGAGCACCTACTATCTAGGAAACAGTATGAGAGCTGTACATATGTTATGTCATTTGATTCTCAAGTAACCCATGATACAAAGATTATAATGCTTATTTTGCAGAGAGGTCAAATAATCATACAGTCACTAAATGACAGAGATAAAACTAAAATGCCAGACTGTCTGATTCAAAAACTTGTACTCCTGCCAATGCCCTTCACAGTCTCATATAATTTTCTCTTCATTTGAAAAAGTCAAGTGCAAATATATAAAACAAGGATGACAAATATTTTACTTTTTAAAATTATATAATTTTAAAAGAACAAAACTATATCCAAAGGCAATTTAAAAAGCCACTCTTGATTAAACAACCCAGTCTAGCAGAAATGACCACAGAAGGCTCTACCATTCTGGTACCTGACAAAGAATAAAAAAAAAGCCCACTTTTTCTTTTAGTCTGTCTCCACTACTTTTTCCCACAAGAATCAATTATATTTAGGTTTAATTAATCCATTTTGAGTTTAGTTTGGTGTTAAAGAATGTTCTAATTTAATTTTCTTACATGTAGCTGTCCAGCTTTCCCAGCACTTATAAAACTCTTAGAGGAAAATATAGGCAGAACACTTGAAATAAATTATAGAATTACTTTTTCGATCGGTCTCCTAGAATAATGGAAATAAACAAATGGGACCAAGTTAAATTCAAAAGCTTTTAAACAGCAAAGGACACCATAAAAAATAAAGAAAGAAAGAAAGAAAACAACCTATAAAATGGGAGAAAATATTTGCCAACAATGCAATGACTAAGTGATTAATCCCCAAAATTTACAACAGCTCATGCAGCTCAATTAAAAAAAAAAAATTGGGCAGAAGATCTAGACAGACATTTCTCCAAAGACACACAGATGGCCAAAAAGTACATGAAAAGATGCTCAACATTGCTACTTATTAGAGAAATGCAAATCAAAGCTACATGATATCAGGCTTCCCTGGTGGCTCAATGGTAAAGAATCTGCCTGCCAATGCAGGAGACATGGGTTTGAACCCTGATCCGGGAAGATCCCATATGCTGTGGAGCAACTAAAAGCTGTTCGCTATAACTCCTGAGCCTGTGTTCTGGAGTCTGGGAGCCGCAACTACTGAATCCACGCACTGCAACTAATGAAGCCCAAGTGCCCTAGAACCCATGTTCCACAACACGTGAAGCCACCGCAATGAGAAGCCCTGGCACTGCAACTAGAGAGTAGACCCTGCCTGCTGCAACTAGAGGAAACCTGTGCAGCAACAAAGACCCAGCACAGTCAGAAATAAACACATTTTAAATATATATATATTACCTCATACCAGTCAGATAAATACTGGAGAGGGTGTAGAAAGAAGGGAACTCTCCTGTACTGTTGGTGGAAATGGTACTATACAGGACAGCATGGAGGTTCCTGAAGAAACTAAAAATACAGCTACCATATGATCCAACAATTCCATTCCTGGGATTTTTCTCAAACCTGAGAAAACCATGGTTCAAAAGGATACATGCACTCTAATGTTCATTTCAGTGCCATTTACAATAGCCAAGACATTGAAGCAACCTAAATATCCACTGACAGATGAATGGATAAAGATGTGGTACATATATACAATGGAATATTACTCAGCAACTAAAAAGAATGAAATAGTTAGGACCAACCTAGACAGCATATTAAAAAGCAGAGACATTACTTTGCCAACAAAGGTCCATCTAGTCAAGGCTATGGTTTTTCCAGTGGTCATGTATGGATGTGAGAGTTGGACTGTGAAGAAGGCTGAGCGCCGAAGAATTGATGTTTGAACTGGTGTTGGAGAAGACTCTTGAGAGTCCCTTGGACTGCAAGGAGATCCAACCAGTCCATCTTAAAGGAGATCAATCCTGGGTGTTCACTGGAAGGACTGATGTTGAAGCTGAAACTCCAATAATCTGGCCACCTGATGCAAAGAGCTGACTCATTGGAAAAGACCCTGATGCTGGGAAAGATTGAGGGCAGGAGGAGAAGGGGACAACAGAGGATGAGATGGTTGGATGGCATCATCGACTCAATGGACATGAGTTTGGGTAGACTCCAGGAGTTGGTGATGGACAGGGAGGCCTGGCGTGCTGCAGTTCATGGGGTCACAAAGAGTTGGATATGACTGAGCAACTGAACTGAACTGAACTGAGTCCCATTTGCAGCAAATGGATGCATCTGGAGATATCACGCAAACTGAAGTAAGCCAGACAGAGAAAGACAAATATGATATCACTTATATGTAGAATCTAAAAAAAAGAGAGAAAGATACAAATGAACTTATTTATAAAACAGAAATAGACCCACAGATATAGAAAGCGAATTTATGATTACCAAAGGGGAAAGGTGGGAAGGGATAAATTAGGAGCTTGGGATTAACAGATATACACTGCTATATATAAAACAGATAATCAATAAGGGCCTACTGTATAGCACAGAGAACTATATTCAACACTTTTTAATAACATATAAGGGGAAAGATTCCAAAACAGAATAGAGATATATACATGTATAATGGAATCACTGTGCTGTATTCCTGAAACTAACACAATACTGTAAATCAGCTGCTGCTAAGTCACTTCAGTCGTGTCCGACTCTGTGTGACCCCATAGATGGCAGCCCACCAGGCTCCCCCGTCCCTGGGATCCTCCAGGCAAGAACACTGGAGTGGGATGCCATTTCCTTCTCCAATGCATGAAAGTGAAAAGTGAAAGTGAAGTCACTCAGTCATGTCCGACTTCTAGCGACCCCATGGATTGCAGCCTACCAGGCTCCCCTGTCCATGGGATTTTCCAGGCAAGAGTACTGGAGTGGGTTGCCATTGCCTTCTCCGTAAGTCAGCTATACGTCAATAAATTTTTTAAAGAAAAAAAAAGATATATATACCCCAATGTTCATTGCAGCACTATTTACAATAGCCAAGACATGGAAGCAATCTAAGGCCTTCAACAGATCAATGGATAAAGATGATGTGGTATAATGTGCAATTTTAAAAAAGGGTATAAAGGAACTTATTTACAAAACAGAAACAGAGTCATAAATATAGAAAACAAACTTATGGTTACTAGAGGGGAGAGGGTGAGAGGGAAAATTGGGAGATGTGGATTGATATATGCCCACTACTATATATAAAATAGAGAACTAATAAGGACCTCCTGTATAGCATAAGGGACTCTACTCAATACTCTCTAATATGGGAAAAGAATCTAAAAAAGAGTGAAAATATGTATATGGATAAGTGATTCACTTTGTTGTACAGCAGAAACTAATACAACATTATAAATCAACTATACTCCAATAAAAAAAAAAAGATGTGGGGTATGTGTGTGTGATACACACATACAATGGAATATTACTCAGCCATAAAAATTGAAGTAATGTCATTTTTAGCAACATGGATGGAGCTAGAGATAATCATGTTAAGTGATGCAAGTCAGAGAAAGACAAATACATGATGTCACATAGGTGGAATCTAAAAAAAAAAATGATATAAATGAAATTTCTTTCAAAATAGAAATACACTCACAGACATGGAAAACAAACAGTACCAAAGGGGATGGAAGGGGCAGGGTAAATTAGGAGTTTGGCATTAGCAGATACACACTCCAGTTCAGTTCAGTTCAGTCGCTCAGTCATGTCCAACTCTGTGCGACCCCACGAACCTCAGCACACCAGGCTTCCCTGTCCATCACCAACTCCCAGAGTCCACCTAAACCCATGTCCATTGGGTCGGTGATGCCACCCAACCATCTTATCCTCTGTCGTCCCCTTTTCCTCCTGCCCTCAATCTTTCCCAGCATCAAGGTCTTTTCAAATGAGTCAGCTCTTTGCATCAGGTGGCCAAAGTATTGGAGTTTCAGCTTCAACATCATATAAAATAGATAAACAATAAGGACTACTGTATAGCACGGGGAACTATATTCAATATCTTGTAGTAACCTATAATGGAAAAGAATAGACATACATATATATGTAAAACTGGATCACTTTGCTATACACCTAAAAGCAATACAACATTTTAAGTTAACTAAGCTTCAATTAAAAGAAATAGTTTAAAAAATAAAATAGGCTAAAAAAGCAATACTGAGTGGAAGTGGAAAGAAGCAAGCTATAGTTCACAGTATCATTAAAACTGAACTGAAAACTATTTTTAAGAAGTTACCCAAAAAATTATAGGACTATCCCTATAGAATGATACCATTTTCATTTTTTAAATGTATTTTTAAAACATACAAGGGGGCTTCCCGGTGGCTCAGTAGCCACCTGCAAACACGGGAGATGCAGATTCAATCCCTAGTCCAGAAGGATCCCACCTGCCACAGAGCAGCTGGGCCTGGGCCAACTGTTGAGCCCGTGCTCTGGAGCCTGGGAGCCACAGCTGATTGAGCCCGCTGGCAGCATCTACTAAGGCCCACACCCCTGGAGCCCCTGCTTTGCAGCAAGAGAGGCTGCCACAGTGAGAAGCCCACAAACGGAAACCAGAAAGTGGCCCCCACTTGCAGCAATTAGACAAAGGCCCGGGTTGCAGCAAAGACCCAGCACAGTCAAAAGCAAATAAATGAAATAGATAAATAAAAATTATTAGATTAAGCCTGAATGACTCAACTACTGAGCCGGTGAGCCACAACTAGAGAGCCCACACACTTCAGAGTTCTCACACCACAGCTAGAGAGAAGCCAGCATGCCACAACCAAGACCTGATACGGCCAAAATAATTAATTAATTTTTAAATACATACAAAACATATATTTATAGAGAGGCAGGATTGATTAAAGATACACACTTGCTTCATTTGGGAGTTGACTGCCACAGACCTCAGGAAAAAATGCACCTTGCTTTTGCAGAGATCAACATAGTTCAGCAATGCCCAAGCTTCTTTTTCAGAGAGGTGAACCTCAGCTTAGAGGAAGGGCCAAGGAGGCTTCCACGCTGAAGGGGACATGGAGAAGAGGTAGTAATCACACAGGAGTCAGCTCAGGGAACAAATGGAGCGCATGGCCACCTGCTGCTTCCCTGTGCCCTGCCAGGAGAGCGCTGTGAAGCAGAGGCATCCAGGTTCCCAAGCGGGCACCAGCAACACCTCCAAAGCAGACTCGGAGGCCTCCCCGCTGGCGGGGACCTGAGGAACCTGAGGATGAGGTTCCAAAAGTAGTCCCTGCAGAGGCTAAGAGTCTAATCAGGAATAAAAGTAGACAAGCGGGGCGGGAGGTGGGAAACGGGGCTTGGTGTATGTGTGTTCAGTCCTGTCTGACTCTTTGCAACCCCATGAACTGTAGCTCACCAGGCTCCTCTGTCCATGGAATTTTCCAGGCAAAAATACTGGAGTGGGTTGCCATTTTCTTCTGCAAAGGAATACATGATTAAAGGTATAGCCTCCAGACAAATCTGGCTTCAAATCCTCAATCTGTAGCTTGCAGCTATATGAACCCAGACAAGTTATTTTAAAACCTCTACATTATTTACAAAATGGAAATAAACTAGTACCTGCATTATATGGACTTCTCCGGTGGCTCAGACGGTAAAGAATCTGTCTGCAGTGCAGAAGACCCGGTTTAATCCCTGGGTCAGAAAAATCCTCTGGAGAAGGGAATGGTTACCCATTCCAGTATTCTCGCCTGGAGAATCCAATGGACAGAGGAGCCTGGTGGGCTAGTCCATGGGGTCGCAAAGTCTGACATGACTGAGCAACTAACACTTTCACTTTATACTTCCTGTAACATTTTATATGTATTAATTCATTACAGTCACCATAAGGTTATTGGTTAAATGAATAGTGTCTGGCAAGTAGTAAGCATTCAAGCCCATTGGTTACTATAATTATTATTTTGTTGCTGTTGAGCCAATCAGTCCAGTCCGACTTTTTATAACCCCATGGACTACAGCATGCCAGGCTTCCCTCTCCTTCACCATCTCCTGGAGCTTGCTCAAACTCATGTCCATTGAGTCGGTGATGACATCCAACCATCTCCTCCGCTTTCATCCACTTCTCCTCCTGCCTTCCATCTTTCCCAGTATCAGGGTCTTTTCTAATAAGTCAGTTCTTCCAATCAGGTGGCCCAAGTATTGGAGCTTCAGCATCAATCCTTCCAGTGAATATTCAGGACTGATTTCCTTTAGGATGGACTGGTTTGATCTCTTTGAAGCCCAAGGGACTCTCAAGAGCCTTCTCCAACAACACAGTTCAAAAATAACAATTCTTTGGCACTCAGCCTTCTTAATGGTCCAACTCTCACATCCACACATGACTACTGGAAAAACCATAGCTTTGACTAGACGGACTGCTGTCAGCAAAGTAACATCTTTGCTTCTTAATATGCTGTCTGGGTTGGTCATAGCTTTTCTTCCAAGGACCAAGCGTCTTTTTATTTCATGGCTGCAGTCACCATCTGCAGTGATTTTGGAGCCCAAGAAAATAAAGTCTTTCATTGTTTCCATTGTTTCCCCATCTATATGCCATGAAGTGATGAGACTGGATGCCATGATCTTCATTTTTTGAATGTTGAGTTTTAAGCCAGCATTTTCACTCTCCTCTTTCACTTTCATCAAGAGGCTCTTTAGTTCCTCTTCACTTTCTGCCATAAGGGTGATGTCATCTGCATATCTGAAGTTATTGATATTTCTCCCAGCGGTCTTGATTCCAGCTGTGCTTCACCCAGCCCAGCATTCTGCATGATGTACTCTGCATATAAGTTAAATAAACAGGGTAATAATATACAGCCTTGAAGTACTCCTCTCCCAATTTTGAACCAGTCTGTTGTTTCATATTATGTTCTAATTGTTGCTTCTTGACCTGCATACAGATTTCTCAGGAAGCAGGTAAGGTGGTCTGGTGTTCCAGAAAATTCTCTTTCAGAATTTTCCACAGTGATCCACACAGTCAAAGGCTTTGGTGTAGTCAATGAGGCAGAAGTAGATGTTTTTCTGGAACTCTCTTGCTTTTTCTATGATCCAACAGATGTTGACAATTTGGTTTCTGCTTCCTCTTTTTCTAAATCCAGCTTGTATATCTAAAAGTTCTCAGTTCACAGACTACTGAAGCCTAGTTTGGAGAATTTTGAGCATGATCTTGCTAGCATGTGAAATGAGTGCAATTGTGCAGTAGTTTGAACATTCTTTGGCAGTGACCTTCTTTAGGACTGGAATGAAAACACTTTTTCCAATCCTGCGGCCACTGCTGAGTTTTCCGAATTTGCTGGCATATTGAGTGCAGCACTTTCACAGCATCATCTTTTAGGATTTGAAATAGCTCAACTGGAATTCCATCACCTTCACTAGCTTTGTTCATAGTGATGCTTCCTAAGGTCCCTTTGACTTCACATTCCAGGATGCCTGGCTTTAGGTAAGGGACCATACCATCCACCATAGTTATCCCGGTCATTAACATTTTTTTGTATAGTTCTTCTTTAAATTACTATTTAAAGGTACATATTTATAGTAAATGTCTAAAAGCAAGAAGTAGAAAGCCAGTCACTAAATTCATTGTAGTAGTTGCCTTGGTGGCAAAGAAGAAAAATGAAATAAGGAAGGAAAAAAAGGAGACTTGTATTATAGCAATAATGTTTTGTTCACTTTTATTAAAATACCAAAACAAATATGATATGTTTGCTAATTTTATTATTTTTTCACTAACTTGCTGTTATTGTTGTTCAGTCGCTAAGTCGTGTCTGACTCTTTGCAACCTCCCATAGATTGCAACACTCAAGGCTTCCTTGTCCTTCACTATCTCCCGGAGTTTGCTTAAACTCATATCCATTGAGTCAGTTCAGTTCAGTTGCTCAGTCATGTCCGACTGTTTGGGACCCTAAGGACTGTATCAACTCCCGGAGCTTGCTCAATCATGTCCATGGAGTCAGTGATGCCATCCAACTATCTGATCCTCTGTCATCCCCTTCTCTTCCTGCCTTCAATCTTTCTGAGCATCAGAGTCTTTTCTAATGAGTCAGTTCTTCACATCAGGTGGCCAAAGTATTGGAGCTTTCAACTTCAGCATCAGTTCTTCCAATGAATATTAATGGTTGATTTCCTTTAGGATTGACTGGTTTGATCTCTTTTCTGTCCAAAGGACCCTCAAGAGTCTTCGCCAGCACAATTCAAAAGCATCAATTCTCTGGCGCTTAGCCTTCTTTATGGTCCATCTCTCACATCCGTACATGGAAAAAAACATAGCTTTGACTATATGCACCTTTGTTGGCACAGTGATGTCTCTGCTTTTTAATACACTAAGTTTGTCACAGCTTTCCTTTCAAAGAGCAAGTATCTTTTAATTTCATGGCTACCGTCACCATCCTCAGTGATTTTAGAACCCAAGAAAATAAAGTCACTGCTTCCCACTTTTCCCTCTTCTATTTGCCATGATCTGATGGGATTGGCTGCTATGATATTAGTTTTTTTAATGTTGAGTTTTAAGCCAGCTTTTTCACTCTCCTCTTTCACCCTCATCAAGAGGCTCTTTAGTTTCCTTTCATTTTCTGCAATGAGTGGTTATCACCTGCATATCTGAGGTTGTTGATATTTCTCCTGGCAGTCTTGATTCCAGCTTGTGACTCATCCAGCCTGGCATTTCACATAATGAACTCTACATATAAGTTAAAAGAGCAGGGTGACAATATACAGCCTTGTCGTACTCCTTTCCCAATTTTCAACCAGTCCATTGTCCCATGTCCAGTTCTAACTGTTGCTTCCTGACCTGCATACATGTTTCTCAGCAGACAGGTAAGGTAATCTGATATTCCCATCTCTTTAACAATTTTCCACAGTTTTCACTAATATTTGTTAATACTGGGTGATAGTATATTGTACTTTTTACTATATCTAACTTTTCTAATAAAAAAGAATTTTAAGTTTGTTTGTTTGTTGCCAATACAACAGCTATGCAGTATGCTCAAGCCAAAAAAACTGACAATTTGGCAAATAAATAGCATCCCAATGTCCAAGCCAAGTCTTACGATTCTCAAACTTTTATTCAACAGTTCAACTGTAGTTCTTGGTCCAAGGAGCATTTATATTTTAAGCTAAAAACTCAGAAGCACTGGGAGAATTTTTGGATAGCTTTCCTTATTCAAATCCACAAACTCAAAATATAAAAACACTCATGAAAAACACTGATATTTAGTTGTAGAGCCCTTATTATATGCTAAAGCAATACTAATTACTAGACAGTTGAGGGAGGTGAGTGGGAAAAAGTACAGTCCCCTTATGGGAGTAAGAACTTTATCAATCCATTTTGGAGAAGTGCTGAGCATGGGAAAACCTCCAAACCATGCCTTCTGCTCCCCTGGCCAACATACTGAATGACCATATTTTAAATGAAACCAACCAAGTTACAAATAGCTTTCAGTTTAATCTGATAAATTTTAATTTAGCCATAAAAGGCAGCAAAGGTGTGTATGAACAGACTCTAAAACCATATGCTGTTTTTTTTTTTAATCTGAAAATGACTAATTTTAAAATGAGACAATACATTCTTTGAAATGTGTGAGATTTTGTGCTATTTTCAGACTCTGGATTATCTCTCTTGGTGTCATTTATGGAATATTACCTTTTGATGTTAATGGTGCTCTTTAAAGTACACATTTTGGGTAGAACAAAAAAACAACTATCGAGGCTATTTGATTCAAGAGACAGCACAGATCAAGAGACGGCACAAGATCAAGAATAATGAATTTTTAGCTTGTAAAAACTTGAAATTCCTAAACGGAAGCTGATGATACTGTGAGCTGCTTCATTAAATATATCCAAGCGAGAGTCCCAGTGGTTCTCCATTAAGGGCATGTGAAAATTTAGGGGGAAGGAGGCTCTTCTCAGGGAGGAGCTATTGTCACAATGGCGGGGGTGTGCGGTGGGCACTTTTGGCATTTTAGTGGGCAGGGCCAGGGAAGCTAAATGTCCTACAATGCACACAACAGTCCTGCACAACAAAGAATTGTCTTGCCCTAAATGCCAATAGTGCCCCTGTTAAGAAGCACTGTGTGAGAAAAGCTTAATCAGTTTTGTTCTTAAACTAGGAAACAGCCTTCAGCACTCTTTCAAAAATGCCAAAATCATGTGCTTATAAGGACACAAAGAATTTTTTAGTGTGTTCTCAACTTCAGTACTTACAAACTGGGAAGTTCAGAACTTTTTCCCTTTCCCATGAACAGGTTTGTCTTTTCAAAGGCTGATTTTCACTTATCTTGGGATTGATTTCTTTTTCACAAAGAAAGTACAATTAAAAGCTTTTATTGGAGAAACTAATTGGAAAAGCTGTCAATAAAAAAGTCAGTGAACTAAATATCCTATAAGATACATTTTATCTTTTCAAAGTAGGAATTCCACAAATCATTTTCCAGAGAATTAAGAAACTTTCTTAGGACTCCCAAGTAGACCATACACTCATCCACAATGCTTCTGGAAATAATAACCACAATCACCATTTACCATAGGTCATGGATTCTACCAAGTGTTTTTGCATTTGCTATCTCTAAGCTTTATGACTCCTGAGCATCTCCTGGACAGCAAGGAGATCCAACCAATCCATCCTAAAGGAAATCAGTCCTGAATATTCACTGGAAGGACTGATGCTCAAGCTGAAACTCCAATACTTTGGGCCACCTGATGCAAAGAACTGACTCACTGGAAAAGACCCTGATGCTGGGAAAGATTGAGGGCAGGAGAAGCAGATGACAGAGGATAAGATGGTTGGATGGCATCACCAACTCAATGGACATGAGTCTGAGTAAGCTCCAGGAGTTGGTGATGGACAGGGAAGCCTGCCGTGCTGCAGTCCATGGGGTCGCAAAAAGTCGGACACGACTGAGCAACTGAACTGAGCTGAAGCTTTATGACAACTCTGCAAGATAGGTATTATCATCTCCATTTTAAAAAGAAAGAAATTACAACACTGAGAAATTAAATTCAAATAAATGTGGCTCAGCTGGTAAAAGATCTGCCTGCAATGCAAGAGACTACAGGCAATACAAGAGATGGCCTGCAATGCAGGAGACCTGGGTCCCATCCCTGAGTCAGGAAGATCCCTTGCAGAAGAAAATGGCAACCCACTCCAGTATTCTTGCCTGGGAAATCCTACAGACAGAAGAACTCGCTTGGCTATCGTCCATGGGGTCACAAGAGTCAGACACAACTTGGCAACTACACCACCACCACCAGTGACAGACTGTATTCAAATTCAGAGTTCTAATACCAAACACTTCCACTACAGAGTGTCTCCTCCAGAAAAATAGCTAAATTTCTGTGAAAAATTGTTCATTAGCTAGGTACAAAGCTACTATTATTCTCCACCCTAACTTAACAGAGACTGAAGAATATACAGACAAGAGCTCCACTAGCCTCTGGAGCAAAAGCCTTCAGTCATTTAACCACATTCCACAGGCATAAAAATTAGCATTGGCTTAAGCAGACTATTTAAAGAACAGAGGCCAAGCTGACAGGAAAGATATGCAAACTCCCAATCAGTCCTTCTTTTCCATTCTAAAGTACAGTGTTAGTTGTTTCTTACCCTTTCATTCCACAGAAATGAAGCAGATCAAACTTCACAACAACGCAGATGCAAATAAAATCCTGTAACACACTGAACAGCTATCAACCATCAGGTAATTGGATATGGCCAAGTGTCAGCCAGCGACCATAATCAACATCCATCCAAAAATGGAATCGTGTGCATGTAGTTGGTAATAAAGTTCCACAAAGTGAGTAAAAAAAGATTTCTGAAACTTTTATACCCTGGGTATAAAAAGCAGAAAAAGAATACAAACATAATGTCCTGCTATCCTAAGTATACTTTGTTTTCTATCATCATAAAAATTCCCTAACTAATTCAAAATAAATGAAGGATTCATCATGAGTAAGATGGAGCCCAGAAAACTGGCCATTTTTCAGAGTTGGAAAACTGATAAGTACATTAGCTGTATATCAAGACCAACCACATGGCAAATCTATATCACAGGTCTACTCAGCTGCTATCCTTTCTATGGACCAACATAGCAAATACAGACACATTTCAGGATGACTGCCTAATTAAAAATAAAAGCAATACTGCTGAACTTGCCATCCTGCTGTGAAATAATGAGTTGCAGTTTCCATTCAAACCAAAAGCAATCTAACATAAAAACTGGCATCCCCTATTTAATTAGTCATGAGTATACACAATGGCATATATTACTGCCAGACAGATCAAAAAGCCAGTTCTTAAAACTGTATTGTCTCTTTTGGATAAGCATATTATATGCTGTTGTAACTACAATCCACCAGGCCCTAGGTCATGACATAAAACAGAAACTTAGGTTGAAAGTTGTAAAGGCATTTAAAAGAGGTTAACTAGTCCAATCTTTCCAATATTCATTGGAAGGACTGATGCTGAAGCTGAAACTCCAGTACTCTGGCCACCTGATGCGAAGAACTGACTCTTCAATCTTTCCCTGATGCTGGGAAAGATTGAAGGCAGGAGAAGGGTCAACAGAGGATGAGACGGTTGGATGGCATCACTGACTCGATGGACACGAGTTTGAGCAAGCTCTGGGAGTTGGTGAAGGACAGGGAAGCCTGGCATGCTGCAGTCCATGGGGTCGCAGAGTCGGACGCAACTGAGCGACTGAACTGAACTGAGTCCAATCTTTCAGCCAATTCAACAATCCCCTCTATTAAAAAAATCAAATGTTGGGTCCCCACTAGGTACAAGGCATTATGGTATGTGCTATAATATTTACAGAGCATTTACTACAATCCAGATATTCCTCCAAGTGCTTTATATTTAATATCCATATCAGTTCTATAAAACAGATACTACAGTTGATCCTTGAACAGTGGTGGGGGTTAGGAACTCTGACCCTTGATGCAGTTAAACATATATATATATATATATATATATATGGTCCCCAAGTTCCTCTGCATCCAACCAGTCTCAGACCATGTGTACCATAGTATTTACTATTGAAAAAAATATGCATATAAGTGGACCCATGCAGCTCAAACTCATATTGTTCAAGGGTCAACTGTATTAGTATCCCTGTTCTATGAATGTAGAAACAAAGACATGACATGAAGGAATTACTTAACCTGCCCAAGTTCTTAGAGCCAAGACGTGGTGGGGCCAGAAATTCAAATCCAGAGCCTGTGTCATTAATCACTATACTATTACGTCTCTGAGAGGACATAGAAAACTGAATAAAACATGACTCCACCCCTCCAGGAACTTAGTCTCCCAGGAGAACACATGTAAATCAATAAGTACAATATAGCATACTAATTGTTAGTAACAGGTTAGAAGTAAGGAGGGCTTAATACTTATTGTTCTTACTTGAGGGTGAAGAAGTAGGAAAGGAAATATGTGATTTAAAAGAGGGGAACAAGGACTTTCCTGGTGGTCCACTGGTTAAAAATCTGCCTGCCAATGCAGGAGACACAGGTTCATCCCTGATCCAAGAAGATTCTACATGCCATGGGGCAACTAAGCCTGTGTGCCACAACTACTGAGCCTGTGCTCTAGAGCCCACATGCTGCAACCACTGAAGCCTGTGTCGTAGCTCATGCTCTGCAACAGGAGAAGCCACTGCAATGGGAAGCCCATGCATTGCAACTAAAGAGTAGCCCCAACTCACTGCAACTAGGGAAAGCTCATGCACAGCAACAAAGTCCCAGAGAAGCCATAAATAAACCAATTTTTTTTTTTAAAGATGAACAGAATAGGAATTCCCTGGAGATCCTCTGTAGCCTGGGTTCAATCCCTGGTTGGGGAACTAAAATCCCTCAAATCTATATGGTACAGCCAAAAAAATTTTTAAATAAAAATCATAAATAAAATTAAATTAAAAGATAAACAAAAAACCCAAAGCAATCTACAGATTTAATGCAACTCCTACCAAATTACCCATGACATTTTTCACAGAACTAGAATAATCCTAAAATTTACATGGATCCTCAAAAGAGCCAGAACAGTCGAAGCAATCCTGAGGAAAAAGAACAAAGCAGGAGGCATAACCCTCCCAGGCTTCAGACAATGCTGCAAAGCTACAGTAATCAAAACAATAAGGTACTGGCACAAAGTCAGACCTATGATTAGTGGAACAGACTAGACAGCCCAGAAATAAACCCACACACTTTCAGTTAATTAATCAACAAAGGAGGCAAGAATATACAACGGACAAAAGATAGTCTCTTCAGCAACTGATGTTAGGAAAGTTGGTCATCCACATATAAATCAATGAAGTTAGAACACTCTGTCACACCATGCACAAAAATAAACTCAAAATGGTATAAAGACTTAAATATAAGACTACTACTACTAAGTCGCTTCAGTCGTGTCCGACTCTGTGCGACCCCATGGACTGCAGCCTACCAGGCTCCTCCATCCATGGGATTTTCCAGGCAAGAGTACTGGAGTGGGGTGCCATTGCCTTCTCCCATTACCATCATTACTTTCATGTAAACAATAGAAAAGTGTTATAAATGCTCGTCTATATTTAAAAGCTTGCAAATCTAATCTTTTCTTTGTTGGTGGTGGTGGTGGTGGTTTAGTTGCCAAGTTGTGTCCAACTCTTGCAATCCCATGGACTGTAGCCTGTCAGGCTCCTCTGTCCATGGGAGTCTCCAGGCAAGAATACTGGAGTGGGTTGCCATTTCCTTCTCCAAAATTTAAGACATGACACCATTAAATTTTTAGAAGAGAACATAGGCAAAACATTCTCTGACATAAATCATACCAATGTTCTTAGATCAGTCTCCCAAGCTAATAGAAATAAGAGCAAAGTAAACAAATGGGACCTAATCAAACTTATAAGCTTTTGCAAAGCAAAAAGAAGTCATAAACAAAACAGAAACACAATCTATGAACTGAGAGAAAATATTTGCAAACAATGCAACCAATAAGGGCTTAATTTCCAAAATATACAAACATCTCATATAACTCAATAACAGAAAAACAAACGACTCAATCAGAAAATGGGCAGGGAACTTCCCTGGTGGTCCAGTGGTTAAGACTCCATGCTTCCTTTTCAGGGGCATGGGTTCAGTCCCCGGTCAGGGAAGATCACACATGCCCCATACCACCAACACCACCTCGCCAAAAAAAAGAAAATGGGCAGAAGATCTAAACAAACATTTCTCTAAAGAAAACATATAGATGGCCAACAAGCATATGAAAAGATGCTCAGCATCACTAATGATCAGAGAAATGCAAATCAAAACTACAATGAGGTACCATTTCATGCAGGTCAGAATGGCCATCATCAAAAAGTCTATAAATAGCGACTTCCCTGGTAGTCCAATGATTAAGACCCTGAGCTTCCAATGCAGGGGGCACTGATTCAATCCCTGTCAGGGTCACTAAGATATGGCATGCCATGCAACATAGTCAAAAAACAGTCTGCAAACAACAGATGCTATAGAGGTTGTGGCAGAGAAGGCAATGGCAACCCACTCCAGTGCTCTTGCCTGGAAACTCCTCCATGGATGGAGGAGCCTGGTAGGCTGCAGTCCATGGGGTCGTGAAGAGTCAGACAAGACTGAGCGACTTCACTTTCACTTTTCACTTTCATGCACTGGAGAAGGAAATGGCAACCCACTCCAGCGTTCTTGCCTGGAGAATCCCAGGGACGGAGGAGCCTGGTGGGCTGCTGTCTGTGGGGTCACACAGAGTCGGACACAACTGAAGCGACTTAGCAGCAGCAGCAGCATAGAGGTTGTAGAGATAGGGAACCCTCCCACACTGATTGTGGGAATATAAACTGATACAACCACTATGGAGAACAGTATGGAGGTTCCTTAGAAAATTAAAAATAGAACTACCCAATGATCCTGCCATCTCACTCCTGGGCATATATCCAGAGAAAACTATAATTCAAAAAGATACATGCACCTCAATGTTCACAGCAGCACTATTTACAATAACCAAGACAATGGAAGCAACCTGAAAATGTTCATTAACTTAGCATCTACGGATATTCCAAAGAGTTTCCCAAAGTAGAAAAATGAGTCAGAGGTAACCATTTACTGAGTTGCTACTATGTTCCAAAGCCCAGTCTCTTTCCTGCCTCCTTAGCTGAGATTAGATAAGAGGTCAAGGGACCATCGGAGAAGGCAATGGCACCCCACTCCAGTACTCTTGCCTGGAAAATCCCATGGACGGAGGAGCCTGGTAGGCTGCAGTCCATGGGGTCTCGAAGAGTCGGACACGACTGAGCGACTTCACTTTCACTTTTCACTTTCATGCATTGGAGAGGGAAGTGGCAATCCACTCCAGTGTTCTTGCCTGGAGAATCCCAGGGACAGCGGAGCCTGGTGGGCTGTCGTCTATGGGGTCGCATAGAGTCGGACATGACTGAAGCAACATAGTAATAGTAAGGGACCATCAACACATACAGGACAAAAAGAAACAACAGGTAAGAATAAACCCAAAAGGAAGCATGTCACACAGGCCAAAGGTGGGAAAGACAAACATATCGAAAGTCACAAACCAGTCAAACAAAATAAAGAAAAGTGTCCATTGGATTGGAAACTACAGAGGCCAGAGTTAGCTCAGCCTACTGAAACACTACCACTAGTGAGCTCTCTTTGAGCTCACTAATTCCTTCATCAGCCTGTTCTACTACTGGAAAGTTCTGATTGTTACAAAGTTTTTCCCCCCCCCAAGAAAAGCAGTGGAAAAGCACAGTATGGGGACTTCCCTGGTGGTCTAATGGTTAAGACTCTGAGCTCCCAATGCAGGGGGCACAGGTTCGCTCCCTGGTCAGGGAACTAGATCCCACATGCCACAACCAAAACCTGGCACAGTTAAATAAATATTAAGAAAGAAAGAAAGAAAAAGCATGCCACAATATTCAAATTCTAACTCTGAAGGAGAATTAAGAATATTAACAACCAAAACAATGATACTTGATTGAATCTCGATTTGAACAAACTAGGTATAAAAGACAACTGGGGAATTTTTAATAAGGACTACTATTAGCTGTTATCAGAAAGTTATTATTAACTTAAGTGTGATAATGATATTAAGATTATATAAGACCTATTTTTGGAGATACACACAGAAATAGAAGTGAAATATCATGTCTACATTTGTGCTAAAATACATCAGAAAAAAAAAGACGTAGCAAATTTTACAAAATGTTAATAATTGTTAAGATAGGTGACAGGTAAATGGGTGTTTGTTATATTTTTATCATAATAATAACAAAAACAAAAAAGGCTTCAGAAACAAAAGATGATAAACTTTTTGTCTATTAAAAAACAAATCAAGCAAATGAATGAAGCACAGAGCTCACAAACACCAACAACAGAAATGGAAAAACCAAATGGTCTTATGTTGTGTGAATGACTTCTTCTTGCTTAGAATAAAACTTCTAATAAAGTACCATATACATATTCAAAAAATGTGCTTTCTAAAACAGCTTAGAAACTAATAAAGAACCTAATGTATAGCACAGGGACCTCTATTCAATATTCTATAATGCCCTAAAGGGGAAAAGACTCTAAAAAAAGAGTTATTATATGCATATGTATTACTGATTCACTTTCATGTACAGCAGAAACTAATACTACATTGTAACAATTAACATAATATTGTAAATCCACTATACTCTAATAAAAATTAATTTAAAAAATAAAACAGCTAAGAGGAAAGAGCAGAAAATATACCATGCAAACTGTGCTAGATAATTAAAAAAAGACCCAGTGATAGCAAAGATACTGAGATTGAAAAAGCATGTAAATATAGATAAAATTTCATGAAATGAGAGCAGCGGGAGGGGGGGGACAATTTTTCTAAAATAACATATTATTACATATTATTTAAAACATGTGTATGTTCAATTCAGTTGCTCAGTCGTGTCCAACTCTTTGCGACCCCACGAATCACAGCACACCAGGCCTCCCTGTCCATCACAAACTCCCAGAGTACACTCAAACTCATGTCCATCGAGTCGGTGATGCCATCCAGCCATCTCATCCTCTGTTGTTCCCTTCTCCTCCTGCCCCCATCCCTCTCAGCACCAGGGTCTTTTCTCAACTCTTCGCATGAGGTGGCCAAAGTATTGGAGTTTCAGCTTCAGTATCAGTCCCTCCAATGAACACCCAGGACTGATCTCTTTTAGGATGGACTGGTTGTATCTCCTTGCAGTCCAAGGGACTCTCAAGAGTCTTCTCCAACACCACAGTTCAAAAGCATCAATTTTTTGGCGCTCAGCTTTCTTCACACTCCAACTCTCACATCCATACATGACAACTGGAAAAACCAGAGCCTGGACTAGACGGACCTTTGTTGGCAAAGTAATATCTCTGCTTTTCAATATGCTATCTAGGTTTGTCCTAACTTTCCTTCATGTGACCAAACTGACACAAGTTTAAAAAATTCTGACTCTAACTTAGTAGGTGAATGATCTTAGGCATATTAATTAACTTCTCCCCTAATTTACAAATTAAAGGTAAACATTAACTATACTTCACTGAGTTGTTATGATAATTAAATGAGGACATGCTAAGGAATTCTAAAAATGCATATGTGAAGGGACTTTCCTGGTGGTCCAGTGGTTAAGACTTCAAGCTCCTGATGCAGCGGACCATAGGTTCAATCCCTGGTCAGGGAACTAGTTCCCACATGCTGCAACTAAGAATTTGTATGCTGCAAGTAAAGATCCTGCATGCCACAGCTAAGACCCAGTGCCACTAATATAAAATTTTTTTAATGCATATATGAAGCATGAGAAACGCTGGGCTGGACGAAGCACAAGCTGGAATCAAGATTGCTGGGAGAAATATCAATAACCTCAGATATGCAGATGACAAAACCCTTATGTCAGAAAGTGAAGAGGAACTAAAAAGCCTCTTGATGAAAGTGAAAGAGGAGAGTGAAAAAGTTGGCTTAAAGCTCAACATTCAGAAAACGAAGATCATGGCATCTGGTCCCATCACTTCATGGCAAAAAGATGGGGAAACAGTGGAAACAGTGTCAGACTTCATTTTTTGGGGCTCCAAAATCACTGCAGATGCTGACTGCAGCCATGAAATTAAAAGATGCTTACTCCTTGGAAGGAAAGTTATGACCAACCTAGACACCATATTGAAAAGCAGAGACATTACTTTGCCAACAAAGGTCCGTCTAGTCAAGGCTATGGTTTTTCCAGTGGTCATGTACAGATGTGAGAGTTGGACTGTGAAGAAAGCTGAGTGTCGAAGAATTGATGCTTTTGAACTGTGGTGTTGGAGATTCTTGAGAGTCCTTTGGACTGCAAGAAGATCCAACCAGTCCATTCTAAAGGAGATCAGCCCTGGGTGTTCTTTGGAAGGAATAATGCTAAAGCTGAAACTCCAGTACTTTGGCCACCTCTTGTGAAGAGTTGACTCATTGGAAAAGACTCTGATGATGGGAGGGATTGGGGGCAGGAGGAAGAGGGGACGACAGAGGATGAGATGGCTGGATGGCATCACTGACTCGATGGATGTGAGTTTGAGTGAACTCCGGGAGTTGGTGATGGACAAGGAGGCCTGGCATGCTGCGATTCATGGGGTCGCAGAGTTGGACATGACTGAGCAACTGAACTGAACTGAACTGATGAAGCACAAGGCAAGTCCTAACACATAGTAAGCATGCAGTAAAAATGAGTTCCCTTTCCTCTCTCCCCAACCCCAACCTTAACCCTAGTTCTGGATGCTGCGAGTATATAACAAATTAAGTTTGGTTTTCTTCTTTATGATACCTTTTCAGTTACCAAGTTTTCTTCAGGGCAGAAACACACAAGCCTTTAAGGTCTCCTATAGAACAGGGCATCAAGAGATTCCTGGTTATCTTCTTTAAAGTTTAGCCTTAATTACCCTCCAAATCATCAAAGGCCCTCTAAAACACAATAGCAAAAAAATGTACATGATATTACATATATGATCTAACTAGGAGAGAATTGAGGACTATTATTTCCCATAACTGTAATCTGGATATAAAAAGTATGGTTTTCAATCTTTTTTTTTTTTTTTTGGCTTCTGGGATTTTAGTTCCCCAACCAGGGACTGAACCTGGGCCCTCAGCAATGAAAGCGTGGAGCTCTAACCCCTGGACTGCCAGGAAATTCCTTCTGATTTTCTTTTTTCTTTTTTAATTTCTTTTTATTTTTTTCAAATCCTTGTGTCATGGACTGACTTTCAATAGATCACAATGAAAGAACTGCTCTGCTACCCACAAAATCCCGACTCAGAAGGAAGTCGTCTACAAACGGTTTAGCACCAGGTTCCCCACAAACATGTGATGCATGACGGGCAAGAGGCTCATCTTCTAAGTACACCAAATGTATCTAAAATTTTGTATGCTGGAACATGAAGCTTGACACAGGATAAACTCATATTGGATCCTATTCAAATAAGCTGACATGCTAAAATACTAAGAGGATGTATGAATTTCCAAAATAATCTCTATTTTGATAAGTGTTCTCTTTTTTTTTTTTGGCCACTCAGCTTGTGGGATCTTCATTCACCACCAGGGACTGAAGCAGGGCCCTTGGCAGTGAGAGCACAGAGTCCTAACCACTGAACTGCCAGGGAATTTCCTGATAAATTTTCCTATTTGAATTTAAGAAGACCACTTAGGTCAGTTAGGCTACTCACCTCTTCTTTTGAGTTAGAAGGCTATTTAAGAGACTGGGGATAAAAGCAATCAAGAGAAAAGAGGAAGTTAGGTTCCTGGGGTTAGGGCCGGCTCTTCTACAGTTTACATTACAAAGTTGATGTCGAAGGAAAAATCTGATAAGAGGCAAAACAAAATTAGTAATATAAAGTATTGTCAAAAAATATTCACCAAAAATATTTTTTATTCAATCTTATTTCTCTCCCAAATGTATCATTTCTACTAAAGGGAATACTTTACAGCCATTAAAAGTGACACTTAACTACAAGCACATAAAATATATATATACAAGAATGTATTAACTTACATGCTGTCAGTAACAGAAAAAAAAAAAAAAAAACTGGAGACAATCCGAATATCCATCAATAGGGTGGTTAAATAAACTGTAGTATATCCAAATAATGTATTATATAGTCATTCAAAGAATGAGATAAGTTCTATATATACTAACATAGGGAGATGTTCAAGTTTCACTGTCCAGTGACCATAGTATGTTGCAAAACAAAATGTACAGTGCAATCTTATTTTTATTTTTTAAACAGTAAACATTAATATATAACCAAAAAACAATTTAGAGGCATTCATATATTAAACTGTCATCTTGATGGAGGAGAGGATTATACAAGACTCATTTTGGTATGGAATACATTTCTGTTCAGTTTTTTTTTTTTTTTTTCACAATTATCTTGCATTAATTTTTGCTTTTAAAAATTTAGATTAAAAGGGGTTAGAAATAAAAATCACCCTTTCATCCCTACCACCACAGGAGCTTAAATGACATGAGATGAAATTTACGATATATGTTAAATGGGAAGAGGGAAGGGCAAAAATACAAAAACTGAATAATCAATAATTATATAAAATTATGCACTGGAAAAAAAGGAATTACACCAAAGTGATAATATTGTTTTGGGTGGAAATGTATGACTCATTCTTGACTCTTACTCTAAACTATCTGTAATGCTATATTGATAATAAATATAGCAAAATGCAAATAATTTCACAGTCAATGTATAATGAACCTGAGTCTCTGAAAACATTCAATTGTGAGTGTACAGAAATAAAAATATAAAAGATGTAGTAATTCAGTTAAGTTCGTATTAACCACAGCACGCACGCATGCATGCTCAGTTGCTTCAGTCATGTTTGACTCTGCAACCCACCAGGCTTCTCTATCCATGAGATTCTGCAGACAAGAACACTGGAGTGGGGGGCCATGCCCTCGTCCAGGGGCTCTTCCCAACCAGGGATCAAACCTGCATCTCCTGCACTGCAGGCAGATTCTTCACCCACTGAGCCACCTGGGAAGCCCAACGACAGCACACTACCTGGCATTTCTTCTACTTTCTGATAGGGATTTGCTTCCTTAAAATATTTCTTTCTGATTTAAATTCAGGAAAAATATTCCACTTCAAAAATAAAAATGTATTATTTAATGTAATTATGGAGCTTTAAGAGGGCTTTTGCAGGGTTTTTTTGGTTTGTTTTGGGAGGGTTTTTTTGACCATGCCAAGCAGCTTCCCCCACCAAAGACCAAACAGAGTGCCCTGTAGTGAAAAAGCAGTCCTAACCACTGGATAACTATTAACAAAAGGTATTGGCAAACAATGCCTATTTTCATGGGTCTTCACTCTGTGTGTGTGTGTGTGTGTATGTGTGTGCACGTGTGTATACTTTCCAAATAAAGGTTCATATTCCAGTCTGAAATTTCATTTGTTTAGAGACGATTTTGATAACATTTCTATTATTTCACAGGCATAAAAGATTTCAACATCATTTCAGACTAGCCAGAAGGAAGCATTGAAGAAAGTGGGGAAAACCACTAGACCATTTAGGTATGACCTAAATCAAATCCCTTATGATTATACAGTGGAAGTGACAAATAGATTTAAGGGACTAGATCTGATAGAGAGTGCCTGATGAACTATGGACGGAGGTTCGTGACATTGTACAAGAGACAGAAATCAAGACCATCCCCAAGAAAAAGAAATGCAAAAAAGCAAAATGGCTATCTGAGGAGTCCTAACAAATAGCTGTGAAAAGAGAAGTGAAAAGCAAAGGAGAAAAGGCAAGATATACCCATTTGAATGCAGAGTTCCAAAGAATAGCAAGGAGAGATAAGAAAGCCTTCCTCAGCGATCAATGAAAAGAAATAGAGGAAAACAATAGAATGGGAAAGACTAGAGATCTCTTCAAGAAAATTAGAGATACCAAGGGAACACTTCATGCAAAGATTCGCTCAATAAAGGACAGAAATGGTATGGACCTAACAGAAGCAGAAGATATTAAGAAGAGGTGGCAAGAATACACAGAAGAACTGTACAAAAAAGATCTTCACGACCCAGATAATCACGATGGTGTGATCACCCACCTAGAGCCAGACATTCTGGAATGTGAAGTCAAGTGGGCCTTAGGAAGCATCACTACAAACAAAGCTAGTGGAGGTGAAGGAATTCCAGTTAAGCTATTTCAAATCCTAAAACATGATGCTGTGAAAGTGCTGCACTCAATATGTCAGCAAATTTGGAAAACTCAGCAGTGGCCACAGGACTGGCAAAGGTCAGTTTTCATTCCAATCCCAAAGAAAGGCAATGCCAAAGAATGCTCAAACTACCGCACAATTGCACTCATCTCACACGCTAGTAAAGTAATGCTCAAAATTCTTCAAGCCAGGCTTCAACAATACATGAATCGTGAACTTCCAGATGTTCAAGCTGGATTTAGAAAAGACAGAGGAACCAGAGATCAAACTGCCAACATTCGTTGGATCATCGAAAAATCAAGAGAGTTCCAGAAAAGCATCTATTTCTGCTTTATTGACTATGCCAAAGCCTTTGACTGTGTGGATCACAATAAACTGTGGAAAATTCTGAAAGAGATGGGAATACCAGACCACCTACCTGACCTGCCTTTTGAGAAATCTGTATGCAGGTCAGGAAGCAACAGTTAGAACTGGACATGGAACAACAGACTGGTTCCAAATAGGAAAAGAGTACGTCAAGGCTGTATATTGTCACCCCGCTTATTTAACTTCCATGCAGAGTACATCATGGGAAATGCTGGGCTGGAAGAAGCACAAGCTGGAATCAAGACTGCCAGGAGAAATATCAATAACCTCAGATATGCAGATGACACCACCCTTATGGCAGAAAGTGAAGAAGAACTAAAGAGCCTCTTGATGAAAGTGAAAGAGGAGAGTGAAAAAACTTAAAGCTCAACATTCAGAAAACTAAAATCATGGGATCCAGTCTCATCATTTCATGGCAAATAGATGGGGAAACAGTGGGGGAAGGCTCCAAAATCACTGCAGATGGTGATTGTAGCCATGAAATTAAAAGACGCTTACTCCTTGGAAGGAAAATTATGACCAAACTAGACAGCATATTCAAAAGCAGAGACATTACTTTGCCAACAAAGGTCCGTCTACTCAAGGTTATCGTTTTTCCAATGGTCATGTATGGATGTGAGAGTTGGACTATAAAGAAAGCTGAGCACAGAAGAATTGACGCTTTTGAACTGTGGTGTTGGAGAAGACTCTTGAGAGTCCCTTGGACTGCAAGGAGATCCAACCAGTCCATCCTAAAGGAGATCAGTCCTGGGTGTTCATTGGAAGGACTGATGTTGAAGATGAAACTCTAATACTTTGGCCACCTGATGCAAAGAGCTGACTCATTTGAAAAGACTCTGATGCTGGGAAAGATTGAAGGCAGGAGGAGAAGGGGATGACAGAGGATGAGATGGTTGGATAGCATCACAGACTCAATGGACATGAGTTTGGGTGGACTCCAGGAGTTGGTGATGGACAGGGAGGCCTGGCGTGCTGTGGTTCATGGGGTGGCAAAGAGTCAGACATGACTGAGCAACTGAACTGAACTGAACTGAGAAGGAAGCAAACTGCAACCTGTAACAGTTCACACAACACATGACAATTTAAAAAATTCAACATTTATGATGGTTAAAAAAATTCAATGACATCTATTGCATATAAAATTTCTTAGCTCGGCATTCAAAGACTTTGCTCTACTAAAACTGGCCTAATTGTTATACCCCAGACTTAACCCTTCGTTCAAGTGTAGCTTTCCCCTCCTAACTCAGCTTAAATGATGTTCACCTCATTCTAGCTGTTGTATTCAACATCTTCTTGGTCTTCCTAACTTCATTCTCACACCTCTCCCAATTTACTCTCCAAAATGAATAAATCTGAGAATTTTTCATGTGTGACACAACGGCTCTTTGTTATTTGGCCCCTGGCCACATCTCCAGCCTCATCTATTTGTATTTCTTTACCCACAGACACAATCTGCTACAAACATAGGGAACTACTTAAAGTGCCCTAGTCATACTTCAGTGCCTAGAAGGAATATTCCTTCCCTCTGGCGTGTTTTTCTTGACCTCTTCTACGCTCTCTGGGGATCATCTCATATGGGAAGTGTTCTCTGACTCTTCAATCTCTGCTGTGTTTTGATAATGCCTTGCACAAAGCTCTGTTATAACAGTTATCATACAGTATTTTAATGGCTGCTTATCTATCCCTTTCACTGGACTATGAGCTCCATGAAGAATTAGACTTGAACTTACTCACCTCCAAATGAGTATGGCATAAAAATTTTAATATTACTGTATGAATAAAAATTTACAGCAGGAATAAACTAAAATAAATAATTATGTCATTGAACTTCCATACCTTCTATGTAAACACATATTTATCCATCCATTCATTCAGTCAACAAATATTTATTTAGCACCTTAAGGGCCAGGCACTATGCCAAGCCATAGAGAGCTAGTGATGACAATATAGACACACACACAAAAAGAACCCTGAGAGTCTTTGAATTTGGGGAAGATATAAATAATTTAAAATCATCTCTATTTCCCAATTCCTTCTTAACAAACATGCATTAGTTTTATAATCTCACACACATACAAAGTGAAAGGTCCTCCCAAATTACAAATTCCTACCAATCAGTAAAAATATAATACCCAAAGTAAATAATGTGCAAATTTGTGAACCATAGCTAATGCAAAAGTAAAACAATTTTTAAGACCTTTTAGTCAGATTCCAATTATACCTAATACAAAAAAACAAGATTAAGTGTGCAAAAATACTTCATGATTTCCACAGTGCCTACTTTTGAAAAAAAAAAATACCATGCAAACTGTCCAAGAAAAACACTGACCACAAGATCAATACCATCCTAGTTTCCCACACTGCAGAAAAAAAAAATTGTCATCCTATTCCATCTAATTGGAGGAGGAAATGGTAACCCATTCCAGTATTCTTGCCTGAAAATCCCATAGACAGAGTAGCCTGACGGGCTATAGTCCAAAAGGGTGCAAAGAATCAGACATGACTGAGCGACTAAGCACATTCCATTCAATGCAGAAGAGGTGACATCCTCCATACAATTTGTTCAGAAGACAACAAACACCATATTTCATCTGTATAATGATTTACGGTTTGCAGTTCACTAAGCACTTTGACCTTTACAACAATTCTGTTTTCTTATTCCCATTGGACAGATTAAAAAACTAAGGGTTGAGATGAAGAAGGTCTTTCTAACTATAACTCAAAACCAAAAGTCATAAAAGAAAGGACTGATAAGTTTGTCTACATAAAAATCTAAAAGTTCTGCATGGGAATAAAAGAAGTCAGAAGACAACAGTCAAAATGGGAAAATATCTGCAATACTTCAGACAAAAAAAACATGTATTTTATCATCTTATCATACATATATATGATACACAGTACATAGTACACATAGTGTTAGTCGCTCAGTCATGTCCGACTCTTCGGACCCCATGGACTGTAGCCTCTGTCCATGGAATCCTCCAGGCAAGAATACTGGCGTGGGTAGCCATTTCCTTCTCCAGGGAATTTCCCGATCCAGGAATCAAACCGAGGTCTCCCGCATTGTAGGCAGATTCTTTACTGTCTGAGCTACCAGGCAAGCCCATATACATATATAAATACACATATATTATAAATCAAGAGAAAGAGACTTACAGAACAGTAGGAAAGAGATCTATGACTCAAAAGAAAAATAGGTAAAGAATTTAGACACACAGTTTACAGAAATGGAAATATGAGTGATCAAACTATAAAAAAATCCTTGATCTTAATAACATAATATTTTAAAACTTAAAACTACTCTGAGCTATCATTTTTCTCTATCAGACTGGCAAAAATTCAAGTCTGATAACAGCAAAACATAATACTGCTAACACTGATCCTAGAGCCAGAGTACTTAGCTTGAGTTTCTGCCACAGTAGCTGTGTGATTTGGGCAAGGCATTTAAATTTTCTACTCATTAAGTATTCTTCTGAAAAATGGAGATAATAATTGCACCTAACCCAAAGGAGGTTATTAAGATAAAATGAAGTAATGTATATAGAGCACTTAGTATCTGGAACACAGAAAGCACCATGTAACTGTGATACAGTTAATGTTGGTGAGTGAACAGGCAACGTACATTTTGGAGCAGCAGCAAAGGAAAGCAATTCAGCAATATATTTCATAGTTATAAATGCATACATCGTTTAACTTAGAAATCCCACTTTCTACAAAGTTATCCCACAAATGGCCTTACACACATGTAAGATGGCATGCATATGTTCAACAGTCTCCATCATAGAACTACTTATAATATCACAAGACTAGAAGCAACACAATAAGGAACTAATTTATTTGACTAGAAATAAATTATAATACATCCATTCAATGAATATGATGCAAAAAAAAATTTTTTTTAAAAAGCAGGAGTTCCCCAATGACCTAGTGGTTAGGAATCTGGGCTTTCACTGCCATGTCCCAGGTTCAATCCCTGGTTGAGGAACTGAGATCCTGCAAGGTGCGAGATGTGGCCAAAAAATAAACAAAGGGTAAGAGCAAAAACCGTAAAAATAAATTAAATTTTAAAAATTAAAAAAGCAGAAACTATGTACTGAACTGGAAAGATCTCTAAGATATATTAAGTGAAAAAGTAGTTTGGGGGTAACAGTTTGAAGGTGCAGAACAGTGGGGACCATGGACTAACTTCTGCATGAAAAGTAGAAAAAATTAGATTACATATTCATATTTGTAAGCATTTGCTTAAAGAAAGTCTCAAAAAATGTAAAGAAACTAGTAAAAGCAGTCAGGAAGGGAGCATGGGAGGACTAGGAATAGGAGTGAGATTTTTGCTGCTTACATAAAATATATAAATGGGCAACTAACTATTTGAATGTATTACCTTTTCAAAAATTAATTTTTTAAAAAAAGCTCAGAGCATAAGAACTTTGCCTACAAGCATATAGTTAATCATAACAGGATGGATTACAATTTTGTCACACTGTCTTTCTGAAATTGTCAAGAATGTAAGATTTAAAAATTATCACAGGACTCCCCTGGTGGTACAGTAGATGAGAATCTGCTAGCCAACGCAGGGGCACAGGTTCAGTCCCAGGTCTAGGAACTAAGTCCATGCACTACAACCACTGAAGTCTGTGCGCCTCGTGTCTGTGATCCACCACATGAGAAGCCACTGCAGTGAGTCCGAGCACCAAAAGAAGAGTAGCCTCCAATCGCAGCAACTAGAGAAAGCCCCCACAAACGTAAAAAAGACCCAGTGCCACCAAACATTAAAAAAATAGTCACAAGTGAGACTTCCCTGGTGGTCCAGTGATTAAGACTCTGCATTTCCACTGCAGAGGGAACTAAAATCCCATATGCTACATGGTGTGGCCATAAAATAATAATAATGATGATGAAGTTTTTTATAATAAAAATAAATAAAATAAAAATTATCACAAGTAAGTTTTTCTCTGAAACAACCACTCCCTCAATAAAAGTAACACCAGTGTGACCACACTGAAGTCATCTCCATATGATGACTTGGAAAATATATATAACAATGTGAGTCTAAAATATTCACCATCACCTACACTATTCAATGCAATAATTGGGCTTCATTTCCTGGAAGATGAAATTCTCATAAAAGCCCTTATCATAGGTTTCAAATTCCAATACAACATTCATTTTGCAGAAAAATGAAATGTACGACACAGGAATTATATTCGTAAAAATTTTCACATGGAAAGAGAATCATTAAAGCAAGTCAGCTTTCTACTCTAAATAAGCCAGAGGATGAGTACATATAAATATGAAAATGTGTAACTTTGTTTTTATAAATAACATAAGTACAAAATGTTATTGGGGATAATGGGTTGGAGAGTCTAGCCTAGCTTCTCAACATATACACTTTTAAACAGAACTAAACAGGCCTGAGTTCAGTTGCTCAGTCGTGTCCGATTCTTTGCGACCCCATGGACTGCAGCATGCCAGACCTAAAATATTTTAAATTACAAGAGACTGTTTGAGACCACCATCCCAAATATATATATATATATCTGTATGAGAGAATACATCATACATCCAGTGTATCAGGCAAGTATCTGAGGATCTCAACATTAATTCACTCACAAGCACACAAGTACTTGTACCACCTAGTACTGCTTTTGAACAAGTGACAAGGAGTGTCCAACTCAATTTTGGGTCCCTTAATTATGAGCAGCCCCACATATAGGACCCAGCATCTCATCTGTTCCATTTCCTGCTTCATAGTGAGCAACTACGACATCCATATTGGTGACATAATATGTCATGTCCCTTATCCTCCCACTAGTTCAATAATCTCTATTCCCCTTCAACAGCACTGAGACAGTTACATCTTGTTTTTAGTTTTTACCTTGAAACTATATTTATATTGAACTCACAGCTTTCTCATTTTGTATTTCTTAAAAAACCTAGTCTTCAACCACCTTTCTGATTGTCTCCTTATTCTCCAAGTACATTAGCCCCAATGAACGTTTTATTTCTTATAGCCCCAGCTTGGACCCTCAAAGTCCATCACATCTCCCACACTATCATTAGCAATGTAAAGTTACTCTCCATTTTATCTTTCTTTCTTGTAAATTCCACTTCTGGATCCACCCAATCATCTTTTTTGCCCTCTTGCTCTTAGGCTGCTGAAGAAGTATAAAATCCATGGTGCTAGGCCCCATTATTATAAATATTACTGGACCTACATGTGGTTAGCAATTTTTTGTTTGTTTAATCCTTAATCCACCCCTCTTTCATGTTCCATTCAAGATTTCCAAGGCCATAAAACTCAAGCCAGAAACTCACCATAGTTCCTTCAGTCTTCAAAGATAATTGACTTCTCCACAGATAACCGAGCACATCAAGAAAATAAGACCATCTTTAAACTCGCTCACTTTCCCTCCAACCACATCAGTGTCCACACTTAATGTCTATTCTTGTGGTGTCAAAAAATGAAACACTCAACATATTAAAATTTCCCCATATAAATAAAATTTCCCTTCAACCTACAAAACTGTTTCACTCATACTAAGAAAAACACACATGTGCCATAGTGGAAAGAACATAGGTTTCAGAACTAGACTTTTTTCAAATTCTTGCCTATAGCCTTCCCAACCATAAAAGAGGGATACTGCTGATACTAAACAAGGCTGTTGTGATCTATAAAGCATCTTTATGACACGTAACCTATAGAATAACCTCAACAAAGGTGTTTCACTACTATCAGTTTTCCTTCACAACCACAGTTGCTGAACAAGGAATTTTATTCACTGTTCCACATTTGTTCCTCAATCCATCATGATCTGATTACTGCCATCCATCATTCCCACCATCAAGCTATCTAAAGTGTCTTTCAAAGAAAACAAGTGATCTCCTAATTACTAAATTCAGTGGTTTCTTCCTAATTCTCACTATACTGGTATCATACACTGATAGTTACCCTCTCCCTTCCTGAGATCCTTTCTTCCTTTGGCTTCTATCATAATGCCACTCTGTTCTAGTTCTTGTCCCATTCTTTTAACCTCTCTTTCTCAGTGTCTACTACCCTACAATGATATTCTTCCTGGTCCACAGCCCTTTTCATCTCTTCTTTCAGCATTACCATCCCATACTAAGGCTTCAAATATCCTGCATATATTCTTAGTTGACCCTCAAATATATGTATCCAGTTCCAGACTTTCTTCCAACTTTCAGACCCAGATTTCCACAATAATATCTGAAAAACACTTCAAACTAAACTTGTCCAAAACCAAATTCATTACCTTCCCTCATAACTGCTCCTTTATTCTCTATTTCAATTAATATTACCAATCTATCCCATCAGTCAGGTTAGAAATCTCCCACTAATTCTCTCCACTTTGTTTTGGGAGCACATGGAATTGCATGCCATTCTCTTCACTCTCCTCTGACCTGGATTAGCACATTACTTTCCAAACTACCTAGGCTGTCTGCCTCCAAGTCTTCACTTTGAATTCTTCCTCCATATTTTCACCAGAGGTAATCAACCATACCAAACTCCTGCTTACAAAAGCTTTAAAAGCTCCCCATACCTACGGAATAAAGTCCAAATTATTTAGCAAGGTTCCTCACCCTGCCCAGAGGGATAAACTGACAGGTTTTTATTTTTAAATTCGACAAACCCGGTTTCACTTCTAGCTAAATCTGAATACTGGCTTAGTCCAGATAGTTCAAAGTGAAGGATAAAAGGCAAAGGAGGGAAAAGGAGAGATTGGGATAAGAGGGATGACAGGGGAGGACTGAAAAGGAGCTAGTAGTGCCTGAGAGGAAGAAAGTATCTTTTGAGGGTAGAAATGGATGAGGGAAGATTATGTCTGAGAAAAGTTTGACAGTACAGATCTCCGTCAGAGCCGACAGGGTGAAGCTTAAGGTCTCAGACACAGGAGTTCTCCGAGGAAACGAAAGGGTCCTGAGTCTCTAAAGTGGGAAAAGTGCCTGAGAGGAGTCGGGGACCAGGTCCCACTTATGAACGAACTTCTCACGGGTTCCGGGCCTCTGAAGAGGGCAGAGAGAAGGCGCGGGGGGAGGGGAGAGAGGGGGAGCTGTCCCGGGACCCTGAGGGAAGTGAAAAGAGTAGGGGAAGGGGTCGAGGAGTTTCCCTAGCCGCTGAGAGAAGGGCCTCCGGGAAGCGATTGACTTCTGCCAGTGCTAAAACACCCGAGCACCAATGCTCCGGAGCCCAGGCGGGTAGCAGCAGCGCGCGCGGGCCGGGTGCCCTGGGTTCGTGCCCCACGCGCTCTCTTGGCGTTACCTGAGGCGGGACTGAGCAGCGAGAGGGGTGCCTGAGCAGGCGGGAAGGGGAGGCGGAGGCAAAGAGGGAGCATAGTACCCCTCACTGCTCGGAGGCGGCAGCGGCTCTTAGCCTGCGGAGGCGGTGGGGGTCCCTCTCGCAGAAGCCGACGACTCGGCGGGGCCAGCGGCGGCGGAGGGCGAGGAGGCTACTGCCATGACCCCCAAGTCGGGGTCGCTCCCCAAGCTTGTTCGGCGGGGCCAGCAGGATGATCCGGCCGGGGAAGCAAAGAAGGCAGCTGGGAGCGCCGCTAGGCTCCCTGGCCGCGAGCGACTGAAACGCCTGCCCCGCAGGGCAGGGGAGTTGGGGGCGGGGTTTAGTTAGCCCCGCCCCTCACCTCAAGCCCTCGCTCAGAACAGCCAATCAATTGTTAATCCTTGAAAAAAAACGAGCTGGTGGAATTGCCCAATTAGCGCTAGGAATACCACGTGATGGGCGTTCAGAGAAGCCAATCATCAACCCAAAGCTCCAACTCTGGAGGACTAAGGGAGCCAATAGGAAGAAAGTAGAGGTAAAAACAGAAGAGGCAGTGTGTGGAAAAGGCGGAACCAAGGAGGAGGGAGGGAATACACCTGGGGGAAACCCAAGTCCAGGAGCCTCTCAGAGGGCGGGACAGTAAACATAAAATGGGCCAATCAAAATGCCAAACATATAAGCTCTTGGTAATTGATAAAGCCAACAGAAAATGGACTCGACTGGCGCGGCTTTTGGGTTGGAGAAGAAACAGCTGAGTAAGAACTGTCTGAGTAGGCAAAAGCTGTATGAACGCAGAGTCCGACAGGATCTTAGTATAGTATGGGGAGAAAACTGATGTGAATTATTAGCGACCTGAGATAGTAAGAGCAATTAATAGAAATGCTGAGCGAGTAACTCATCTAAACCAAGAGATTCGATTTGGTGAGGGCTTCTTGGAGAAGGGAACCCTTGCTGCTGCTGCTGCTGCTGCTGCTAAGTCGCTACAGTCGTGTCCGACTCTGTGCGACCCCATAGATGGCAGCCCACCAGGCTCCCCCGTCCCTGGGATTCTCCAGGCAAGAACACTGGAGTGGGTTGCCATTTCCTTCTCCAATGCATGGAAGTGAAAAGTGAAAGTGAAGTCGCTCAGTCGTGTCCGACTCCTAGTGACCCCATTGGACTGCAGCCCACCAGGCTCCTCCGTCCATGGGATTCTCCAGGCAAGAGCACTGGAGTGGGGTGCCATTGCTGGCTTGAAAACAGGGCAAAGAATAGAATTTGTTCAGCTGTTCAACAGGTACATATTCCTCTTGTTTTCCCTATGCCTGGACCTCAGGCAGTCATAATCTCATGCCTGAGCAGACTGGAATAGGATTAGAGCTTCCATGGGAAAAAAAAAAAGCAGGTAAAGAAACAAAGGAGTATGGACCTTCTTGCATCAATGCTCCCTAGGGTTGGAGACCTCTTTTCCGACATCTTTAGGCTTGCCTCCTGCTGGGTCTTGACAGATGAGTGGAATTTGAATAAGTGGATTGTGTGCATTCTTGGTGGCAATGTTTAAGAAAGGGGACTTCCCTCGTGGTCCAGTGGCTAAGATTCCACAACTCATAATGCAGGGGGCCTGGGTTCAATCCCTGATCAGAGAACTAGATCCCACATCCCACAACTAAGGTTAAATGTGAGTTCAGTTTAAGTGCCAGACTTGTCCTTTCTTTTTTATGCTGTGAGAATTATCAAAGGTTTTTTAGCAGGAGAGTAACCTTAACAGGACACTGTTATAGAAAGATAGATAGCTTACAGGATCCCTAAAGGGAGAAAAGAGATCAACATTGGCCCAGTTTCCTTGGCCAAAAGCCTTTTCTGTATCATTCTTCTGGCAGCAAATCATGTGCTGCCACCTGGTGACAGTTCAAATACCATTGTTCCACATTGCTATTGGAGCCCTGGCACCCTTGCAAACCCGTCTTCCACAGACGTTGATGCAAAAGAGTTGATAAATAAGCAGAGTACTGGTAGCAAGTAGATTAAATAATATCATTATGCCAGATGTATCACCTCCCCAGTCAAAGATGTAAAACACAGGGTTTCCTTGACCTGCTTCAGTAGGAAGATGAGCCTTGATGGGAAGTTTTGGGGGTTGTTTGAACAGGTTATATTTGACCCAGGTCTGATCTTTGTCATTCCACTCTCATCAATCTCCCTAATGCTGAAGGGAAAGAAACCCTGAGGACTGCCTTATAGCTATTCAGGTGTCAGAGGCCCACTCTTCATGACTTGTCTGCTAGTTAAGTCGGGGCCTTGAATGTACCCCATAACAGGAAATAGTTCCTGCCCTCCTCACCCCAGCCTTTTATTATGCTTTTATTTGAGATAACTGTCTCCTCTTCCTAGCTAGATTGAGCTAAGAGCTGGGAGTCCACTGCACACTTTTGTTGTTGTTCAGTAGCTAAGTCTTGTCTGACTCTGCAACGCCATGGACTGCAGCACACCAGGCTTCCCTGTCCTTCACTATCACCTGGAGTTTGCTCAGACACATGTCCACTGAGTCAGGGATACCATCCAAACAGCTCATCCTTTGTCGCCCTCTTCTCCTGCCCTCAGTTTTTCCCAGCATCAGGGTCTTTTCCAATGAGTTGGCTCTTCACATCTGGTGGCCAAAGTATTGGAACTTCAGTTTCAGCATCCGTTTCTGCCCTACTCACCCCCAGCCTTTTATTGTGCTTTTATTTCAGGTAACTGTCTCCTCTTCCCAGCTAGATTGAGCTAAGAGCTGGGAGTCCACTGCACATCTTAGCTCAGGACAAATACATACCAGGACTGGTATGCATTAAGTTCAAGAACCATCATCCATTTGTGTTAAGCAACTATACTCCATTAAAATTAATTTAAACAAAGGAATGCCTTTGAGTCAATTCTAATGAGGTGGATGAACCTAGAACCTATTATACAGAGCGAAGTAAGTCAGAAAGATAAATATCATATTCTAATGCATATATACGGAATCTAGAAAAATGGTACTGAAACATTTATTTACAGGGCACAAATGGAGAAACAGACATAGAGAACAGACTTGGGGAGAGGGGAGGAGAGGGTGGGCTGTATGGAAAGAGTAACATGGAAACTTATATTACCATAGTAAAGCCAACAGGAATTTGCTATATGGCTAAGAAAACTCAAACAGGGGCTCTGCATTAACCTAGAAGGGTGGGATGCAGAGGGAGATGGGAGGGAAGTTCAAAAGGGAGGGGATATATGTATACTTATGGCTGATTCATGTTGAGGTTTGACAGAAAACAACACAATTCTGTAAAGCAATTATCCTTCAATAAAAAATAAACTATAAGTTACAAAAAAGTTTAACAAAGAAGAAAAATCCACTTAGTGGATAAATAACATTATTTTGGCTATGTTTAGGAGAGGAAGAGACTTCATGAGACCTCAGTGAGATGCTACTACTTCTAGGGAAATCTTGGAATGCACTGTCCAGAATACAAAGCCCAGGTAAGGAAAAAGTAAAGCTTCCCTTACCTGCTTAGGAAGACATCCTTTCCAGAAAGCATCCAAGTGGAGGAAGGATCAGAACCAATAGCTAAAAAGCATTTTTTAATATAACAGGAAATATCAGAGTGTCTAACTCCTAGTAAGTACTGAATCATAAAATTTGTTTTGGTTAATAAATACAGACATGTATATTTACTAGGCTACAATACAATGTAAACTATTTCTTACTAGAGGTCCCAGTCAAAAAATCCTGAAAGCCACTGGATTAGAGGTTGAGGCTGGAAGACCAACCAAAGAGGAGACTGCTACAGAATCACAGCCTGAGCTGCTAAGGATGAAGAGATATAAAGGGGCCAGAGAGACAGCCTCAAGAGGCAGAAGCTGAAAAAAAAAAAAAAAAAAAGAGGACTCCTTCTATTGCCCAGGTCAAGGGCCCACCAGAATGTCTTGTCCTCCTCTGCATCCCCACAGCAGTACTGCCCCAAGCACTGGCCTACCTCATTCTACCCACCAGACTGGGAGCTTCCATCTCCTTCCAGTTTCCACTGAGCACAGGGTCTGTACTCAGAAGATACAGTCATAAATGCCCATGAACTTGGATTTCAGAGAGAGAGGTGGCAGGAAGCAGTCAAGTAACAGGAGGAAGAAAAGGTACAGCTGAGCCTATCCCATGTGGGTGCTGATTCACAAACACATGAGTTCAGTAGCTCAGTGGTGTATGACTCTGCAACCCCATGAATTGCAGCACACCAGGCCTCCCTGTCCATCACCAACTCCCGGAGTTCACTCAAACTCATGTCCATCGAGTCGGTGATGCCATCCAGCCATCTCATCCTCTGTCGCCCCCTTCTCCTCCTGCCCCCAATCCCTCCCAGCATCAGAGTCTTTTCCAATGAGTCAAATGAGTCAACTCTTCACATGAGGTGGCCCAAGTATTGGAGTTTCAGCTTCAGCATCAGTCCTTCCAATGAACACCCAGGACTGATCTCCTTTAGGATGGACTGGTTGGATCTCCTTGCAGTCCAAGGGACCCTCAAGAGTCTTCTCCAACACTACAGTTCAAAAGCATCAATTCTTCGGCGCTCAGCTTTCTTCACACTCCAACTCTCACATCCATACATGACCACTGAAAAAACCAGAGCCTGGACTAGATGGACGTTTGTTGGCAAAGTAATGTCTCTGCTTTTTAATATGCTATCTAGGCTGGTCATCGGAGAAGGCAATGGCACCCCACTACATTTTCTTGCCTGGAAAATCCCATGGACGGAAGAGCCTGGTAGGCTGCAGTCCATGGGGTCGCTAAGAGTTAGGCATGACTGAGCGACTTCACTTTCACTTTTCACTTCCATGCATTGGAGAAGGAAATGGCAACCCACTCCAGTGTTCTTGCCTGGAGAATCCCAGGGATGGGGGAGCCTGGTGGGCTGCCATCTATGGGGTCGCAAAGAGTCGGACATGACTGAAGCGACTTAGCAGCAGCAGCAGGCTAGTCATAACTTTCCTTCCAAGGAGTAAGCGTCTTTTAATTTCATGGCTGCAATCACCATCTGCAGTGATCTTGGAGCCCAAAAAAATAAAGTCTGACACTGTTTCCCCATCTATTTCCCATGAAGTGATGGGACCAGATGCCATGATCTTAGTTTTCTGAATGTTGAGCTTTAAGCCAATTTTTTCACTCTCCGCTTTCACTTTCATCAAGAGGCTCTTTAGTTCCTCTTCACTTTCTGCATAAGGGTGGTGTCATCTCAGGGAAGGGTTAAACCATTTTATTGCAATTGGTAGACAGGGATGGACAGGCAGTGACAAGCCTCAGTAGGGAGGGCAAACACCAACTAGATCAAGAGCGGAGCGGCAGGCAACTCAGAAACAGGACCTTGGAGGGGAAGATGAGCAAAGAAGACTTCATCCTACTATATTACAAGTCCTTACAGGTCACTTAGGAGTATCCTGGGCCCCTTAAAGAATACATCCTCTTGCTCAAGGCTCTGGGCCTGGAGCTGAAAGCTGCTGGGCTCCGAGTTCGAAAGGGTATGCCTCTGGAGATCTATGAGGAGAGAAAGGGGAAAAAGAACGAATCACCAGCAAGCACTGTGGTACACACGGACCTAGACTTGGGCCCTGTTGGGGAGGGACATACAGGCCTGATGGGATAAGGAGCAACAGAGGTTGATAGATTTCCAAAGAAAGAGGCAGAGACCCCATTCTATCCAGTGTCAAACAATTAGGCAGCTGGCATCCAGGCACCACTCAGATTCAGCCTCCTGCCTTACCCTCACCTAGCTTCCTTAAAAGTTCCCTGCTACTGTTACTGTCCAGAAGCCTGACTTCAGAGGTAGATAAAGAAAGCGACATGGCGAAGGTGGGCTGCTTAGATTGGAGGACATGAACAGAAGTCCTGCAAAGGGGGAAGAATCAGAGGTAGACATGGTGACAGTGGGTCAAGGGGGCCCTCCCAGCACAGACCTGACCTGTCCTCCTTCCTGAGGCTAGGATTCCAGTCTCTTCCCTCTTTATCCTCTAAATACAGAGATACCTCAGAGACACTGTGTCAAGTAAAGAAAATGTGCAGTACTGCCCATATGGGCTATAACCCCCTACCATACCTTCCCTACCAGCTCATGTCAAATCTGAGATAGCTGAACTTTGGTCCCCAATGCCTGGCCTCTGTGAGCCAAATCCCTTCCACAGCCATAAGCACCCACACCCCCTGACCTGAGGAGGTCATGCTCCTGCCAGGCATCCTGGACCTCTGTTCTGACAGCCTCCAGGTTGTGACCTTTGCCATCCTGGCCACTTTGCAGCTGATCCAACATCTGCCATACCATAGGGCCAGGTAGGACCAAACCTCTACCTCTCCAGGAGGAGCACCCGCCTCCCCATGATTAGCCTCTTGAGCCCGCTTGGAGCCCTCATGGGGACAAAGATAGTTTCTCATGTCCTTTAGCAGAGGGCTTGGGAAGAAGAGCTTTGGAGGGAGGTGGAGTCAGTACAAGGAAGAGATGGAAAGAGATAGGAGTAGGAGAGGGTATCCTGGCCTGTCTGCAAAACAGGATAGATATAGAAAGGAAGGGGCCTCCAAAGGGAGAGATGAACAGATAGGTCCGATCCTGGTCCTACCTTCCAGCTGCAGGCCTGAGCTTGCCGCCTCTCAGTTATCTGTTTCAGCAGCAGCTCCTGATGCTGGCCTGCAGATGAGAGAAAATGTGAGGGAACGTCTCCAACTTCCTTCCTTCCCCTTCCCTGCCTTGCACCCAGCCTGGCACTGAAAACGGACAAATACATTCTGGTCCAGCTACTGGGCAGTTTCCAAGCTGACTGGAGATGCACACTCATACCATATGAGAAAAGACAAAATACTCGGCCAGGTTTCTGGGTAGCTCAAGCTATCAAAGGTATGGTCATTTATAAGGAAAGCAAGAAGGCTTTTCAGAAAAGGGAAGAGGTGAATTCATACACACCCTCAATCTTTTACTCACTCAGCTGGTCCCGTAGCAACTTTAGTTCCTCCCGAAGAATCTGTGACTCCTCGAACAGCAGTTGCTGCCTTCAGGGATAATAGCAGTGTCATTCTAAAACCAATTAACAAGCCCAGAGGAGGCTACCAGAGTACCAGGAGTTCAGGGCTGAAGAAGACAAGGTTTTGCCCATCACTTACTCATTCTGAAGCTCTTCGTGAAGGCCACTGGTGGCACTGCACTTCTGTGGTCCTGTCTGTATTTGGGCTTGGGCCTGTTCCTGCACCTGGCTTCGAAGGCCCTGCAGTTCCCTTCTCATCTCTTCCAGATGTTGCTCCAGGAGAAGGACCCTTTGCTCTGGGCCCCCCTGCAGCAACCTTAGTGATGCTACAGTGAGACAAGTAGGGGATCAGCCCCCTAAGAATATCACACATGAGCCTACAGACTCCACTTGCAAATCAAGACACAAGTGCACAGACAATAGAAGAGCCACAAAATGTGCACACACATTTGAGGCTGTGTATATGAAGAAAAGAATGATGAGATACCTTCCAGGGCAGAGATCTGGTACTTCTGCTCCTCTCGCTCTTCCAGCAGGCCCTGGACAGCCTGCTGTAGTGCTTCAGTCACCTACCCAGGCAGAAAAACCCCATGAGCTCCCCAATCACCGGTAACCTCATCAGTTACACAGTCACACAAACCCCAAATATACACACCATGCCTCACCTGAGCCTGGGATCAAAGAATAGTAACTTCATCCCTGAGAGAAGATGCACTGTGGGCCTCAGCCCAGTTTAGCCTCTCTGGAAATACGGGAGCCTCTAGAGCCCAAGCCTTTTGAGCTTGGATTCCTGACTCAGTAGGCAAGTCACGAGGGGAAATCCAAGTCCCAGCCAGGTCTCCTGCTGAGAGAAAAAGGAAGGGACAAGTGGAAAGCCCCTTAGGCGGAGGGGGGAACAGATGTTTCTTCAGGAAAAGAAAAGTTGGAATTTGGAAGGAACAGTGGATAACACTGGAAAGAAAGGCTGAGGGACAATATTTACCCCCGGTAGAGACTCCAAGTGGATACAGCCGCTGCTACAAAAGAAACAAATGCACAGGTCAATGAGTTCTGTTTTGCAATCTATTAACTCACATCCCCTAAACAAGGGAGTAGGGGACTCAGGAGCCCCCTCACCTTAATCCTGTTCACATTTCGGTCCGTAGCATTGAGAAGCGCGTCGAGCTGCTCAGACCAGCTCAGGCTCCTACTCATAGACTGCAGCAAGGGTCTGGCTCCCTGGCGTCTTGTGCCCTTGCTCCCCACACTGTGGACACCAAAGACACAGCCCAGGGAAGACCACAACGTAAGCTCTAAAGAGGTGAGTTGGGGGATGCAATACTAAAGGTAAGGAAGCAATAGTCAGACCAAAACTGCGTTTCTGGGACTAGTCGGGGGAGCGGCTTCCTTGCGAAATTAGGGGAAAAGCGGGATGCCCTGATAAACAGATATCAATTGGGAATTGAAGATGCTGAATCTTGGTTTAGACGTCCCCAGACTCACAACTCTGGCACCATAACACTGAAACTGTGCCAGTAACCACTGAAACCGCCCAGTTCAAACCTTACGGTAGGCGGGGAAAGCCCGACTTCGGACTGGCCTCTGCGGCGCCACTTGGGAAATTGAGTTCGCCTCTATTGGAGACAACCGGCGATGGAGGCTACCGAACTACGTTTCCCTGGAAGCAACACGCGCAGTCACAGTGCCCCCCCCCCCACCGTGAAGCTTGTCGGGAAACCGAGTTTTTCTGCTTCTGTAGTGGGTGCCTCTAGGAACTGAATGAACTACGTGTCCCAGGATGCATCGCGCAGAGACAACACAGTCCCGCAGCTGATCCCCGTAGCTCTTGGGAAATGGAGTCCAAGCTGTCTCAAAGCGTAAAGTCCCGAGTAACCTTGAGACTCCATTCCCCAGCAGGCTCAGTGTGTAACGTGCACTATGGAGCCGCTAGTCGCAGAGCTGAAGCAGAAGATTGAGGACACGTTGTGCCCTTTTGGCTTCGAAGTTTACCCCTTCCAGGTTGGTTTATCCCTGCTGCGGTGCTAGGGCTAAGCGTATGGATGGCTTCGGTGCCACTGACGTGAGGCCCGTGAATTTTCTGATCTTTCTCGAGCTCCTCTGGCCGCGAGTCCGTTTAATTGTCGAGACAGGGCGCTTGGGCTAAATGGGTAGAGCAGCGTTGCAGGTTTGTTCTTTTGTTGTTTTTGTTCAGTCGCTCAGTCGTGTCCGACTCTTTGTCACCCCATGGACTGCAGCACCGCCAGGTTTCCCTGTACATCAGCAACTCCCGGATCTTGCTCAAACTCATGTCCGTTGAGTCGGTGATGCCCTCCAACCATCTCGTCCTCTGTCGTCCCCTTCTCCTCCTGCCTTCAGTCTTTCCCAACATAAAAGTCTTTCCAATGAGTTATCTCTTTTACCCTCCTACAATGCTGTATTGATGAGTGGGAGACACCATGTGATCCAGTAACCTTGTGGTTTTGTCACCCAGGTAATTTAGAGGAAGAAGGGGATCTGTGGAGCCAGAGTCACTTTGGAAGCTTCCTGAAGGAGTTTAGGAGAGGGCAAGGTCTGGGAATGTTTGTATGGCTCATGAGCAAAGGGCATTCTGGATGTTGAACAAGCAAACAGTTGGCTTGGTTGTTCAGTCTATCTGCAAAAGGTTACATTCATGATGTTGCCAATCATCAATGCTGGGCTGGGTTTAGAAACTGTACACTTGCCTGACACAGAAGTCTGGCATCAGGACCTACCCTTAGTCACATAGGTCCATCTCCCCCCACATCCAGTGCCCTCTGCACTGAGCCCTGTGCTTAGTGCAGGGCTAAATCAACTCAACCTGAGCCTTTTGCCTGATGCTTAAGAGGCCACCCTTTCCACTTTCCACTGAGTGGCATACAGCAATGCTGGGAGAGGATTATAGAGGAAGAGGTAGTTGGGTCTAGCCTCAGAGAGGCTTCCCTGGAAAAAATGGAGTTGAGCTATATATGAAAAGATAGATTGGAAGGAAGGAGGGTCATGTACATCTCAAATATCAGAAATTGCTTGAGTAAAGGTATGGAGATAATGGTGGATGGCAGGTGTGGGAGAGATTGGAGATGCCTGTCTGATATAATCAAGAAGACTTTGGTAGAAGGAGCTGTGGTATTGAACAGTGCCTCTTACAGCCCTGCCAGTCATCCTGTGTTCCTACTTCTCTCCCCTTCCCAGCGCCACATACAGTCATCCACAGCGATCTTTAGGAATCTGTCTCCTAAATTCAACCTATCTATGCTCTGGTTCAGCCCACTATTAGTCATTTGGATTTCTGCAATAACTTCCTTGCTGTCACTTTGCCTCTATTCCTTCCTCCACACTGCAGCCAGGTTGATCTAAAACTGACCATGTCAGTTTGCTTCTTAAATCTTCAATGGCTAACCCCTCACTGTCAGCAAATTAGACCCATATTCCTTCAATTGGTATTCAAGGCCAGTCACAGTCTCATTCTTACTGATCTCTCCAGCCTTCTCTCCCTCTGCTCTCCTCCTCAGATGCTTCATTTCTATCAAACTAGACAATTTGCTATTCTCCAAGTATGCTTTGCATTTTTTGCCTCTTTGTTTATGCTGGGACCTGTTTAAAACACACACCAGATTCTCCCTCTCCACATCAGCCTGTAAGTTACCTTCCCAGCATCAAGACTCAGCTTCCAAGAAGCCTTTTCTAATTTCAGAGGCCCTTCATTGGCCCTGTTATTGCACTAACCACAGTACAATCAATTTCTTCTTTTTCTTAGTTGTTTATGAATTCTTTGCCTCTCTATTATAACTGTCAGGTGAGTTCCCCACAAACACACATCATCAGGAGAATTTCATTGTTTGAATAAGGAGGCTGGACAATTTGCATGAAACCTTGAATGCCAGGCCAAGGTATGGGCCTGGCTAAGGCCTAAGTTAGCCCTCTTGTGTGGCCTGAATTTTCTCTCTGTTCCAGGTGGCATGGTACAATGCACTCCTGCCTCCAGCCTTCCACCTACCCCTGCCAGGACCTACACTGGCCTTCCTGGTACTCAGCACACCTGCCATGTTTGACCAGGCCCTCAAGCCCTTCCTGCAGAGCCACCACCTCCAACCACTGACTGACCCTGTGGACCAGTGTGTGGCCTACCACCTGGGCCGAGTTAGAGAGGTGAGCAAGGCTGGCTATAGCCTCACCTAGCTTCCAAATCTGCATCTGCTTCCAGTTCCTGTAAGCTCAGTATAGAATCTAGACCTACAAGGAGCCACTTTCCCGGCAGAAGGCTGTCCTAAAGCCAGCCTTGACATCGTGATCTCTCCCCAGTCTGCCTTCTCATCTCAGGTTTAGCCACCCCCTCTAGCCAACAAGGTCTGAAACAGATCAATCTCACCCTTCCCTGATGGGCAACTTGATGAGCAGACTTCCCTTGACCTCCAAGTGAAATAGGAATAAGCCCCAAAATTCTCCACGCATCTCTCACCTGTCTTTGCCCTAGACCTGGGAGCCTTATGGGGTCTTTTGAGGACAGAACAGGACCCCTGCACTACATACTTTACACGTATACATAAATACGTATACATACACTGGGTCTCCCCAAAGCTGGACCGTCTTCCTCTGCACTCAGCCTCTGGAGGGCAGAGCCGTAACAGAGGTTTCTGAACAATCCTAAACAGAATTATCATTTTCTTCACACTGGAGCCTCCAATCCCACTCCAAGTTTAAGGTCATGTTTTCCCTTTAAACATGACTTCTAAAGACAGGGCCATGTTAACACAACTGAAGGCTCTGTTGAACATGATCATGATTCCTGTTGCGCTTAAAGTCTTCATCTTATCTTCTATCCCAGAGCCTCCCAGAGCTGCAGATAGAAGTCATCGCTGACTACGAGGTACACCCCAACCGGCGCCCCAAGATCCTGGCCCAGACAGCAGCCCATGTAGCAGGGGCTGCTTACTACTACCAGCGACAGGATGTGGAGTCTGACCCTTGGGGGACCCAGGTCAGAGGGCAAGTATGAGCAAATAGGGGCTGAGAACGAAAATGAAATAAAATTCCATCAAGATTTCAAGTCCCAGGAATTCCCTGGTGGTCTAGTGGTTAGGATTCCAGGTTTTCACTGCCATGGTCCCGGTTCAGTCCATGGTTAGAGAACTGAAATCCTGTTAACCACATGGCACAGCAAAAAAAAAATTTCAAGTCCCATTCTTCCACCTTCCCTGGGTAAAGGAGTTGCTGGGCACAATCCAGGACAAGAGTGCACCATGGTCAATGATCCAGTTCCATGATTTCGTCTACTTGCAGACACATCAAGTCAGAAAAAGTGAAGTGTTAGTCGCTTCAGTTCAGTTCAGTTGCTTAGTCGTGTCTGACTCTCTGCGACCCCATGAATCGCAGCACGCCAGGCCTCCCTGTCCATCACCAACTCCTGGAGTTCACTCAGACTTAGTTGTGTCCAACTCTGCTTTGCGATCCCATGCACAGTAGCCCACCAGGCTCCTGTACACAGAATTCTCTGGGCAAGAATACTGGAGTGGGTTACTGTTCCTTTCCCCAGGGGATCTTCCCAATCATACCCAGGGATTAAACCCATGTCTCCTTCACTGGCAGGCAGTTTACCATCTGAGCCACCAGGGATCCGGTTAGAGAACTAGTCTGTTTCTTTGTGACAGAATGGAGCAGGTAGAGCTGTGATTAAATCCACTGTGCGACTGGGAAGCTGAGGCTCAGCTTAAGGAAACTCTCCTTGGGGTCAGTGACTTCATGAAGAGTTGACGGAGTAGGGGAGCCCAGCCAAGACTGACAGAAGTTCACATGTGTGTGTATGCAGCACAGCTTTTGGGATCTTAGTTCCTTGACCAAAGATAGAACCTGGGACCTTGGCAGTGACAGCGTGGAGTCCTAACCATTGGACCACCAGGGAATTCCCTGACAGGCTCACAGGTAGAATCACTGTTGAATAAGAAGTGAACTAGCTTGCATTGATGGTAGTTATTGGTGCCCATATGACCACCATGACCTTGCTTTCTTTTTACCCTCTCCCCAGCACATAGCAGGTGTGTGCATACATCCCAGGTTTGGGGGCTGGTTTGCCATCCGAGGGGTGGTGCTACTGCGAGGAACAGAGGTGCCGAATCTGCCACCCACAAAGCCCGTTGACTGTGTACCCACAAGAGCTGACCGCATCAGCCTGCTTGAACGCTTCAATTTCCATTGGCGTGACTGGACTTACCGGGATGCTGTGACACCTCAGGAGCGCTACTCAGAAGAGCAGAAGGCATACTTTTCCACTCCTCCTGCCCAACGCTTGGCCTTACTGGGCTTGCTTCAGCCCTCAGAGGAGCCTAGCTCTCCATCCCAAGAGCTTCACATCACTACACTCTTATCCAAGAAGCCTCAGAATCCCAGGAGAGGCTGGCTCAGTCCCACAGTTTCCCCACCTATATCCCCTGGACCCTGATACCTTCCCTGCCTGTGGGATCCTCATTTAGGGCAGTGGCACCTACCTGTTAAAAGACTTTTACACTACTATTAATATTTCGCCAGGGAAGAAACTTATTTTGGGTATAAAATGATTATTTTTGATAAATTATTCTAGTAGAGATCTTAAAATAACAAGGCTCAGGAAAGTTTGGTTAAGACCAAAGTAGATCCAGACCTCCCACCTGCCTTGAAACATGGAATCGCTACCTGTTACCATTTCTCTGCAGTGCTTCGAAATGCTACCTGTTACAGGGCGTAAGGAGGAACTATCCCCTAAATAATAGTACCTGCTTCAGAGGGTTATCATGGTGACTGAATAAATGTGAAATTGCTTAGCATACAGTAAGCTGTTGTTGACGGCCCTGGGAATCCTGTACTACTGCCCACAGGTAGGCTGGGCTAGTCGGGGGGGGGGGGGGGGGGGGTGGTGGTGGTGTCCGGAAGAGCACATACTAAAGGATCTTCTGTTGCAAATGTGCCCTAGCCTTGGGCCCAGGAGGAATCCACCTTCACCCCACTGACAACCCTCCCTCACGACACAGATACGAATGAGAACAAGTTCAAATGAGTCGCGTCCAAAGTCTTTGCAACCCCATGGACTGCAGCACGCCAGGCTTCCCTGTCCATCACCAACTCCCAGACCTTACTCATGTCCGAGTTCGTGATGTCCTCCAACCATCTCATCCTGTCATCCCCTTCTGCCTTCAGTCTTTCCCAGCATCAGGAAAGATAGGGCTTCCCTGATAGCTCATTTGGGAAAGAATCCACCTGCAATGCAGGAGACCCTGGTTTGATTCCTGGGTTGGGAAGATTCACTGGAGAAAGGGAAAATGCTACCCACTCACAGTTTTCTGGTCTGGAGAACTCCATGGACTGTATATAGTCCATGCAGTTGCAAAGAGTCGGACAAGACTGAGCGACTTTCATGAGGACAAGAACTATCCTTAAATCAAGGCTGGAAACCCAGGGAAGCCAAGAGGTGCTCACCACTGTTCTTTTGACACAGAAAGCCAGCCCTGGGTTTGTCTCCCTCTTTCAGTTCCAAAGGTACCTAAAGCCCATAACTGTAATCTTTCATAGATCCAGTCCCAGGCATTCATCCAGGTTTTCATGTAGCCCTCCTAGTACTGTAAGTGTCAGGCACCTCATTGCAACCCAGCCTACAGCATAAACTGCAGCACCTTGGCTGATACTGTAGCAGGTCTTGCTCTTTTCCCTGTTGTCTATGTACATTTTCCCTCAATATCATTTCACGATTCTGAGGCAGCTCTCGCACCTCATTTTCTCCCAAAAAAGCAGACTAAATTCCTCTTAAAAGCTTCCCCTGCCCCACAACCAATGAAGAATCAACAAGGTCTCATTTCAAATTTAATACAACTACAAAAGATCAAGTGATACCCCCTTACAGTATACATCAGTTGGCCTGGCTCAGGTCTTTCCGTCCAGAGGAAGAAAGGCTGGCGTCCCCAACCCCTGCAGGAAAGGCCCGTCCTGTCCCACACCACATCCTGGCGGAGTGTAAGATCATGGTTTTAAGCACAAAAATAGGACAAAAGAGGTTTTGTTTTCAAGGCCGCCTACTGCAGCCTGGCCCTAAAACGGCCGAGCGCTCACTTCTGCTTAGAGAAATATTCTTTGCTCTTCTGGACATCAGGCTTGATGGTATCACTGCCAGGCTTCCAGCCAGCTGGGCACACTGCAAGAGGAAGGGTACTGATTAATAACCAGATCAGTGGTAAGCTCCACCCTCCTAAGGACAACTGGATGCCTAAAAAACCAAATCTGAGCCCTAAAGGGCTTCAACATTCAGGTGCCAGGAGGTCTATCCTCCAGTCAGATCATTCAGCCTATCAGTACAAAACTAAATATGCAAGTTAATCCTCACTGTAGCCCGAGTTACTATACTTAATTTGTTCATGCAGTAACTGAAATTTAAAGAAATTAACAACAATGATGCTGGTCATCTATTCATACCATATACAAGAAATTTACTTAAAAACACATCAACAACCTAAATGGAAGAGCTAAAACCATAAATTCTTTATTTTTTAATTGAAGGATAATTGCTTTACAGAATTTTGTTTTCTGGCAAACCTCAACATGAATCAACCATAGGTATACATGTCCCCTCCCTCCTATCTCCCTCCCCATCCCACCCCTCTAGGTTGATACAGAGTTCCCTGAGACATACAGCAAATTCCCTTTTGCTATCTAATTTACATATGGTAATGTAAGTTTCCATGTTACTCTCTCCATACATCTCATCCTCTCCTCCCTTCTCCCCATGTCCCTAAGTCTGTTCTCTATGTCTTATATAAAATTTTTTGTACCATCTTTCTAGATTCCATATATATACACGATCATATACGATATTTATCTTTATCTGACTTACTTCAGTTTGTATAATGGGCTCTAAGTTCATCCAAAAATCCATAAATTCTTTGAAGACAACTCACAGAATGGGAAAAAAATATTTACAAATCATATCTAATGAGGGATTAATAGCCAAAATTAAATCCAAACTCCCACAACAACAAAAAGACAATTAAAAATGAGCAACGGACTTGAAAAAAGATGTATCTCCAAAGATATACAAATGATCAATAAACACATGAAAATATGCTATCACTAGTCATTACGGAAATACAAATCAAAACCACAATGAGATACCACTTCATATCCCCTAAGATGGCTAATCAAAAAAAAGTAAATGCTGGGAAGGATATAAAGAACGCTTGGTATTGCTGCTGCTGCTGCTGCTGTTAGTGATGTAAAATGGTACAGGTGCTGTGGGAAAGTCTGAAAATTCCTCAAGAATCTAAACACACAAGTACCATAGGACCCAGAAATTCTACTCCTATGTATATATTCAAAGTAACTAGAAACGAGGATTCAGATATATTCACCAGTATTTTACCAACATTATTCACAATAGCCAAAAGGTGGAAAAAACCTGTTAACAGACAAAATGTAGTATACATATGAAAAGTCAAAGTTGTTTAGTCGTGTCCAACTCCTTGCGACTCCATGGATTATAACCCAACAGGCTACTCTGTCCATGGGATTCTCCAGGCAAGAATACTGGAGGGGGTTGCTTTACCCCTCGCTCCAGGGGATTTTCCCCACCCAGGGATTGAACCTGGGTTTCCTGCATTGCAGGCAGATTCTTTCCTGTCTCAGCCACCAAGCATACATATACAATTAAATATTATTCAGCCTTTAAAAAGAATGAAGTTCTGATACATACTGCTGCAACGAAGTCGCTTCAGTCGTGTCCGACTCTGTGCGACCCCATAGACGGCAGCCCACCAGGCTCCGACTCTGTGCGACCCCATAGACGGCAGCCCACCAGGCTCCCCCATCCCTGGGATTTTCCAGGGAAGAACACTGGAGTGGGTTGCCATTTCCTTCTCCAATGCATGAAAATGAAAAGTGAAAGTGAAGTTGCTCAGTCGTGTCCGACCCTCAGCGACCCCATGGACTGTAGCCCACCAGGCTCCTCCATCCATGAGATTTTCCAGGCAAGAGTACTGGAATGGGGTGCTATTGCCTTCTCCCTGACACATACTACAGCCTGGATAAACTTTTGAGAACCTTGAAAACATTATGCCAAGTGAAAGAAACCAGACACAAATGGATAAACATTGTATGGTTTCACGCACATAATATTTAAGATAGGTAAATTCATAGATGCAGAAAGTTGAACGGAAGTTACAAAAGGCTGGAGGGAAAGGGGAATGGTGAGTTATTTCTTCATGGTTACTACTACTACTGCTTATTTGGGATGATGAAAAAGTTTGAGAAATAGTGGTGATATACAACACTGAATGTAACTAGTACCCAAGAATTATACACTTAAAAAGGTAAATTCTATCATATATAACCACAGTAAACACTGACCAAAAAAAAAAAGTGACTTACCCCCATTCCCAAGAAAAACACAAGCTAAAAAATGACAAAGTTAGGACTGTGTAAACCCTAACACTAAGCTGCTGCTTCTATCAGCTGGCTCTTCAGAGATATGAAGGCAGCACTTTGTCTTCAGTTCAGTTCAGTCACTCAGTCGTGTCCGACTCTTTGCGACCCCATGAATCACAGCACGCCAGGCCTCCCTGTCCATCACCAACTCCCGGAGTTCACCCAGACTCACGTCCATCGAGTCAGTGATGCCATCCAGCCATCCCATCTTCTGTCGTCCCCTTCTCCTCCTGCCCCCAATCCCTCCCAGCATCAGAGTCTTTTCCAATGAGTCAGCTCTTCACATGAGGTGGCCAAAGTACTGGAGTTTCAGCCTTAGCATCATTCCTTCCAAAGAAATCCCGGGACTGATCTCCTTCAGAATGGACTGGCTGGATCTCCTTGCAGTCCAAGGGACTCTCAAGAGTCTTCTCCAACACCACAGTTCAAAAGCACCAATTCTTCGGCTCTCAGCTTTCTTCACAGTCCAACTCTCACATCCATACATGACCACTGGAAAAACTATAGCCTTGACTAGACGGACCTTTTTGGTAAAGTAATGTCTCTGCTTTTCAATATGCTATCTAAGTTGGACATAACTTTCCTTCCAAGGAGTAAGCGTCTTTTAATCTCATGGCTGCAGTCACCATCTGCAGTGATTTTGGAGCCCCTCAAAAATAAAGTCTGACACTGTTTCCACTGTTTCCCCATCTATTTCCCATGAAGTGATGGGACCAGATGCCATGATCTTTGTTTTCTGAATGTTGAGCTTTAAGCCAACTTTTTATTCTCCACTTTCACTATCATCAAGAGGCTTTTTAGTTCCTCTTCACTTTCTGCCATAAGGGTGGTGTCATCTGCATATCTGAGGTTATTGATATTTCTCCCGGCAATCTTGATTCCAGCTTGTGCTTCTTCCAGTCCAGCGTTTCTCATGATGTACTCTGCATAGAAGTTAAATAAGGAGGGTGACCATATACAGCCTTGACATACTCCTTTTCCTATTTGGAATCAGTCTGCTAACTGTTGTTTTCTGACCTGCATACAGATTTCTCAAGAGGCAGGTCAGGTGGTCTGGTATTCCCATCTCTTTCACAATTTTCCAGTTTATTGTGATCCACACAGTCAAAGGCTTTGGCATAGTCAAAAATAGATGTTTTTCTGGAACTCTCTTGCTTTTTCCATGATCCAGCGGATGTTGGCAATTTGATCTCTGGTTCCTCTGTCTCTTCTAAAACCAGCTTGAACATCAGAAAGTTCACGGTTCACGTATTGCTGAAGCCTGGCTTGGAGAATTTTGAGCATTACTTTATTAGCATGTGAAATGAGTGCAATTGTGCGGTAGTTTGAGCATTCTTTGGCATTGCCTTTCTTTGGGATTGGAATGAAAACTGACCTTTTTCAGTCCTGTGGCCACTGCTGAGTTTTCCAAATTTGCTGGCATATTGAGTGCAGCACTTTAACAGCATCATCTTTTAGGATTTGAAATAGCTCAACTGGAATTCCATCACTTCCACTAGCTTTGTTCGTAGTGATGCTTTCTAAGGCCCACTTGACTTCACATTCCAGGATGTCTGGCTCTAGGTCAGTGATCACACCATCGTGATTATCTGGGTCGTGAAGATCTTTTTTGTACAGTTCTCCTGTGTATTCTTGCCACCTCTTAATATCTTCTGCTTCTGTTAGGTCCATACCATTTCTGTCCTTTATTGAGCCCATCTTTGCATGAAATGTTCCCTTGGTATCTCTAACTTTCTTGAAGAGATCTCTAGTCTTTCCCATTCTGTTGTTTTCCTCTATTTCTTTGCATTGATCGCTGAAGAAGGCTTTCTTATCTCTCCTTGCTATTCTTTGGAACTCTGCATTCAGATGCTTATATCTTTCCTCTTCTCCTTTGCTTTTCGCTTCTATTCTTTTCACAGCTATTTGTAAGGCCTCCCCAGACAGCCATTTTGCTTTTTTGCATTCCTTTTCCATGGGGATGGTCTTGATCCCTGTCTCCTGTACAATGTGACGAACCTCATTCCATAGTTCATCAGGCACTCTATCTATCAGATCTAGTCCCTTAAATCTATTTCTCACTTCCACTGTATAATCATAAGGGATTTGATTTAGGTCATACCTGAATGGTCTAGTGGTTTTCCCTACTTTCTTCAATTTAAGTCTGAATCTGGTAATAAGTAGTTCATGATCTGAGCCACAGTCAGTTCCCGGTCTTGTTTTTCTTGACTGTATAGAGATTCTCCATCTTTGGCTGCAAAGAACATAATCAATCTGATTTCAGTGTAGACCATCTGGTGATGTCCATGTGTAGTCTTCTCTTAGGTTGTTGGAAGAGGGTGTTTGCTATGACCAGTGCATTTTCTTGGCAAAACTCTATTAGTCTTTGCCCTGCTTCATTCCGTATTCCAAGGCCAAATTTGCCTGTTACTCCAGGTGTTTCTTGACTTCCTACTTTTGCATTCCAGTCCCCTATAATGAAAAGGACATCTTTTTGGGGTGTTAGTTCTAAAATAGGTCTTGTAGGTCTTCATAGAACTGTTCAACTTCAGCTTCTTCTGCGTTACTGGTTGGGGCATTGACTTAGACTACTGTGATATTGAATGGTTTGCCTTGGAAACAAACAGAGATCATTCTGTCATTTTTGAGATTGCATCCAAGTACTGCATTACGGACTCTCTTGTTGACCATGATGGCTACTCCATTTCTTCTGAGGGATTCCTGTCCACAGTAGTAGATATAATGGTCATCTGAGTTAAATTCACCCATTCCAGTCCATTTGAGTTCGCTGATTCCTAGAATGTCGACATTTCAGTCTTGCCATCTCCTGTTTGACCACTTCCAATTTGCCTTGATTCATGGACTTGACATTCCAGGTTCCTATGCAATATTGCTCTTTACAGCATCGGACCTTGCTTCTATCACCAGTCACATCCACAGCTGGGTATTGTGTTCTTAGACAAACACTAAGTTTGTCTTAGTGTTCCTTAACTCTGCCAAACAAGAATGCCTGAAACAAAGGGGCAGGACCTCCACAGAAGGTCCTGCTTGTTTCACTAAGTAATTGCCTTCTATACATTGGTAAGCAAAGGTCTGAGTTTGAATCTCTCAAATACTTTATGCAAAAGCATAATCTTCAGTCTTTCCTATCACCCTGAGTTAGCAATGCTCCCTGGGAAAACCTGAGGAAAGTGAGATAAGGGGAGTGATCTCTGATATTCCACTCTTAACCTGTTGTTTTGTCTTGCAGGAGACATGTAGTCACCAAAGTCCAGTAACGAAGCAGCAAAAGTCTCACTTTCTCAAGTGAGTGAAACAAAGCCCTTTTCTTCTCCTCTAAGGATGTCATTGGAGAAGGCAATGGCACCCCACTCCAGTACTCTTGCCTGGAAAATCCCATGGATGGAGGAGCCTGGTAGGCTGCAGTCCATGGGGTCGCACAGAGTCGGACTCGACTGAGCGACTTCACTTTCACTTTTAACTTTCACGCATTGGAGAAGGAAATGGAAACCCACTCTCCAGTGTTCTTGCCTGGAGAATCCCAGGGATGGGGAAGCCTGGTGGGCTGCCGTCTATGGGGTCACACAGAGTTACACGACTGATGCGACTTAGCAGCAGCAGCAAGGATGTCATAGCCTCAGAGGTCAGATTCTACAAACAGCCGTCTGCGAACAAGGTATGTATGCACTTAGCTGCTTTACAAAATCTCCATTTGATCCTTACATAGTCATTGGCTTTAGTGCCAGCAAAGGGTTAGAGCACAGGTCATAAGTATAAACAAGCTTCTGAGAATAAAGAGCAGCATAAAATCAGTGACCAGACCCAGCAGTTTACCACCAGGAAAACCAAAGATTCTTCTGTCCAGGAAGAAAACACAGCTTTAGAAGAGCCCAATTACAAACCACGACACCAAGATAGAAGGAATAATGAGCCAGAAAGAAGAACCTTGACAACTTAGTATCCTTGCACTAAGGCCTCTTGGCACTTAAGACTGTACCAATAATCAATGACAGGAAAGAAAGATCCACACTTGGGACTCATACCCAACAGTGCTGGATTTTAATATGAAGCTCAGCAGAACTGGCTGAGTCCCACATTGACCAGCTTTCAACAGAACCTGAAGTACAACTCTCCCTAACACAGAAGGCTCTAAACAATGCCTTTCTCATCATTTTAAACTATGTAAAAAAAAGAGGGCTTTGAATTTTGATCCCAGTTCTACCATTAACTGAATACATACAGTGTTTAAATAGTGGTTTATTGGTCCTAAAAATAGAAACACAGGGGCTTCCCTGGTGATTCACTGGTGAAGATTCTGCCTGCCAACACAAGAGACATTTCCATCCCTGACCCAGGAAGATCCCACATGTCACAGAACAACTAAGCCCGCACACCACAACCATGGAGCCTAATTTCAGAGCCCAGGAGTCACAACTACTGAAGCCTGAGTGCCCTAGAGCCCGTAGTCCACAAGAGGAGCCCCCACAATGAGAAGCCCTCACACTGCAACTAGAGAGTGGCCCCCACTTGCAACTAGAGAAAGCCCAAGTAGCAATGAAGACCCAACAGAGCCAAAAATAAATAAATTTTTGAAAAATTAAAAAAAAATAGGAACATAGGATTTAAGTAAAAAATTTCTTTGTAGTATTGTCAGTTCACCCTTTTCTCTGCTAAAATGTAATACAGGTTCACTCAAAGATCCCCCCAAAAAAAGTGTAAATTCAAGATAAAAGAAATTTTAAAGCAAAATAGGAATGTAGGATATACAAATATCAGAGCATTATGTTGTATACCTGAAACTAACATGTATCTCAATTTTAAAAACAGGACTGTAGGATTATTTGTCAAATAACATGACAGCACCTGGTAGAGTGCTTGATATCCACAGGCAATCAAATACTATCGTATTATAAGCCATTAAAGACTGCACACAGAAAGCTGTGCTTGTTTTAGTGGGATGGGAAGCACCAGAGAACAAGAGTGTGAAGAAGCAAGCTTCACAACTCATGAAAGCTTGGGTTCAAGAGTCTATTGCAGTAAAAATTAATTAAAAAGTCTATACTACACATGCAAGGGAAAGTCCAATAAAGGGCCAACTTTGCCACCCATTTCCTCAGCTCCTTCCATCTTTGTTCTGAACCATTCTCCACCAGAGGGCAGTCTCAGCTGCTGTCTGCTTCAATCCAGAGTAAAGCCTACACATACTTCTGCAAATGGTGCCTTCTGATTGCCATTACCTACTAGCCTTCCACTCCAGCCAAACTAGCACTTTTGGGTCCCCCAAACACCACTAATCCAGACTCTTAACTTCCACCTCCTGTAACTCATGAGATCCGAGCAGTGATCACAACTATTTTATATCCTCAATTAAATTAAGCTGGGGTGGCTGGGTGGGGTTCAAGATCCCCTTCCCCCTACATATCCAGCACTTGCAGCAGACTGAGGAGCTGTTCTTTAAACTCTTAGCTGGAATAAGGTGGTCTCATTAAAAGCAACAACTCCACTGGGCCAAAGTGGGGAGTTTTCAGAAGCTACAGTCTTATAAACTGAGAACCTGGGAGCAAGCAGTTCAGGACTTTATCAAAAACACTTCAAGGGGACTATTTCAGATGAGAAGGACCAGAGCAGTAAGAAAGACCTACACTCTAGCGAATGCTAGACAAAAACCATAAATTGAATCTTCTCAGTCATGTTTAGATTTTACAAGGACAGACTCAACAAAAACATCGTCTTGAATCCTGAAACTTCTCTAAGGACCTAGAGATTTCACCTCAAACCTTCTTGCCCTCATCCCTCCTCAAAAAAATTTTTCTATTGAGCATTTATATAATTTGGTATTTGGTGACTATAATTCTTATAGATACAAAAAATATCCTGCACAACAGAATGAATTTGTAAAAGACAAAAATGTTAACACCTATGAAATCCTCCTACACTTTAACAAGTTGAATCTGCAGCAGTAATTCTAAATGAGCAGGGTAGAAGCTGGGAATATGCAGTTGGAACAAAAAGCCTTTATATTCTCCTCCCCAAGCTTTTCTATTACCTCACCCCCACAACCCACTATAATCCAGAGACTGCAATTTCTTAAAGAGACATAATAACCCTTTTCCTGTCTGGTAGACTTTGCTCCCACCACCTTTCCCACCCTATCACTCCACTGTCCTGTCACCAGGCAAACTGGCTTACCTTCCCCATGTTTGTCAGTAAACTGGAAGGCCTGAACTAGTCTCAGCGTCTCATCCACAGAGCGGCCAACAGGAAGGTCGTTTATGGTGATCTGTCGAAGGATTCCTTTATCATCAATAATAAAAAGGCCCCTGGAAGAAAATATTTAAGGTCAGAGGGAGAGAGTACAGTTTTAGAAATTGCTGTTAAGAGTAAATCAGCAGAAACTGGCCTTCCCCTTAGGTCCTGCATAAAGAATGAAACCATTATGCCATCCACCTTAAACTTACACAGTGATGTATATCAATTATTTCTCAACAAAATAGGAAAAAAAAACAAAATAAGAAAAGTCTCCACAGATCACAGCTCTACTTATAAAAGATCTTCAGCCAATCAGCCAGTTTCCTGGTGCATATATACCTGAATGAGATGCCTTCATCGGCCTTTAAGACCCCATAGTCCTGAGCAATGGTGCGCTTGGGGTCTGATATCAAGGGAATGTTCATGGGTCCCAGTCCTCCTTGTTTCTTGGGTGTGTTGATCCTATAGTAAAAAAACACACATACAATCACACTCATTAAAATTCTTCTATAACAAAAGCATTAACTGTATCTATCCCACTCCAATGTTGCTAATCTAACTGCCCAGACAACTTAAAATAAATTTTTTCCAGCAGTAAATGATGGTTTAGTCCCTAAGTTGTGTCCAACTCTTGGGACCCCATGGACTGTAGCCTGGCAGGCTCTTCTGTCCATGGGATTTTCCAGACAAGAATACTGGAGTGGATTGCCATTTCCTTCTCCAGGGGATCTTTCGAACCCAGGAATTGAGCCCGGGTCTCCCGCATTGCAGGCAATTCTTTACCGACTAAGCTATGAGGGAAGCCCAGCAGTAAATGGCTGAGGCCAATTAAAATCACCAGGTACACTCAGTTGCAACCCAAGCTGCTTTCCCTCTGCTGCTAAGTTATAGGAGCAACAAGAGGAAGTCAGAGCATTTGTACTCCTTCCATGAGGAGCCAGAAGTCAATACTTGAAAGTCTATTGCCAAAGCCTCCGGGTTCTAGTTGCTGCTTAAAAGTTCCTATGCCTGGACTTCCTTGGTGGTCCAGTGGTTAAGACTTCTACCACGCTTCCACTGCATAAGGCAAAGGTTTGATTCCTGGTTGGAGAATTAAGATCCCACATGCCACACAGCACAGCTACCAAAAAAAAAATCCATAATAATTTTCTACAATAAGCCCATGCCAAATGGACCAAGAGATTTACCATGCCAGGTGACAGAAGTGAGAATCCACAGAAGCACCAATCACTTGGCAGTTGAGTTTCTTAAATTCTTCTGCCCTATCACTGAAAGCAATGATCTCCGTGGGGCACACAAAGGTGAAGTCAAGTGGGTAAAAGAAGAACACAACATATTTTCCTGAAAAAAAAAAAAAAAAAAAAGCCCATTATCCTTTGAAATAGACTTCCTTGCTTTGCAGAGAATGTAAACCTAAAGACATTTTCCTATGGGAAAAAAGAAGCCTTTTTAAACTGATGGCAGACAACTGTTAAAACACCAAGATGCTCAACACAGATGATGCCTAGCAGCTACTGTAGAACCTCGGCTGTAAGAATTTTCCTTCTTCCACGTTAGCTGCCAACTACAGATAAGCACTGTTCAGTCTAATTTTGATATTCTCTGGGTAGTTAAAATTAACACAAACACCAAGTTCTTCAGTGAAGAAAAAACAAGGATGCAATCATCTACTGCCAATACTCATATAATCAGTGCCCAGAAAGAGCTTAATGGCTGGATTCTCTGCCACAAGGCAACAAGACCAACAAGAGAAAGTCAGAGCCTTCGGTATTCTTCCACAGTGAACCACAGTAATGTGATAGGTAAGGTCTAAGTGATACCTAAATCATCACAAACATGGTTCAAATAAGTCTGATAGGATGCACAAGCAAAGAAAAAATTTCTAAGACAAAAGTTCCCAAAATTCTCCTGGTAGGTAATAGGATTTCTAGTTGGAATTTTATGAAAGTCATTCTGATTACCAATTGAAGTAGATCTTCAACCTGTCAAGCAGTCTCTCACCAACAATTCCAAATATTCACATTTCCAGATACCAGCAATGTTTCAAAATCAAAATAAGCTGGTCCTTTTGACATTCACTTCAACCTTCCCCCAGGGTTTTGCTAATAAGCTTCAGCAGGTCAAGCCCAGGAGGGCACAGAGCAACTCTTCCTAAACCTCATGCCTTTACCCTTGGGCCAGGGTCACCTCCCTATGGTGCTACTTACTTTGTTTGCCAGGAGGAGCTTCTCTCCATAGGGCCCCACTTATCTGCTCTCATTCCAACCAGTATGTGGAATTTGTTAAGAAATCTAGTCATAGGTTTTACCCAAAAGCTAACTCTATGAACTGCTGTATCACCAAGAAAGGTATACTTGACACCTGAGTTCTTAGGTTTAAATGCTAGGAAATCCGTATTTTGAACTGTCCCAGAATACCTTGCTATTCTAGGACAATAAAGTAAAAAGATCCTCATTAGTATTTGCCTGGTGTCTACATGAAACTACTTAACAGAAAGGAGAGTTGTTCCAACTGTGACATCAATTTTTCTCTGGAGGTAAAATGTCAAGGGAACATGCCTAAACCCTCAGTCGTGACACACATTTTTGTAAACTGAACAGTTTCACAGCTCCAAAGACTTGAGCTCTGAGACTTTAAATTGTCCGAGGCTTTAAACTGTAACAAGATAATGAGTTTATCTCCAGTAAAATAACTGAGGAGCAATATTGGGAAGATAATTGAGATATTATGTCCAGATATAATGAAGTATGCACATGCCTTCTCCAGAAGTTGTTTGGACTTGGGAGATCTACCCTATGTTCACTGATGATAATCACCACTTTAATTCAATAGGAAGGCAACAGCCTCTTATCCTAAAGATGTAAAAATCATTTTACACTCAAACATGACAAGAGATACAGAGAGTGAACAAGCCCTCCCTAGATTGTAATATAATTTCATATTAATGAACCTAATTAATTACTCTTACCTTTGTAGTCAGCTAGGCTGATATCCTTGAACTGACCATCTGGCATAACAGCTGTTGCTTTGAACTGGGGGGCACGGTGCCCAATTTTGGCATTCCCTGAAGACATATTGCTATCAGCTGGAAAAGATGAGAGAAAGTGAATTAGAAACAAGTCTTACTTTTCTAGATAACAACCTTCATTTATTTAACAGGCTCAGCTGTAGAAATTGTCCAGTGGTCTTGAATATACACATGAACTTTTGTAACAGTAAGAAGCATGAACCGAGCTTTCCAACTTTTCAAACAAAAATATTACACATCTCTGAATCTCAGCTCTGTTTTCATTTTTGAGGGGAGGGACTATTCATTTTAGATTTTTAAATTTTTATTGGAATATAGTTGATTTAGGAAAAGGCAATGGCACCCCACTCCACTACTCTTGCCTGGGAAATCCCATGGACAGAGGAGCCTGGTAGGCTACAGTCCATGGGGTCGTGAAGAGTCGTACTTCACTTTCATGCATTGCAGAAGGAAATGGCAACCCACTCCAGTATTGTTGCCTGGAGAATCCCAGGGATGGGAGCCTGGTGGGCTGCCATCTATGGGGTCGCACAGAGTTGGACACGACTGATGTGACTTAGCAGCAGCATAGTTGATTTACAATGTTGTTTTCATTTTAAAATGGGAATTTCTTTATAAACTGAACTCTTCCTGAACCATCATCTGTACAATTGCTTTTTCTTGTGTACGTTTATTATACAGGTGTAGAGAGAAGAGAGGAAACTCTCAAACCTGGGCCCAAATGTGCAATGCCATAAACACTGAGCACCCAAGCCCCAGAAGCTGCCATGATGCCCTTTCCCTGGACTGCACCTCCATCTGCCTTCAGAACGTGGGAAGCACCCTTTAATCTTTCTCTGGGTAGATTTCCCAAGACACACACCCTAAAGCCAATCCAATTTTTTAAGAGGCCAAGTCCAAGATTATGGCATCTGCTCAATTTCAAAATTCTAAGTGTTGTGTTTAAAGCCCAGAAGTCCTTTCAAAAGTGAGTTTACCGAGGGACCAAGATCCTGGAAAAATGGTAAGTAGAACAAGAGTCAATTTATCGCCAAAAAGCAATATAACGCTGGATTCACCCTGGTCAAGACCAAGGTAAGATTTAACCCAGTAAGTCATCAGTTTGATAATCCCAAGAAGCTAACTTTTCAAGTCCCCAAATTCTTGGTTCATAATACTACAACCATAAGAAAGACTGAACATCGACTGTGACAATTAAAAACCCAACCAAACACAGGAGGTGACTCTCCTTATTCAAACCTGCTTTTCCAAGGGATCCCCACGCCCACTAAAGCACGACCAAGAGCGGGGGGCGGGGATGCTGCTGGAGTTCCACCGGGTGTGTCCCCTTCAGGAAATCGCCCCTTGAAGGTCCCTGGTAAAAGCCACACCCTCAAAACCCGCTTCTTGTACCCTCCCTGCCACTCCCATCATCACCCCCACCCTAGCACCTCAGAAAGCTCAGCAGACGAGTGCTCAGTCTTCACCGAGGGCATTCAGAATCACTACAAACCCCATTCTGCAGGTGGAAAAATAAAGATGGAGAACGGAATCTTAGGTAACTTTCCACACCTGAAGATGGGGAACAGCCTCTCCCTCTACTACACGACCGACGGCTAGCCCTCAGTTCCTGATCAGTTTGCAGATTCACTCGAGAAGTTTCCCTTACCCGCCCGTCAGGAGACTCCATCACCACCAACCCGCCCAGACGCCAAGCCAAGCCAATCACCGCTTTCTGCTTGTATTGCTGGGGGTAGGGGAGACTCAAGCTGCCGTTAGCCTCGGGTTTCAACCTCGTCCCCGGACCCAAAGGAGCCCCACATGAGGATAGCTTCGCCTGGCCGCCTTCTTTGTCCGAGGAGCCCAGCTGAGTTCGGCGGGCCCCGAGAAGACGGAAAAGGTGACGGGCGGGGCGGGGGCGCTGCCCTTATACTCACCAGTTCCACTGAAATAGGACCGACACCAGCGAGGAAGAAGACACGTGAGGCGTGCGCGAGGCGCTGCCTTTATAGCCTGTAAGGCTCTCGCGAGAGTCAGGGCGGGCCGGGGGTGCAGGCGGGGGAATGGGGAGGGGGATATGGCCACAGCACCGCCCCGACCCAACGTGCCCCGCCAGGATGACTCAGCGCTTTCTCTTGCTGGGGGCGGGCTCCCGCCCTTAGAGTACCAATCCCCCTCCTCGCCGCCGACGGTTGAGGTCGGAGTTTGAGGGGTTCTTTCAATCCTTTCAGAACACGAACGCCTCCTCCTTGTTCGTAAGGCCCAAACCAGGGTACGGGCCGTCGCTGCTGCTCACGGAAGACTACGTCTAACCAAACCCTGAAGAGAACGATCTCTTCAAGTATTTCTGAAATATTCCGCCCCTATTTCCGCAGCCTCTGCTCTAGTACTGATCTTCCGTAACCCTATTTAGACAGCCTCCCTTATTGTTCTTCCTTATAACAGGGTTGTTGCATTCCAGCTCCCCTGCATGAATTCCTGTCCCATCCACTCCACTGCGGCTGGAGGAAATCTTTCTGAAATCTGATCTCATTCATTCACCTCTTTGATTTGTGGTTCATAAAAACTGGGACTCTGTCTTCCTGAGTTAAAACTTGTTATTTTATGTGTGGCCTTCAGGCAAGAGTCTTAATCAATTAGCCTTACTTTTCTCGCCTGTAAAATGGGAATACTATGAATTCTTTGTTGAGATCATCTCTAGCTTATTTAGCAATTCTCGTATATTAAAAGTGTTAGCTGTTGTTATTAGTGTAACTCTTCTTGCTCCTCTGTTGTAACTCCTAGGACAGAGAGTAACTGTTTGAAACCTCAGGCTTTTGTTCGAACATGCAGAACCTGTTCTCTCCTATTTGGCCTGCAGAAAACGTGTCAGCTGAAGCATTACCTTCTCGTGAAACTCTTCTGACTTTCACTGATCCTCAGAATTCATTCCATCCTTTCTGCCCAAACAGTAGCCTGCTTGGTCACAACCATCTCTGCGCCCTCAAGTCACAATATAGCACCGGATATAAAATAAAGGGTATTGAATACATATGTTAGGTAGTTAGAATAGGAAACAGGAGCCCAGAATGGCGCTGGCTAAAAGACAAGGAAGGGAAAAGCCCGCGAAAATAGAACAAAGAAAGGTAGAGGACTGGAGTGAGGACCTCAGGTGGAACAAACAGCACTCCAGGCTAGCCCAGGGGGAGGAAAAAACATAACACATAGTTCTGTGTTCCGCTTTCTGCCCACAGCCCCCACTATCTTATCTCCTTTGGACCTTATAGCAGGATAAAAAGTAGGGAAGTGCTGTGTCATTCTGGTTAAGCATCTCAAAATTTTTTCACATTTATCATCCTACTGCACAACAGTAGTGATTTTTTTTTTCCTTTTTTTCCTTCTCTGCCTGAGACCAACAGTTATTTGGCCATTACTCATGTCCTTCTTTTTTTCTTTTTAATTGGTCACAGCCATCCATTACTGTGCTCAATCAAATTTTATTCTTTTTTTAATATCTTTTAATATTTTCATTTATTTGTTTATTTTTACTTGTGCTGGGTCTTCGGCACTGTGCCAGCTTTCTTTACTTGCTCTGGGGAAGGGGATTGCTACTCTTTGTTGTGGTGAATAGGATTTTTATTGAGTTGGTTTCTCATGTTGCAAGCATAGGCTCTAGGCATGCAGAATTCAGTAGTCACTGGCTGAATGGGCTCAGTTGCCTTTTGATCTTCCTAGACCAGGGAAGATCCATAACTGAATCCATGTCGCCTGCATTGGCAGGCAGACTCTTATTCACTACGCCACCAGGGAAGCCCCTCATTTACTTCTTGAGGGTTCAGGGGAAAAAAGATATTCAGAGTTTAGTGTTTTTGTGTAATCAGCCACTAAGTCGTGTCCCACTTTTTTGCGACCCCATGGACTGTGGCACACCAGGCTCTTCTGGCCACTTTTTTGTCCATGGGAATTTCTCAAGCAAGAATACTAGAATGGGTTGCCATTTCCTTCTCTGGTGGATCTTCCTGACTCAGGGATCAAACTTGCGAATCCTGCATTAGCCTCAGAGCTTAATAGAGTATGGTTATTGTTGTTAAACCAATAACACACAGTCCTACTTCACTCAGAAGAAAATTACCATTTATTGTATCTACCATGTGTCAGGCCCTGGGCTGGGCACTTGAGTTTGTCTTATTTAAGAGCCAAGAGTTATAGTGGCCCAGGCAAATATTAATATCCAGTTCTTGTGGGAATGTAAAAAAAAGAAATAGGACAGTTCTGACAAGAGAAGAAATCTATTGAATGCATGTGTAGAGTCTCTTTCTGCAAAGAACTGTAAAAAATTTGGAAATGGGGGCAGGGGAACTTTATCCTTCTACGGGACCTTTGTCCTCCCTGTTCACCAGTAGTTCTGGGAAGGATTTTATGTTTTATTTATATTTGTAATACCAGAACCCATCATGCTAACTGGCCTAGGAGATGTGGTTAATTAATTTTGGAAGGCACTGCAGATTTTTGAGATGTGGAGTTGACTTACTTGAACTATGTTTTAAGATGAGGATTCTAGCACTTGTGTGATAGATAAACATAATGACTTGGAGACAAAAGACCAACTGGGAGGCTACTGCAATAGTCCAGATAAGAGAAGTCTCACAGGGACTTCCCTACTGACCCAGTGGCTAAGAATCTGCCTTTCAATGTAGGAGGCACAGGTTCGATCCCTGGTTGGGGAACTAGGATCCCACAGCAATCATAACTAGTAATGAGGGGCAACACTGTGAGCAATTAAGTGCTCGAGCCACGTCAAAGATCCCAAGTGCTGCCTCTAAGACAGAATGCAGCCATATCTAACTAACTAAATAAATATTTTTAAAAAGAAAAAGAGAAATCTCAGAACTGTAATGACATTGGCAGCAGGAAGGGAAAAAGAAGAGAAAGTATATTTATACAGATTTTTGGATTAATTGCATTTAGGGTAAGAGGAAAGAGGAGGTTCAGTCTGATTCATTGGTTTTATAGGAAACACATAGGAGGAGACAATTTTAGGTTAAAAATAGCAATGAACATTTGTTGAGTACTACGTGTTTTATAGATGAGATGCCTAATGCCCAAAGAATTTAAGTAAATTGTCTAAAGTCACAGCTAAGTGGTGTTGGAGCCAGATGCCATCCAGGCCAGCAGAGCCATCATGTTGCACATGAGGCAGATGTAACATTTACATAGACCATAATGTGAATGGTGCCCCCTGGAGATGTGCCTTACAGTGGTTTGCCCAGGCTGACTCTGGAGTCTACCTTATTACTGACTCCTCTCTTAAAGGAGACAATAATCAGTTTTGTTTGAGGCAAACAGCACTGAGATGCTCACAAGACATCCAGGTAGAGGTATCCAGAGTTGCCGTTTGGAGATGAACATTTGAATATCAACAGCACAGAGGTTTAGTTACATATTTATTGTTTTTCTATCTTTAGGAGGCCTATTCTCTACTAGGTAACAGACATGCAAAGATATTCAAAATGCCATCTATTGAGGTGTTTTGAAGTGTCACTAAAGAGATGGCTAGGGCTTCCCTCCCTGATGGTTCAGTGGTTGAGAATCTGTCTGCCAACGCAGAGGACACAGGTTCCATCCCAGGTCTGGGAAGATCCTACATGCTGCAGGGCAACTAAGCCAATGCACCACAGCTACTGAGCCGCACTCTAGAGCCTGTGAAATGAAACTACTGAAGTCCACACACCCTAGAGCCCATGCTTTGCAACAAAAAAAGCCACCACAATGAGAAGCCTGCACACCACAACTAGAAAGTATCCCCCACTTGCTGCAACTGGAAAAAGCCCTCATACAGCAACAAAGACCCAGGACAACCAAAAATAAATCAATGAATAAAAATAACTTCTTTATAAAAGAGTTAGCTAAGGAGAAGGCAATGGCACCCCACTCCAGTACTCTTGCCTGGAGAATCCCATGGACGGAGGAGCCTGGTGGGCTGCAGTCCATGGGGTCGCTAAGAGTTGGACACGACTGAGCAACTTCACTTTGACTTTTCACTTTCATGCATTGGAGAAGGCAATGGCAACCCACTCCAGTGTTCTTCCCTGGAGAATCCCAGGGACGTGGGAGCCTGGTGGGCTGCCGTCTCTGGGGTCGCACAGAGTCAGACATGACTGAAGCGACTTAGCAGCAGCAGCAAGGAGAAGGAGTTAGCTAAGATCCAACCAGTCCATCCTAAAAGAAATCAGTCCTGAATATTCATTGGAAGGACTGATGCTGAAGCTGAAATTCCAATACTTTGGCCACCTGATGTGAAGAACTGACCCATTGGAAAAAACCCTGATGCTGGGAAAGATTGAAGGCAGGAGGAGAAGGGGACAACAGAAGATGAGATGGTTGGATGGCATCACCGACTCAACGGACATGAGTTTGAGCAAGCTCCAGGAGTTGGTGATGGACAGGGAGGCCTAGCGTGCTGCAGTCCATGGGGTCGCAAAGAACAGGACACGACTGAGCAACTGAACTGAACTGAACTGAAGGAGAAGAAAAGTGTGGAATGAGTTCCAGGCAGAGAAAACAGCAAAAGAAGTGGAAAACAATATGTTTGGGAAAGCACAAAAAGTTGAATACTAGTAAAATGTAAATGCCAAAGTCTAGAACGTAGAGACTAAGAACACAGAGATTCTTTATGATGTACTCCATAAGCTAGGCTGAGGAGCTTGAATTTTATCCCAGGGGGCAAAATTGAATATGGAAGTATAGAAAGAAAGTAAGAGTTTTGAATAGGAGAATAACCACATCAGGTTGTATTATTTATCATTCTGGCAGCTGCAGCAAAAATAGATTTAGGGGACCAAGAGATAAAGGATAAGGGAGACCAAGAAGGAAGCTATAGCCATGACTGGGGGAAAGAGGTCAAGAGCCTGAGGGAAGACAGTAGTGCCAAGCGTGGAAAGATGGGGTCAGATGGCAGAGTTCGCAAGACCTGAGCATCAGGTACAAGAATCAAAAGAGAGGAAGGAGTCAAGGATGAGTCCCAGGAAAACTGGGTGAAGATGGTGCAATAAAGACATAATGAGTCCACTTCGGGACATGCTGAATTTGAGATTCCAGAAGGAGATGGACAGGGGGATGTTGGAAATGTAGAAACTTGAGTGTAAACCTGTGGAAAGGCAGGGACCCTGCCTATCCTGTTCAGCACATTATAACTCTAATACTTAGCAGCATGCTTCCAGGCACATGATAGGTACGGTAGATATTTGTTAAATGAATTAATGCATTACATTTTCTGGCATAATTTGTGATATCAAGGATATCTGAAACTGTAGGAGAAAATGAAATCCCTAAGAAAGTGGAGAGAGGAGAGCCAAGACCAGAATCTCAAAGATTTTCTATGAGGATAAGAGGAGGGACAAAAGCAGTTAAAGGAAGTTTAAAAAACATACCCCAAATCAAACCAAAAAAATGCAGCATTTTGTGCGCAAAGGGTCATTCATGAAGATGGACTGTTTCTACCCAGAATAATTTCCTTTGATCTTCACCATCAGCACTGAAGTTTATTGTACCTGGCAAAGGATAACAAAAAAGCAAACAAACAAAAAAAGGGATGAGTTATAACAGGTCACTCAATATGTAGATATATATGCCACCCTTGAGATTTACTGCTGCATTTTCTCTAAAATCCTTTAAATTAAAAAAAAAAATCTGTTACTAAGTTGCTGGTTGCTAAGGACTTTAAGTGGGGCTTTATTAAAAAGAATTGCTTCAGGTCAGGGCAGCTGCTCAGTATGGCCCTTAACATTTTTCTCTGTCTAATTCAAATAAGGATAGCTCTCTCCTGGGCAAAGCGCTGGTTCCCAGCACAGCTCTGTAAAAGATTTAGTTCTCTCCATAATATTAAAATAGTATTCTCAAACAAAAGTAACGTTAGGGCCCTTATGAAAAGAAAAATATTCATGAGGACCCCCAATGTTGCTTTGATTTATTAAACTTAATTATTTAACTTTCATTAATTTTATTTCATTTTTAAAATTCAGAATACATATGTATATGTATTCTATATGTGTGTGTGTGTACATATAGTAGCTTTGGTTGTGTCCGACTCTTTGTGACCCTTTGTACTGTGGCCCACCAGGCTCCTCTGTCCATGGAATTCTCCAGGCAAGAATACTGCAGTGGGTTGCCATGCCCTCCCCCAAGGGATCTTCCAGACCCAGGCACTGAATTTGGGTCTCCTGCATTACAGGTGATTCTTTACTGCTGAACCATGGGGGAAGCCCCATATATACGTATGCTGCTGCTGCTGCTAAGTCGCTTCAGTCGTGTCCAACTCTGTGTGACCCCATAGACGGCAGCCCACCAGGCTCCTCCATCCCTGGGATTCTCCAGGCAAGAACACTGGAGTGGGTTGCCATTTCCTTCTCCAATGCATGAAAGAGAAAAGTGAAAGTAAAGTCGCTCAGTCATGTCCGACTCTTAGCGACCCCATGGACTTCAATCTACCAGGCTCCTCCATCGATGGGATTTTCCAGGCAAGAGTACTGGAGTGGATTGCCATTGCCCTCTCCATATATATGTATACATACATATATATGTATATATATATACATATATGAGTGTGTGTATATATATATCAGTTCATTTCAGTCACTCAGTCGTGTCCGACTCTGTGTGACCCCATGAACCACAGCACGCCAGGCCTCCCTGTCCATCACCAACTCCCAGAGTCCACCCAAACCCATGTGCATCAAGTCAGTGATGCCATCCAACCATCTCTTCCTCTTTTGTCCCCTTCTCCTCCTGCCCTCAATCCCTCCCAGCATCAGAGTCTTTTCCAAAGAGTCAGCTCTTCACATCAGGTGGCCAAAGTATTGGAGTTTCAGCTTCAACATCAGTCTTTCCAATGAACACCCAGGACTGATCTCCTTCAGGATGGACTGGTTGGATCTCCTTACAGTCCAAGGGACTCTCAAGAGTCTCCTCCAATACCACAGTTCAAAAGCATCAATTCTTGGGCGCTCAGCTTTCTTTATAGTCCAACTCTCACATCCATACATGACCACTGGAAAAACCATAACCTTGACTAGACGGACCTTTGTTGGCAAAGTAATGTCTCTGCTTTTTAATATGCTGTCTAGTTGGTCATAACTTTCCTTCCAAGGAGTAAGCGTCTTTTAATTTCATGGCTGCATCCGGTAAGTGGCCTGAGGTGACCCCTAAAAATGGTGCGCTATTCACTTGACCCAGAAACCCCCACAAAATCATGCAAATTAAGAGGTTCAAATCTTTGTGTTCATTTTAAGAACACTCGTGAAACTGCCCAGGCCATAAAGGGTATGCATATCCGAAAGGCCACCAAGTATCTGAAGGATGTCACTTTAAAGAAGCAGTGTGTGCCATTCTGTCGTTACAATGGTGGAGTTGGTAGGTGTGCACAGGCAAAACAGTGGGGCTGGACACAGGGTCTGTGGCCCAAAAAGAGTGCTGAATTGTTACTACACATGCTCAAAAATGCAGACAGTAATGCTGAACTTAAGGGCTTAGATGTAGATTCTCTGGTCATTGAGCACATCCTAGTGAACAAAGCCCCCAAGATGCAGCGCAGGACTTACAGAGCTCATGGTCGGATCAACCCCTGCATGAGCTCTCCCTGCCACACTGAGATGATCCTTACTGAAAAAGAATAGATTGTTCCTAAACCAGAAGAGGAGGTTGCACAGAAGAAAAAGATATCCCAGAAGAAACTGAAGAAACAAAAACTTATGGCCCGGGAATAAATGCTACAAAAAATAAATGCAAATAAAAGTAAAAGTGTTGGTTGTCTTAAAAAAATAATAATTTCATGGCTGCAATCAGCATCTGCAGTGATGTGTGTATATATATATATATTTTGCCACATAGTGCAGCATTCAGAATCTTAGTTCCCTGACTGGAAATCAAACTTGTGTCCCCTGCATTGGAAACACAGAGTCTCAACCACAAGTCCTCCAGGGAAATCCCTATATTCAGAATATTTAATATTTTGATAGGTTAAGCAATATTGAATATAATTTAAAATACTGTTTCATGAAAATGTTCTTCTTGTTAGTCACTACTGTACTTGCTTCTGATGAATTATTGCCAGTTATAATATACAAAATGAGTTTATTTTAAGCAATACCCTTCATGAATATGGTCCCGATACTATTATAGTTCATTATAGTTCATCATCTCCTGGGTTCTGCATACTTTTACTGGCCAACACATGTGTTGGTGACTCAATTCTCCTATTACCTTTCTCTGTTCAACTAGCCATGAAACTGGTTCATACCGTGTTTTTTTACATCATCTGGCCCTCACTTAAAGCAGTAATTACATCACAGTACTAATTTGCTGTGGTGAACACAGTTAACCAACTCATTAACAGCAATTGCCCCCTTCTTCATATTAACTAGATGCAACAGGTAAGGTAATTTAATGTGAGTATAAAGCAGATGTGGAGAAGGCAATGGCAACCCATTCCAGTACTCTTGCCTGGAAAATGCCATGGACGGAGGAGCCTGGTAGGCTGCAGTCCATGGGGTTGCTAAGAATTGGACATGATTGAGTGACTTCACTTTCACTTTTCACTTTCATGCATTGGAGAAGGAAATGGCAACCCACTCCAGTGTTCTTGCCTGGAGAATCCCAGGGACAGGGGAACCTGGTGGGCTGCCGTCTATGGGGTCACACAGAGTCGGACACGAATGAAGTGACTTGGCGGCAGCAGCAGCAGCATAAAGCAGATTTCCCAGAGCAATGAGTATCTTAACCTTAGGACTTGCTAACCTAATAGCAACCTGTCATAAACTTATAAACTATTAAAGTTAAACCTATAAACCATTAAGGTTAAACCTATAAACTATTAAAGTTAAATTAGTTCAATTCAGTTCAGTCTCTCAGTTGTGTCTGACTCTGTGACCCCATGGACTGCAGCACGCCAGGCCTCCCTGTCCATCACCAACTCCCAGAGTATACTCAAACTCATGTCCATTGAGTCAGTGATGCCATCCAACCATCTCATCCTCTGTTGTCCCCTTCTCCTCTGGCCTTCAATCTTTCCCAGCATCAGGCAGGGTCTGTTCAAATGAGTCAGCTCTTCACATCAGATGGCCAAAGTATTGGAGTTTCAGCTTCAACATCAGTCCTTCCAATGAACACTCAGGACTTATATCCTTTAGGATGGACTGGTTGGATCTCCTTGCTATACAAGGGACTCTCAGGAGTCTTCTCCAACACTACACTTCAAAAGCATCAATTCCTCAGCGCTCAGCTTTTTTTATGGTCCGCCTCTCACATCCATACATGACTACTGGAAAAACCATAGCCTTGACTAGACTTTGTTAGCAAAGTAATGTCTCTGCTTTTTAATATGCTGTCTAGGTTGGTCATAACTTTCCTTCCAAGAAGTAAGCGTCTTTTAATTTCATAGCTGCAGTCACCATCTGCACTGATTTTGGAGCCCCCCCAAAATAAAGTCTCTCACTGTTTCCACTGTTTCCCCATCTATTTGCTATGAAGTGATGGGATCAGATGCCATGATCTTAGCTTTCTGAATGTTGAGCTTTAAGCCAACTTTTTCACCCTCCTCTTTCACTTTCATCAAGAGGCTCTTTAGTTCTTCTTCACTTTCTGCCGTAAGGGTTTTGTCATCTGCATATCTGAGGTTATTGATATTTCTTCTGGCAATCTTGATTCCAGCTTGTGCTTCTTCCAGCCCAGAGTTTCTCATGATGTACTCTGCATATGAGTTAAATGAGTTAAACTAAAGTTAAATGCTTTAATGTAATTGTAACCACAAATACAATCATAGAAATAAAATCCCAGGGTCGTATTTAGTTATGAGTGCATCCAGATAATTTTTAAAAGATTTATGTTAATTTTTTAATTGTCACTGAAAGAAAAACAGTACATTTAACAGCTCTCAAAGAATACTTGAATCCTTTAATTTACAAAATTATATTAGGGATACACAAAGGCCTACAAATCCCAACAGAAATACTGTTATCAAGGATATGTTTGTTAGAATTGAATACAGCTGCAAGTAACAGACAACTCAAATAACAAACTCAACCAAATAGAGGATTAATTTTTCCCATTTAATAAGTCAGCAGTCCAAGGCTGCTCCCAGGAACCCCGAGTTTTCACTTTCTCTTCCCAAATCTCTAGCATGCAGCTTTTATTCTTACAATTACCTTATAGTCACAAAATGTCTGCTCTACCTCCAATCTTATACCTACACTCCAGGCAGGGAGAAGGGAAAAGGCAGCCAAAAGTAGGTATGAACTCTAAATGGGGAGGCAAAGCATTCCCAGAAAACCTCAGTTTATATAGTATTTGCCTGAGTATGTGCACGACTGCTCCTAGCTATAAGGGAGTCTGGAAATTGTGTCTATTAATTGGGCATACTGCCAATCCAAACACAATTGAGATTCTGTTAGGAAGGAAGGGAGGGAGGGAGGGAGGAAGGGTATTAGATAGGCAACTGACCTTGATGAATAGGACAATAGAAACAGGATTCTGACTGTAGCCATGTAACAATGTTGAAATGCTAGAAAAAGAGACTAAGTTATATATTTTTCCTACTCTTGCTACAGATGGCAATTTGTTTTATTAAATTGCCAAATTTCTACATTTTCAATCAGATTCCAAACCTTAAATTCATGTATGATTTGATATCTGTTATTCTTCCATGATTATCCTGTTTTATGTTAAGCTGTTGGTCATAATTAAATGAGGCAAATGTTTAGAATATCAAATTCTTGATTTTAGGCTCAAGTTTTCACCCCTCCATACCTAACTAAAAATCAACATCAAAGTTGTTTCTTCTCTCTCTTTTTAAATGTTTATTTTTTTGGCTGAAATGAGTCTTAGCCGCCACATGCAGGATCTTTAATTGTGGCATGTGAACTCTTAGTTGTGGTATATGGGCTCCAGTTCACTGACTAGGGATTGAACCCAGGCCCCCTGCACTGGGAGAGCAGTCTTAGCCACTGGACTACCAGGGAAGTCCCTGATTTTCTTTCTCTTCCTCCATCATCCTTCTCCTCCAATTTTAGGAGAGCTGGAATAAACACACAGATACATCCAGACCAGAACAGTAAAGCAGAAGGAAGTGCCTAAACTGGATCAACCATGGTGCAGCTGTAAGTTAGACTTGTAGAGGACTTGCAACCTGTGTTCATAGAATTAAAATTGGTTTTCACCTCTAACTACCTTGTGTATCAGGAACTAATACTCAAATCCTCATCCACTCCAACCAAATCTTTATAAACATAAGCACTTATCAGTTATTTCTCAACTGCAGTGCCATCAACATACCGCAGTGCCATCAGCATCCTGAGTCTGATAATTTTTTGTTGGAAGGAGGGGCTGTCCTATACATAATTAGATGTTTAGCAATATCCTAACCTCCAGATGCCAGTAGCACCCCCTCCAACACATTGCCAAATGTCCCCTGGGGACAAAACTGCCACAGGTTGAGACCCTCTCAGCTAGAGAAAGTCAATAAACAACTTGAAGACTCCTGGCCTATCTAAACTTCTGGTTCATTTATCCTGGCTGGTAGGGTCTTCTCTGCCTGGAAGCAGGGAAAAATACATTTTATTTCTTTCATGTATTCATACTTTATTTCTAGATATCTTGGCCAAAGCTTCCAGAAAAGAGTGCCTTGCTCATCAGAAGAATGGCAATTAGGAGAACGATGATGTTAAGGCCAGAAAGACTAACACCCATTGTAATGACTCTTTTGGCTTTTTTTCTGAGCACTTCTCTGTCAGTGACAGCTGGGAAAGGGAAACAAAGGATTAGAGGATCAGAAAGCGCACAGATGGAAAAGGAGAGCTCTACCTCTGGGCAAGGCTTCACTGATTCATTCCTAGCCTCAACCACACCTCTAACCACAAGCTGGGGTCCCGCCTTTCCTGGAGTCCTTAGTCATGTTCCCCTGACCCTCTGCAAGCTGTAATTCTGCAACTAAAGGCACGTCCACATTCTTTCCTACCACCTTCCCCCGAGGAACAGCAGGGCTGACAAGCAGACCCCGGTCGGAGGACTTGTAAGACCAGAGCTGGATAGGAGGCAGGGCCATCTCAAATGTTTGAACCATTTGGCCACTGACCTAAGAGTCTAGCTAACCTGCTTATAGTGTGTAGTTTACCAAACCAGAATAAAAGTTGGCCCTTTCTGGACTTCCCTGGTATTACAGTGGATAAGAATCTGCCTGCTAATGCAGGGGACCTGAGTTCGATCCCTGGTCAGGGAAGATTCCCCATACTGTGGAGCAACCAAGCCCATGTACAAGTAATGCCACAACTGCTGAGCCTGCGTGCTGCAACTACTGAAGCCCGTGCACCCACAGTCTCTGCTCCGCAACAAGAGAAGCCGCTGCAATGAGAAGCCCGTGCACCACAGCAAAGAATAGCCCCCACTCTCTACAACTAGAGAACGCCCATGCACAGCAACGAAGGTGTAGCACAACCCAAAATTAAACTAATTAATTATTTTATAGCTGACCCTTGCTGATTCTGAAGTAACATAATAAACAGATCTTAAAACATTTCTCCCTCCTAAGTCTTCTCTTCTTCAATGTAAGTGGTCCTATTTCCCTAACAACTCCTATGTGACTTGATTTCCAACCCCCTTGCTGATATCTCCCCACAGCATTTAGCCTGGCAAGTATTCAGCATAGTGTTTCTTATCTTGACACACAGGCCCTCTACCCATCTGATGTCTTATCTCTCCTTCCTCACATACAGCACAAGCCGCTCTAACCATAAAGCACTGTGTGCAATCCGGAGTATATCATGATGTTACAGATCTCCCATATCCTGTTTGGTGATTCTTCCTTGCCTGTCTCTTGCTTATCTCTCAGAATTGGGCTAAAGTGTTACCATTCGGAGATACCTTTCCTTACAAGCTCTCCATTCTCAAACTGATTTTCTGTGCTTCTCCCTCTTTATTTCCAGCATGCTGCTGCTGTCGTGTCCAACTCTGTGCGATCCCATAGACGGCAGCCCACCAGGCTCCGTCCTTGGGATTCTCCAGGCAAGAACACTGGAGTGGGTTGCCATTTCCTTCTCCAAAGCATGAAAGTGAAAAGTGAAAGTGAAGTCGCTCAGTCGTGTATGACTCTTCTCGACCCTATGGACTGCAGCCCACCAGGCTCCTCCATCCATGGGATTTTCCAGGCAAGAGTACTGGAGTCGGGTGCCATTGCCCTTTCTGCACCTTAGGCTAGCAAGATCAAATATAAAATAAAAAACAGCCTTCCCAAGTATTTAGTATTACTTTCTGAGTTCCCTGGGGGCAGAGAGTATTATGAGTCAGCTCCATTAAAATTGTATCAACCATATCCACTCTGGTCTGAACAGTGGCCTGGAAAACTAACAGGATAGAGCTTCACTTTTATTTAAAAAATTGAAATATACTTGATATACAATATTTTGTTAGTTTCAGGTGTGGTATATAGTGATTTGACATTTACACATGTTATAAAATGGTCACCATGATATCTAGTTACCGTCTGTCCCTATACAAAATTATTATAATGTTATTGACCATATCACTTATGCTTCATATTACATCCCCATAGCTTATTTATTTTCCAACTGGAGCTTTGTATCTTTTAATCCTCCTCATCTATTCATCACCCACCTCCCTTCTGGAAGGCAATTATTTTCTATACCTATGAGTCTGTTTTTATTTTGTTTATCTGTTTGCTTTATATTTTATTTTTGGTAGCGTCCTATTTCCTCGACCAGGAATTGAATCCAAGCCCCTTGCAGTGGAAGCACAGAGTCCCAATCACTGGACCACCAGAGAAGTCCCTCTTTTAGTTTTTAGATTTCACATATAAGTGATGTCATATGGTATTTGTCCTTGTCTGATTTATTTCACTTTAGCATAATACCCTCTAGACCCATCTATGTTGTTGCAAATTGCAAAATTTCATTTTTATGATTAATATTTATAAATATATATCATACATATCATAATATATATACCACATCTTCTTTATACATTTATCTATCAATGGACACTTATGTTGCTCCCATATCTTGGCTATTTTAAATAATATTGCTATGAATGTTGGTATGCAGATATCTTTTCAAATTAGTGTTTTTGTTTCCTTAGGGTAGGAGGGAGCTTTACTTATACGGAATTAACCTGGGCATGAGAATTGCATTGTGACTTCTGTCCTTCTCCTTTCCAGAAAAAAAACTGCACGCATTTTTTTAAGTATATAAGAATTGGGCCCCTAGTACCTTAGCTGGGAAAGGCCAAAGTGGGGATTTTTTTTGGGGGGGTGGCGGGTGGATTTTCACTGGAGAGTTTTGTGGTTGTTGATGTTTTAATATTTATTTATTTATATTTATTTGGCTGCATTGGATCTTAGCTGCCACATGTGGGATCTAGTTTCCTGACCATGGATCAAACCTGGGCCACCTGCATTGGGAGCACAGTTTTAGCCACTGGACCACCAGGGAAGTCTCTCTCACTGGAGAATGTTTTCATCAGTGTGTGTTATAAACTGGATTTATTACCTCAGACCCAAGAGGGTTTCCACATGGGGCCTGGCCAGGGAGTTCCAGAGCTCTAATTAGCTACTAATTGGCCATTTAAGTATCAATAATAACAGCTTGGTTTGTCCAGTGTTCAGATCCTAAAATATTTCATCTGATGAAGAAACTGTTTTCCTTCCTAGTATCTTACAGGCAGTCCAGGCTTATGTTGAAACTTAGTGTTTATTTACTCTTATTTCTGGAGACCTTGAAATCTTACTATCCTATCACCCCTCAGAAATGGACTTCAGTATCTCTCCTCTAATAGAACACAACCAAGCAGCTTAGCTACAGTCGGTCTATGACTAAAAGGACAGCCTTATCGCAAAGGCTTATCTGTCAAGTCCCTTAGAAAAAAGAAATCAGACTCCCAAAGTCCAGCACTAGCAGAGCCCAGGCAAGTCACCTTCAAGCCCTAATGAAGTGGGAAAGGCACCAGAATATACCCAAGGCTTTGGGTATATCCTCATCCTTTTTCTGCTGGTGAAGGAAATCCAGGCTCCAATGCAGGTATCTGTCATAGCTGTGGCAGAGCTGAAGGAGAAATGCCCATCCCATTCTGGGCTCTGGGCTCAGGGCCAGTCTCCTCCCTCATCATATACAACCTTGATCCAGAAGCAGGAACTGGCACCTGGGCCTTCTGAGGCCCGAGGAGTTTGATCTTTGAATCTGAATGAACTGAACACAGCTAGTGCCAAACCTGCTTTTGGTGACCTCCTTTCTGTTCTTTGTTTTTTTTCTCCACTTAACAACACACCCTGGAAACTTTTCTACAACAGTTACGGATCTACTTTATCCTGTGGCTGTATCGCCTTTATTGTGTGGATGCCAGTTCCCTTCTTACGAACACTTGGGTAAATTTTCTTTTCTCTAAACAATATAATAAACCACCTTGTCACTTTTATTATTATTATTTCCTTTGACTAAATTCCTTAAAATTCCTGGATCAAAGGGAAAATCAGAAGAGATGCACGTTGAAATTTTAATATATATTACCAAATTATAGAAGGATTGTACTATTTTGGACTCCCATCAACAACAGTGTGTGAGTAGGTCCCTTTTTTCACACTGTCTCCAACACTGGGGCTGGCTTGATCTTTTTCTTTCTTTCTTTTGCTTTTATTTTTTTACCGGTGGCCCTGGGTCTTTGTTGCTGCACAAGGGTTTTCTTTAGCTGTGGTGAGCGGAGGCTACTCTTTGTTGTGATGCACAAGCTTCTCCTTGCTATGGCTTCTCTAGTTTGGAGCACAGGCTCCAGGCCCATGGCCGTTGATAGTTGTAGCACACAGGGTGTTGCCCCGAGGCAGGTAGAATCTTCCCAGACCAGGGATCAAGTCTGTGTCCTGTGCATTGGCAGGCGGATTCTTATCCACTGTGCCACCAGGAAAGTCCCAATCTTTTTAATTTTTCCAATCTGACAGGGAAAGTAATCTGCATTTCCTTCATTGCTAGTGTATTTAAATAACCTTTTTATAGCCATTGTTCTTCCTCTATTGGGAACCACCCTGTTAAGAATTTTGTCTATTTTTATCAAAATATTCTTAATTTATTTTCTATCAGTTCTTTACAAAGTAGTACTTGAATCCTTCAACCATTAAATGGTGCAGACTCTTTTCTTACTGTCATTTGTCTTTTTGTTTATGCTGTCTTTTGCTGCAATTTTCACTTTTATCTGTGAAAACTGTCAATATTTCCCTTTACACTTTCTAACTTTAAAGTTAAGGAAAGCCTTTCCCACCCCCAAGATAGTGCAAATATTCTCCTATTTCTTCTTTTAGTATTTTTAAGATGTTTCTATTTTATATTCAAGCCTTTTTTTGTTATTTATTTCTTTTTGGCTGTGCTGTGCAGCTTGAGGGATCTTAGTTCCCTGACCAGGGATCAAACCCTGGCCCCTGCATTGAAAGCTTGAAGGTACCAAGTCCTAACCACTGGACCACCAGGGAATTCCCATATTCAAACTTTTAAACCTCCTGAAATTTATTTTTTTGTCTAGTACAAGGCAAGAGTCTAAACTTCATCTTTTTTTCCAAATGGTTAGTCAGTTATCTCAGACATTTTAGTGTGGTAATTAAGGCTCTTTATGAACTGGTCTTATCCTACCTCTCCAGTTTCATCTCCCACTTTTCTCCCTGGAACTCTGTGCTCTCTTTTTATCAAATTACATGTAGTTCATGGAATTAACATCCTATTTCACCCCACCACAACTTAACACGTGTTAGTTTCTCTGCCCAGACTGTCCTTCTCCAGCTCCCTTTAGCTCCCTGACCAAGAACTATATCTTTAAAAATTCTTTATTTATTTATATATCCATTTGGCTGCTCTGGATCTTTTAGTTGTGGCACACAGGATCGTCAATCTTCACTGCAATATGCCTGATCTTTAGTTGCAGCATGTGGGATCTAGTTCCCTGACTAGGGATAGAACCCAGGCCCCCTGCACTGGGAGTGCAGAGGCTTAGCTACTGAATCACCAGGGAAGTCTCCCCAACCAACAACTATTCAGTCTTCCAGAAAATTTCTGGCACATGGTAGATATCATTAAATGCTTGTCAATTAATAAATCAATCACTTCTACCCACTTTTAGCACAGAGTGGCCTCTGTGGTAGACATGTGCAATGGAAGGATGTAAAAATTGGGAAGTGAAGTTGACAGGGGAAATCCGAACTGCCATATGACTTAGACCATCTGCTTCCTGCCGTGGTTGTGCTCTTGCCTTGTCAGGCCTGCCCACAGTACTTACTCCTCTTCCCCACCCTTTTCCAGTCCCAGACCAATAGTTTCAGTTGGCTGCAGCCTCATTCCTGCCACTGAACTGCAACATTGATCTTTGTGCCTGTATATCTCTGCCCTGATATAAGTACAGCTGGAGCGCTGCATAAATATGTGTGCACATAGGTGTGTGAATGTGAGAGAGAGAGGGAGAGTGCAACCCTTCTGCAGAGTCCTTTTCCATTCAGGAGTCTTGCTGTCTTTCTAAGATCTAGGGAGGAGTTTCAGCATCTTCACCGGTTGGGGAGGGGACTGTTGGAAACCACACCTGCCTAGCCTGCAAACAGTCTATTGTGAATACAAACAATAATCACAACCATTCACCAAATCCCTGCTATATACCATCAGACATTTTACTTCCATTGTTTCATTTAATCCCAAAACATATCAGCAAGGTAGATATTAAAATCTCTATTTCAGGACTTCTCTGGTAATCCAATGGCTAAGACTCAATGCAGGGGGCATGGGTTGGATTCATGGTCAGTGAAGTTCCGCATGATGTGCAGTGTGGCAAAAAACCCCCAAAAAACCCTGTATTTCATAAATAAGGAAATATGCCCAAGATCACACAAGGGGTACAGGAAGGATTTAAACACAACTGCATTTAAACAACACTTGTAAGAATGAATAAATAAATAAATAAACAACACTTGTTCTGGTTAATTCACAACCTGTATAGTTGGGCAGCCTCAAGGTTGGAGGTTCAGGGCTATGAGATTCCCCGTTCCCCAGCCTGACATTCCAGACACTCCACAGCTACTATCCAGCTTCTTCTTCTTCTTCTTCTTTTTTTTTAATATTTTAACTTTTTACTTTATATTGGAGTATAGCTGATTAACAATGTTGTGATAATTTCATGTGAACCACAAAAGGAGTCAGTCATACCTTTGCAAACTCCCCTCCCATCTAGGCTGCCACATAACGTTGATCAGAGTTCCTTGTGCTATACGGTAGGTCCTTGTTGGTTATCCATTTTAAATATAGCAGTGTTTACACATCAGTCCTAAACGCCCTCGCTATCTCTTCCTCCCATTCTTCCCCCTACTATCCAACTCCTTGAGTAGTACATTTCTGTGCACACTCTCATTCACTGATCGAACAACCTTTCTGATCTTGGTGAAACAGGCACTCTCTGAAATTAGCCGCATTTTTTTTGGCCTCTCCACAAGGCTTAAGGGATTTTAGTATACTGATCAGGCAAACCCAGGGCAATGAAAGCTCGAAGTCCTAACCACGAGAATTCCCTGAAAGTGAAAGTCACTCAGTGGTGTCCAATTCTTTGCAACCCCGTACTATACAGTCCATGGAATTCTCCAGGCCAGAATACTGGAGTGGGTAGCCTTTCCCTTCTCCAAGGGATCTTCCCAAACCAGGGATAGAACCAAGGTCTCCCGCATTGCAGGTGGATTCTTTACCAACTGAGCTATCAGGGAAGCCAACATTTTTAATCCTATCTTCATTATTTTGTTATTTTAAGCAAGTCACTAAGCCTCTCTAACACTCAATTTACCCCACTTTAAAATAAGAATAATAATACGAACATATTGGACTACCAAGAGGATTAAACGAGATACAGGGGATCAGGAGGCATCAATCACTTTAAAAAGTATTTGTCAGGGAAATTCCCTGTCAGTCCAGTGGCTGGACTCTGCTTTCACTTTTGAGGCCCTGGATTCAATTCCTGGTCAGGGAATTAAGATCCCTCAAGCCATGTGGTGCAGCCAAAAGAAAAAGTATTTATCACTGTGCCCTCTGATCTGAGGCAGATGACCGACGCTCTCTTGCCTACTCAAAAATGTTGCTATTGCAATTATTTTCTCTTTCTCCTGAACTGTCAGTGTTTCTCACTCTGATGGATCCGCACATAACCTGCCATACTAGTGTGTCTGCCAATTCAGGGGGGAAAAATATCCCACCTTTGACTTCATTACACATCCAACTACCATCCCATTTTGCTATAGCAAAATTCCTAAGTTACTTATATCCACTTTGTCCACTTCCTCACCTCCAGTTCTTTTCTTAAATTGCTGTAAATGAGCTTTGTCTATACCACTTCACTGAAACATCTATTGTTGAGATCGCCAATGGCTGCCATTATGCCAAACCAGTAATCAAGCCTCATTCCTCATCTTAAATGACATGTTGGCAGCATTTGTCCTGGTTGATCATTCTTTCCCTGAAAAGCTTTCTTTACATGACTTCTGGGATTTTTCGTTCTCCTGATTTTTCTTTCATATTTTGGTTGCTTTTCCTGGGTCTTTTTCCTGACTTCTAAATATTGCAGGGCCATCCAGAAGAGTGTCTTTGTTCTTCATTTCTCTTATGTCTCATTCATTCCCTAGGTGAGCTCCTCCAGGTTCAAGATCTCAGACATCATTTATACAGTCCAAACTTCATCCTTGGGCTCTGCACTCTTATACCCAAAGCCTCCTTGGTTCCCGTCTTTTATGCTATATAGACATTTTAAACTCAGTTGTCCAGAAAGAACTCTTTTCTCCCTACCACTCACATACTGCTTTTCCAGGTTTCCCCATTTAGGAAAAGACATCAACATTTGCCCAGTTGCTCAGGTCAAAACCCCAGGGTAACCCTTTATACCTCTCTCCCTTCTTATCTATCAATAATAATGTTGTCCAGCAGTTAAGACTTCAAGCTCCCAATGCAGGGGACCTGGGTTTGATCCCTGGTCAGGGAACTAGATCCTTCATGCTGAAACTAAAAGATGCATGCCACAACAAAGATCAAAGATCTTGCATGCCACAGCTAAAATCCAGCACAGCAAATAAATCTAAAATAAAAGTAATGATAACCCAACTGGTCAGCTCTCTCTTCAAAATGTATGCCAAATCTGACCACTTCTCACCACCTTATTACCTCCACCCTTTTCTAAGTCATGATCATCTTAAGAATGGTTTACTTTTAGAGCGTCCTAACTGTTCCTCACACAGCAGTCAAGGATGCAGGCCTGATGCCTAGGCAAGACTTACTTGGTCACTGCAGCCCAGGGAATTTTTATTAGGGAATCCTAGCTCAGGGGATCTTACCAGCATTTACTCAGAAAGGACTAATATATAAATTAGAAAATCAATATATTAATTCACCATGGAAAGATTTCTTTTCAAGGATGCATATATGTTCCTGCCTGCCCTCCAGAACACTCTCTTCTTAACATTAAGAAATATAGAGGACTTTCCTGGTGGTACAGTGGATGGGAATCTGCCTGCCAATGCAGGGAACACGAGTTCAATCCCTGGCCCAGGAAGATTCCACATGCCCCAGAGCAACTGAGCCGGTGCACCACAACCACTGAAGTCCAAGCATCTAGACCCTGTGCTCAGCAACAAGAAAAGCCACTGCAATGAGAAGTCACAGCACTGCAATGAAGAGTAGCCCCCACATGCCACAACTAGAGAAAGCCCTAGTGCAGCAAAAAATAAATAAATAAATAATTGTTTAAAATATAGAAAGCATAACACTACTAAGAATTTTGCTTTGATGTATGTGGAATTAGGGAAAAGGCCACGAAATGGTTCCAAGGACTAATTCCCTCCGAGTTAAGGAAAACAATATAGTCTCTCAAGTCCACCAAGCCCCCAACAGAAGTGCCTTGGCCAGTGACTCCTTCCCTTCCATAGTAATTTAACATCTTGATTCCATTGTCGTTGTTGTCGTTGAGTCGCTAAGTCATGTCTGACTCTTTGTGATCCCATGGCCTGTAGCCCGCCAGGCTCCTCTGTCCATGGGAATTCCCAGGCAAGAATACTGGAGTGGGTTGCCCTTTCCTTTTCCACAACCCAGGATTGGAACCTGACCCAGGGATGGAACCCGTGTTTCCTGCTTGGCAGGCAGATTCTTCCCCAATGAACCACCTGGGAAGTCCAGTTATTGTCATTCAGTTCAGTTCAGTCACTCAGTCCTGTCCAACTCTTTGCGACCCCATGAATCGCAGCAAGCCAGGCCTCCCTGTCCATCACCAACTCCCGGAGTTTACTCATGTGCATCGAGTCGGTGATGCCATCCAACCATCTCATCCTCTGTCATCCCCTTCTCCTCCTGCCCCCAATCCCTCCCAGCATCAGGGTCTTTTCCAATGAGTCAACTCTTCACATGAGGTGGCCAAAGTATTGGAGTTTCAGCTTTAGCATCATTCCTTCCAAAGAAATCCCAGGGCTGATCTCCTTTAGAATGGATTGGTTGGATCTCCTTGCAGTCCAAGGGACTCTCAAGAGTCTTCTCCAACACCACAGTTCAAAAGCATCAATTCTTCGGCACTCAGCTTTCTTCACAGTCCAACTCTCACATCCATACATGACCACTAGAAAAACCAGAGCCTTGACTAGATGGACCTTTGTCAGCAAAGTAACGTCTCTGCTTTTTAATATGCTATCTAGGTTGGTCATTACTTTTCTTCCATGGAGTAAGCGTCTTTTAATTTCATGGCTGCAATCATCATCTGCAGTGATTTTGGAGCCCCCCAAAATAAAGTCTCTCACTGTTTCCACTGTTTCCCCATCTATTTGCCATGAAGCAATGGGACAAGTTATTGTCATTAGAATGGTGTTAATTAAGTTGGTCCTTAGGTACGCTATGACAGATTATAGTTTGTTAGAGTTTTAGCAGAAGTTTGCAATCCTGGTGCTTTTTCCCCTTGACTTTGGAGACAGACAAGGATTGTTCACTTTATTCTAGTAATGAAGTACCTCCCTAACTCAGACTCTTATAACACAGGCTTGGGCCTTGTGCTGTTTCTGATTTCTAACCAAAACTGCATCTATTTTTTATGTTTTACCCAATTGATCTTCCCAATGTATTCCTCTAATTGGTTTGTTGTTTGTTTTTTCCCACTTAGAAACCTTTACTATCTCTGCAAAGTCCAAACTTCTTGGCTAAGCAGACAGTGTTCTATATGAACCTACTCTCCAGCTGAAATGGCCCTCTGGCTAAACATACTTTGGTTCTTCTTGTCAACCTGACTTTGCTAACTAATGTTCGAGAATGTTCCCTCCCTCCATTTCAGCCTATTAAACTGATACAAACATCATGGGAAAATACCGTCTCTAAAGTAATAGCTTTCAATCTTTTTCTAACTTATGTCCTATGACTCACTTTCCAAACACCCTTGATCCCACTATTACAGAATTTTTAAAAAAATTTATTTTCCCCAGGAACTTCACCGGAGGTCCAGTGGTTAAGACTCCAAACTTTCAATGCAGGGGGTGTGGGTTCCACAGCCAAACAAACAAAATCTATTTTTCTCACATTCACAAGCATCATGGAGAATAAACAGAATTTCTATGAATTAAATCACAAACAAATAAATAGAATAATTATTTTAGTAGTTTAGACTACAGCACAATTCAAACCATAAACACACACTCAGAAAAACCCATAAACACGAAAGCAGGAAATAATTTCTCATATGCTATAATAGTGACTGTCATTAAGTAATTGGACTGTTGTTTTTGTATTTTCAAAAGTTGCAATAAGGGGCTTCACTGGTAGCTCAGTGATAAAGAAGCCACCTGCTAATGCAAGAGACACAGGTTTGATCCCCGATCCGGGAAGATCCCATATGCTGCAGAGTAACTTAGGCTGTGCGCCACAGCTGTTGAGCCTGTGCTCTAGAGCCTGGGCACCACAACTACTGAAGCCTTCACACCCTGGAGCCAGTGCTCCACAACAAGAGAAGCCACCAAAATGAGAAACTGGCGCACCAGCTAGAGAGTAGTCCACTCCCCGCAACTGGAGAAAAGCCTGGGAAGCAACAAAGACCCAGCACAGCCAAAAATAAATAAATAAATAAAATTACTTTTTTTAAAAGTTGCAATAAACATTGTAAATAAACTATACTCCAATAAAAATTATTTTTTAAAAGTTACAATGAAAATATGTATTGGTTTTACAAAGAAAGCACACTATTTTTTTTAAAGAAAAGAAATACCTAAGTATGATATCTTTTGTTTGTTTTTTTGTTTGTTTTTTTTCTTTCAAGTATTATATCTTAGTTGAGACCACTTGAAAGTCAGACACTGAGACTAGGACTTAGGTACAGATCATTTATTTGGGAGATGACCCTAAGAATTAGAAGGAAGGGAGTGGGGACATAAGACAGAAAAGGGGAAAGGATTAATACATCAAGTACTTAATACTATGGACAACCGGAATCAATCCATGTAGGATTCTTCTGAAAAACTCTGGAAACCACATATCAAAATTATCCCAGTGAAGGCTGGGGAGGCTGGAGTATTACCCCCAGGCCCCTTCTTTCCATTTTCTGAGGGTTTCCTTTGGAAACCATAACTCCCTCACACTTTCAGATTGCAGCTGCACACAGCTGAGCTGCCTTCCACAGCATGGAGAAAGCCCTGGGGCAGCAAAGCAGAGAGACAATGGTACACGGTTGACGCAGTAAGTTACTGACCTCAGTCATGTTAGATCAGGCAGGTTGAGGCATTACACAAATCTCCTACAACAAGAAAGACAGAATAATCGTTGGAAAGTTCTGTGCCCAAGAACTCACTTCTATTTCCAGCTGATGGTAACCATGCTAGTGCCTAGAGGTGTGTGCCTTCTGTCAGTGGTACTCTCAAGAACCACTGACCTACGAAGGCCTGACTCTAGTCGCTGCTAATCCCTACTAGTTTGTTACTCCTTTGAGTGCGTGTTGGACCATGCTGCTGCTGTTGCTATGTGCAAACAATTTTCAGAAGTTTATTCACTGATCCCTTAGTATGAACCAAACATCATGCTTAGCAGCAGGGTCACAGAGATCAACAACCCACTGCAAGAGGCAAAAGAGTGTCCTGGAAAAAGCTTCCTTGCCTTTGTGACTTTGGAGTTACAGATGAAGGTTGCAAGAGTTCCACTTACTGTCAAAATCATTTAGCCTCTTCTCAGCTGCAAAAGGGGGATAATGGTCCCTACTTTCAGGGTTGTTGTGAAGATTAAGCAAAGTAATTTCTATGAAATATTCAGTACAGTGCCTGATACATATAAAAAGAGCCCAATAAATATTAGCTATTGTTTTGCTATTTAAAATGGTAGCTAGAAATTCCCTGGTGGTCCAGTGGTTAAGACTTCATGCTTTCACTGCCAGGGCTCAATTTCAGTCTTTGCTCAAAAAACTAAAATCCTATATGCCTCATAGTTTGGCCAAGAAAATTAAAAAAAAATTTAATTAAACAATAAAAAGATAGCTAAAGCAAGCTTCCTGAATCGATCTCTGGCCTCAAAGAGATGGATGGTCCCAGTGCTGTGGGTAGCATAGGATAGAGCACAGTCTTAGTTCACAGTGAAATATGGTACAGTGGAGTCATGCACTGGTGCACTGTCATGCTGGGGAAATGAAGGGATTAGAGCTTGAACCTAGATTGATGAGGAAGGAGTCTGCCTGGTATAGTTCTGAGGGTCTGATGCCAGCCTTGCTCCCTCAGCAGGGTCTTAAATTGGGTCACAGGATCCAAGGAGCTGAGGAAGAGAATGATGCCTCCAAATATAAACCCAAGGACACTCCCAGTAGCTACTGTGGCAGGGAGTCTCACTCTTAGGGAAAATTAGTCAAGTCTTATCAAGCTGTATCATCCATTTGCTGGAAGTTTCTGCATCAAGGGCTGGTTTCTGAGCTGTCCAGTGTTTAGAAATGATTCTGCCCTTTAGGGACATTCATAGATTGGAAAGAATTCAGATGTTCCTTAAATATACCCTGCCCTGTACTATTATGTCACTAGAGGGTCAGCTCGAGAAGGCAAGGTCTTATTTATGGTATCCCCAGCGACCTAGCAGAATATCTAGCACATGGTAGGGGCTCAAGGCTCAATAAGTGTTAGTTGAATGAATGACTGCTGAATGAAAAAGCACTCAGCCATGAGCACGTGAAGGTGAACCTAGATTTAAGGTCTCCCTCTCCTTCCAAGAATTCTGACAGATAAGCGGTTCGCATCCAAGAGTTTGAGAGACCCTGCTGAGGGCCTCGCTTCATGATCTTGTCTCAGGTTCCTTTCATCTAGATAAGGTATTTAGGCCCCTGCTTCTCCTGGCTACAAGTTTCCGGAGTGGCTTTTTATTGCTTTGATTTGCATAAGGCTCCTCAGTGAACTTGAACTTTGTTCTTGAATTCTCAGATAATCCAATCCAAAGTAAGCAGGAACTGCCAGTAAATTAGCCACTGGTATAGATAGACTCAGAAACTTGGAAAGAGTTCATTTCCTCATCCCTCTGACCTGACCACATTCCTCTCAGATTCTATTATAGACACTTGCCAAATGCTGAAATGCTCGGTGAAGCAGGGCTGAGAACTTGTCCCTCCCACCTAGTAGTCCAGAGTGGGGCACGCCATCCCCATTCCTAGGAGACCCCTCTTACTTTCCAACTCTTCATCTGTTTGAGCCTTGTCTCCCCTGCATTCCATGATGCTGCCTCTGTGCACCCATCTTGTGGTCTGCTTTCCACCTCTTTTACTTTAGCCCCTCTGAACTGTGAACCTTAAAGCCAGAGGACAAGTCTGATCCATTTTTGTGTCCTTCTTTGCACCTAGAAAAAGACTAGGTGCTATAGTCTGAATGTTTGCCTTTCTGCCTCTCCATTCTCATTAATATGTTGAAATTCTAGTACCCAAGGTGATGTGGTCATTCCCATGGGGTATCTGGGAAGTGTGTAAGTCATGTGAGTGGAATGCCTTATAAAATAGGCTCTGGAGAGATCCCTTGCTGGTCTGCCATGTGAGGCATACAATAAGTCTATGATCCACAAGAGGGCCCTTACCTGATCATGCTGGTCCCTGACCTTGGACTTCCATCCTCCATTGCTGGGAGCCAGCACAGGAGATCCCACCCATGACAAGGTCATGCGGAGGAGACCTGAGAGGCAAGGCGGATCAGGACTCAAGGGGCTCCCCTGGACCTGCTCGAGCATCGACCCTGAAACCAAAGTCTGTCTGTCTACTGTTTACTATATTATGCCTTTCACCAACTCTTCTGACATTAACAGGGGGCTATCCCCGACCACCTTTCTCTGAAGAAAATCAACTTAGGGCTCTAGTTAATAAGTCTCCTGGGCTTGAAAGGAGTATTTCAATTCTAACCCCTCTGTTAGCATTTTAGCTTGCTTGGCAGGTTTATCCATCCTCTTGCAACTAACACACATGATTGTTTACAACTTCCCAAACATGAAAGGCACAAAAAGCCTAAAGCATTCTAAAAGTCCTAATGGGCATAGAGCCCTTTGAGGGGTGAGAAATTATTAGATAATACTGATGGAGGGCTTCATTGTTGAGCCAATGTTTGCTGCCAAGTTTCCTTATCCCTTACCCATTGTGTGCCTGGGAGTGCATTAGTTAATATAGTTAGAATGTAGAAAAACAAGTAGTAGCCTTGATAATAGCAACATAAAACCTTTGAGTTAATAACTTCTTTCTTTGTTGTAACCCACTGCACCTTTGCTCCATAAAATGTAACTTTATTTAGTACTTTCTGAGGGTGACACTGATTGGAAAAATAAAGAAAAAACACTTTAAAGGAAAAACAAGTTTTCTGATTGACCAGCCTTTATCAGGAAAAGGTCATAAAATGTCAATAGGCCTCCGGGCCAGAAGATAATGTACATAATATAAGACACTTGCAAGTGGAAAGGTATGCAGAGAACATCCTGGTTTCAATAAGGGTTAAACAGATGTAATTTTTGAGCTGACTCTACATGACTTTGTATCTTTCACTTCTGGAAATGTGTAACTCAGAGTATAAAAGCCCCTTTTGAAAATAAAGCTGCGGATCCCACTTCACCAGAGCTCTGGTCTCTGTGTCTTTCTTTCTCTTTCTCTCTCTCTCTCTTCTTTTTTCAGGCAGATTCCCTGGAACACAGAGGCTCTCTGAGTCTTTTTTGCCCGGGCTTCTAAGACCCAATTGAGAAGGTGCTCTGCATCTTCACCTCACAGAGAGGGCGCCTGTGGCCTCTGTGGACAGGGCAAGTCCCGTGTCAGGGACTTTATTGGCTTTCTGTGTTAACCAAGGAACATCAGCCTCTTTCTCTCTCCCTTATTCTTTCTCTTTATTTTTATTTTGACCCCGGACCACCAGGTCCCAATCCATTATAAGACCCGTGTCATCTCTCTCTCTCCAACGCCGTCCTTCCTGAGGGTACCCTAGGGTCCTGCTGGGGCTGGACCCCGGCACTCTATAATGGTTGGCAATAAATTTCTCCTGTTTGTAAATCACCCAGTCTGCCGTATCTGAAGCAGTCTGAAAACAGACTAAGATAGTAGTGCTTAGTAAATTCTCAGTAAATGTTAGCTAAAAGCATGATTCCTCCCATTATTCTCTCTCTTTTCATAGCTTTTCCACTTTCTTCCACTGAACCCTTCCCTTAGCACAAGTTCATGTTCAAATTCCCCATATTGTGAAAAATTCTCCCTCTATCTGCTTTTCTCTCAAGCCACTAATCCATCACTTTCCTTCCCTTCTTTATTTTCTTGAGAAGTCTGCCCTCTGATTTTCCACATCTTAATCTTCTCTTCACCCCTAAATCCAAGCCATCTGGCTCAGGATTAACCAACCATTCCACTGAGCCAGCTCTCCACAAAGTCACCAGTGATTTTCATGCCAATTGAATTCAAAAGTTTCTGCTGTGAAAATTAGAGAACATAAATGTAAAGAGTATGGCAGATAGTAGACGCTTAGTAAAATGGTAATTGTTTTTACCTGTCTTAGTTTCCCTAACATTACTCACTTCTGTTATCTCTTTTAAATCATTTTCCCCTCCTTCTCACCACTCATTGTAAAAGGTATATAGTTTTATCCTAGCCTGTTGCCCTGGAAAACCAAAGCTCAGGGCAAAATTTACATGCTAAGGCTTATTGTGATGTTCAATAAACAATATTCAGGGCAAAAATAAGGGAAAATCAGGAAGGAAGGGAAAGAAAAGTAAAGGTGGTGTGCTGCAGAGCTAGCCACAGATTTATAAGATACAGCTAATTGCTTAGTTATATAGGACTGAGAGATCATGTAAAACGCCTGTATCATGTCTAGGAATCATTTCTCAGGGAGAGGAAGAGAAAACTGCTGACTCTTCCCTTCTATCTTGCATGGGTCAACTTCCTTATACCATGTGTGTGTGCTAAGTCCCTTCAGTTACGTCCGACTCTGTGTGACCCTGTGGACTGTAGCTGGCCAAGCTCTTCTGTCCATGGGATTCTCTAGGCAAGAATACTGGAGTGGGTTGTCATGCCCTCTTCCAGGGGATCTTCCTGACCCAGGATCAAACCCACGTCTCTTGCGTCTCCTGCATTGGCCGGCAGGTTCTTTACCACTAACACCACCTGGGAAGCCCTGAATGAAACATTAACTGCCTTGTACTTCCAGATTATATCATGGATCCGCAAGGCAGTCTTGAGAGATTGATCTCAATCCATAGCAAGTGATTCAGCTTATTTTGGAAGTGGTGTTGAGTGAGATTTTCTGTGGATCTGGTTAAGTCAGATATGAGTGTCATAGCTGCTGCAGCTCCTGCTATAGGAGGTGCAATAAAGAAAGTACAGAAGTCTGGCCCACATACTTGGGGAAGCTGAAGCAGACTACTGCATCAGGAGATAGGCTCGCTGTAATGACTAGCTCTCCACTGAGTGGAGAACAGGAAGCAGGTGGCTCCAAGTGAATCTGGAGAGGTATTCGACTGGATTCAATACAAGAGCTATGTTTCAAAAACTTGATAAACACAGAAGAAAGACAAAATAACCTATTCATCCAGAAGTCAAAAGCAATGCTGCGGTTATTTTGGTATTGCAAAAGACTGGTATTTTCCAGTCTTTTTCCTTACACATATAGGTTTTTCTTTTTTTTTAATTTGAAAGGATTTTCTTACTTTCTGATTGGAGTGTAACATATGGAAAGTGAACAGATTAAGTGTATAACTTGATAAATTTTCACAAATTCAATGTTTCTTTTTAAATTAAATCAAGAAATAGATAATTACTATCACCCCACAAGTTTCCCTTCTTGCCCATTTCCAGTCACTATGTCTCTAAGGGTAATCACTATCCTGACTTCTAACAAAATAGATTAGTTTGCACTGGTTTTATACTTTATAAAAATGAAATTATACAATATATATATACACTTTCATGTCTGCTTTATTTCACTCAACAGTTAGTTTGGCAAATTTATTCTTGTTGAGTGTAGGAGTAGTTAATTCCTTTTCACTGTTGTATAATATTCTATTTCCAGCATTTCTATTTAGGACATTTTGGCTCTTTTTCTTTCATGCCATTGCATTCTTTTTTTTTTTTTTTTTACTTGTAATATTTTTACTAAATTCATATTAAATGAAAAAAGATTGCTAACATCATTTATATAATATGCATTTTGAGAGTAAACTCAGATAAAGAATTTTCTTTTTTTAATTAATTTATTTTTAATTGAAGGATAATTGCTTTATAGAATTTTGTTTTCTGTCAAACCTCAACATGAATCAGCCATAGGTATACATGTATCCTCTCCCTCTTGAACCTCCCTCGTGCCTCTCTCACCATCCCACCCCTCTAGGTTGATACAGAGCCCCTGTTTGAGTTTCCTGAGACATACAGCAAATTCCCATTGGCTATCTATTTTACATATGGTAATGTAAGTTTCCATGTTACTCTCTCCATACATCTCACCCTCTCCTCCCCTCTTCCCATGTCCATAAGTCTGTTCTCTATTTCTGTTTTCCCATTGCTGCCCTGCAAATAAATCCTTCAGTACCATCTTTCTAGATTCCATATATGTGCATTCATATACGATATCTTTCTCTTTCTGACTTACTTCACTATGTAAAATAGGCTCTAGGTTCATCCACCTCTTCTGAGTCAGTTTGGGTTTATGGGAAGCTAAAGATTGTTTCTGATGGTCTTAGGGAAGGATTGTTCCTCACTCATTTGAGAGCTCTCAGAAGTTAGTTCTCTGAAGAATGTGGTAGTTGATATGAAGGCTAGAAGTGTCATAATCATTTGCCACCATGAGGAGGTCAACTTCAGGATGAAGATGTGAGACTGAAAAGCAGAAAGAAGAAATGGAGAGAAAATGGGATCCTGATGACACTGTTGAGCTGCTGGATCAAACCAGGCTTGAAGCCTGTCTATGTAAGCTCATAATTTTCCTTTATTGTTGAAGCCAATTTAAATTAGGTTTTCTGTTAAGGGCAACATAGAGTCTTAACTTATCTATGGGTCAGTACAGGGAGCTTTGGGAACACAGAAGAGGGGCACATAACTCAGTCTGAGTCAATCAGGGTGAGAGAACTAATTCTTAGGTAGATTGTAAGGAGTCTGGGGCCCTCAATGAGGAAGGGGTCTGGGGCCCTCAAAGAGGAGAAAGGGGTCCAGGGTTCTTGAGGTAGAGAAAAGGACAAACATTTTTTCTACATTCTTTTGTCTTAATCACAGATAATGTTTTTTCTTTATGCCCAGAGCTAATGGCTCAACAGTATGTTTTTCCTCAAGCTCTGTACTAATGATTATATAATAAAAATATATCTTGCTCAAGGACATGTTTCTTCTTCTTAACAAGAACCTTCTGACTAATCTTGTTATTTTCAGAGGTATGTTGTGGGAGTGGGTCTGATAAGACCTTTCTATTGTCCTAATCTTGTTAATTTAACATGTATATTGTTGGAGTGGGTCTGGTAAAAGTATATAAGGCCTTGATAAGACTAGCAAGTGGGGCATTCTCCATCCCCCTTCTGATATCTATTTCAGAAACTTTTTCTGTCCTTTTTCACTGTAATAAAACAAAAGCTCTGAGTAATCAAACCTTGTCCCCGATCCTGAAGCTGAATCTTCTTCTTCAGAGATCACAAATCTGACACAGTTTGCTGTAAGCTGTCAAGGGGAGGCTTCCTCAGTAAAGATGTTTTGGAAGTAGCGGATATTTAAAAGAAAGTGTGTTGTAGGTAGGAAGAGCATATGCAAAGACCCAAAGTGAGAGAAGACATGGTGTGTTTGGGAAACCATTCACCATCCTCACCATCCTCATATGTACTCAAGCTGGAAACCCAGAAGTCATTCCAGTGTTTTTGTTTTTATTAAAGTATAGTTAATTTACAACGGTGTGCCAATCTATGCTGTACAGCAAAGTGACTCAGTTATACTCATATGTACATTCTTTTTTTATATTCTTTTCCATTGTAGCTTATCATACAATATTGAATATAGTTCCCTGTGTTATAACAGAAACTTGTTTTTTAATCCATTCTAAATGTAACAGTTTGCATCTACCAACCCCAAACTCCCAGTCCATCTCTCTCCCTGCCCCCCTTCTCCTTGGCAACTACAAGTCTGTTCTCTGTTTTTTTTTTAATCTCCTACATCTAGTGGATCACATTACATCTAGTGCTGCCAATTATACTCCTAAATATTTCTAAAATGTGTCTCTACTCCATGATGAGAATGTGAGCTGCTGTCCTAAGACAGACTTTGGAAGAATACCCTCCATAGACAGAATTATAGTCTATCTCAGAAGGTGAGGATGGTCCTGAAATATGGGAGTGGTTAGTTTTTATGGCTGGGTAATTTCATAGGCTAACAAGTAGGAGGGTTATTCCAACTATTTCAGGGGAGGGGGTGGAAATTTCCAGGAATTGGGCCATCACCCACTTCTGGCCTTTTATGGTCAGCCTTGAAACTGTCATGGTACCTGGGGGTGTGGATTTAATATATGTTAATATATTATAATGAATGTATAATGAGGCTCAAGGTTTACAGGAAGTTGAATCTTCCACAATCTTGGGCTTAATAGTTTCTAACCAGTTTTTGTTGCATCCTCAATGGCTATATCATTCTCCTAAAGGTTATGCCTTGACTCGTCCCTCTTATCTCAGTTCCTCTTACATTTTATACAATAACTGAATCATCTCAAAAAGATCTGAAAAAACATATTCACAGTTTAGTATAAAATCCTAATTTGACATTTCCTCTTTCCATCACCTTTTTTTGAATTACCTATGATTTACTTCTTCTCCTTGTAGCCTCTGATACTATTTTTACTTTCTTGTGTCTGTTAGAGTTCTTTAGTTGTAAGCAGCAAACACTGGCTTTATTTAACCAAAGAAAAATAATTTTTTGGAAGGTCATAGGAAAATTGCAGGATCAAAGGGAAGGCAGGGCATGGGATTGGCAGAAACCAGGTGACTTCAGGGAGGCTTCCCAGATGGCATTAGTGGTAAAGAACCTGCCTACCAATGCAGGAGACTTAAGAGATGCTGGTTCGATCCTTGGGTGGGGAAGATCCCCTGTAGGAGGGCATGGCAACCTATTCTAGTATTCTTGCCTGGGAAATTCCACAGGCAGCAAAGCCTGTTGGGCTACAGTCCATAATGTCTCAAAGAGTCAGACATGACTGAAGCAACTTAGCACACACACACAGGTGACTTTCAGTTCAGTTCAGTCACTCAGTCGTGTTTGACTCTGCAACCCCATGAACTGCAGCACACCAGGCCTCCCTGTCCATCACCAACTCCCAGAGTTTACCCAAACTCATGTCCATTGAGTCAGTGATGCCATCCAACCATCTCATCCTCTGTCGTCCCCTTCTCCTCCTGCCCTCAACCTTTCCCAGCATCAGGGTCTTTTCAAATGAGTCAGTTCTTTGCATCAGGTGGCCAAAGTATTGGAGTTTCAACTTCAACATCAGTCCTTCCAATGAACACTCAGGACTGGTCTCCTTAGGATGGACTGGTTGTATCTCCTTGCAGTCCAAGGGATTCTTAAGAGTCTTCTCCAACACCATAGTTCAAAAGCATCAATTCTTCGGTGCTCAGCTTTCTTTATAGTCCAACTCTCACATCCATACATGACCACTGGAAAAACCATAGCCTTGACTAGATGGACCTTTGTTGGCAAAGTAATGTCTCTACTTTTGAATATGCTGTCTAGGTTGGTCAAAACTTTCCTTCCAAGGAGTAGGCGTCTTTTAATTTCATGGCTGCAGTCACTATCTGCAGTGATTTTGGAGCCCCAAAAGTGAAATGTTGGAGACTTAGTTCATCAGGACGCCACTTCTACTGGAGAGACAGTGGGGAGTAATCTGGGGTATAAACAAATGATGGGGAAGAACTTCCCCTGTGGTCAGGTGGTTAAGAATCCACCTTCCAATGCTGGGAGCCAAAATTGGATCCCTGGTTTGTTAACTAAGCTCCCATATGCCTCACAGAGTGGCCTAGAAAGAAATAAGCTTAAAAAATGGTTAGAGTCGCGCTGGCAGAGTACAGAGGGGCAGGAAGGAGGTGAGGGAGAGAAAGAGCTACACCAGGACAAACCTGCTTCCTGCCCATTCTGCCAAGGAAAACATAAATTCAAGACACCTCTGAGTCCGAATGGCAAAGCTATTTCAAATCTCAGAACTGCAATTTAATAGCTATCTTACTCTGAACAAGGTAAAGCCTGCTAAGTCTGCACAATCTGTAAAGTGGGACGTGAATACCTTCCTCACGGGAGACTGACTGCAAGTGCGCTGGATGCTGATTACAGTGAAAAAGAAAAAATCAGAGTTGAATGTTTAAGATTTGTGCATTGTTCTGTATGTATTAATGAATAAAAAAAATATTGACAGTCTAAAAGTTGAATTATGTTTTATTTAGTGGAGTGAGGGAACAGCCCACTGCAGAAGAAGCCGTCACGAGGCCGCCGGATTCTCTCTCTGGCTGGAGAAAGAGCTGGGACCGCCCAGAGCAGCCTTACAGGCGGCGCGCGGTGCAGTGTGGGCCAGGCAGAGGCGCGGCCTAGTCCCGCCCTCGGGGCCGCCTACGTGATCCGAGGCGCGTGCATCTTTCACGCGGGAGTTCGCCAAACCAGCGGTGTGCAGTGTCCAAGCTCCACAGTAGGCCACGCTGTGTGGACCCACATTCCGCAGGATGCTCGTGGGCAATCCACTCATCACCATGGTGCAGCCTCCTAGCTCAGGCTTCCACTCCTCAGCTTCTTTCTGGAGGTAGGGGCGGGGTCCACCACGCGCGTGATGCTGAACACCCGGCCCCCGCCACTCCTCTGGGAGGAGCTGCCTCATCACCGCCAGGCTTAAGTGCCTGCATCAAGCTTGGGCGGGTGTCTCCTGCTGCCCACCAATCCCGGAAGCTGAGGCTCACTTGGTGGCTAGCAGGGCACAGGACTGAGCTGGGAAGCCACACTACCCTGTTAACGCTCTGTACCGAGGTGAGTCTCTCCTCTGCTGCCCTGTTTCTTTGGCGCAGTGGAGATGGCCTCGAACCTTTACTCCACATGTGTCCGCCCCCATGTTTAGAGCGAATAGCAAATGCTCTGGAGGCGGCCAGACTTGGTTTCGGATTTGCGCTTCCTCTTATTCTTTAAATGATCTTGGATAAGTCCTCAGTTTCTCTGGCCCTCAGTTTTCTCAGCGGTAAAATCAGTTCCTACATCAGAATTGTAGCAAGAGTTAAGTGAGATAAAGCTCTTAAAAGCTACATGCACCGATTGTCAGTAAGTTTTGGTTGCCATCTTCCTTTTTTTGTTTGCCCACCGACACGGTTTTTCCCGGAAATCTGGCTTTCCTATAGAATCTGCGATTCCATAGGAATTATGAAATTAATAAAACCTGACGTGGCAAGAGGGGCGTGGGTTCGCTAGCTTTGGGACCTGCCTTGGGTTTGGGAAAGCCAGGGCATGTTTCTGTTTTGCCCGAGTGCTCTTTTCAGACTGAAATCTGAACCTTCACCGGATGGGGTTATTGTTAATTAACTCTTTCCTTCAGCCTGTCCATACTCAGGGCCGCACGACCTCCCTTAGAAGAGTCTTGAGGGTTCTGATCAGTCTTGTTACTGCCCCCCATATCTCAGATTTCTTATCTGTAATACAAGAGCAATGCCTAATGTAATCACTGGGATTTTTTTTTTTTTTTAATCGGAGATGGTAAAGTGCTTTGTTGTTTTCCAGAGATCGTTGTTGCCAGGTTGTCTAAGAAGTAAAGGAAGAAAGTGACGGGGGCAGTGACTTTCTCAGATGCACCTCCAGCTGTCAAGATCTCCCCTGTTTGCCTGTGTGTGGGGTAGGGGAAATGGGCAGCAGGCACTGTAGCAGCTACCAGGTTAGATAAATGGCAGGCCCTGACCTTGAGGAGTGCTTAAATTTCTGAGGGAAAATGAGCACACAAATGCAGTGTTGTGCACAGCTGTCAGTACATGGGAGGAGCCAGAAATTTAAAGCTAGCTGAAGGGTGAGCTGCAGTTAGCCAGGCAAGGGTTGGACTTGTGCAGAAGGGAAGTGTGCAGAGGCCTGGAATCAAGTATGGTGGCTGCTTCTGCAGAGTCTGGAATATGTTGTCTTAAGTAAAGAGGTGGAGAGATGGGGGAGGTGGGAGCCAGGTTATAAAGGGTATTACTAAGGAGTCTGGACTTTACCCCTGTGGTAGGAGAGAACTACTGGAAGAGAGCCTGGGAGTCACATGGTCAGATTTGGGGACTGCTTTGTCAGGGAGAGGGGCCTCACTGGATCAGAGCAATCCCTGGTTCTGGGAAGGGTGGTCACAGCTGGAGCAGTGGCCCTGGAGGTGTGCTGGGTAAAGTGGCCTGGAGGATGGGCTGGGTAAAGATTTAAGGAGTATATATTTTAAAATTCTTTTCACATACATCAAGAAGTCCAGAGAGCGGTATTGCAATCTTAGGTGTTACATTACAGTTTAGAGCAAACAGTATCCTTTTAAAAATATTTACAAGTATTACAGGATTTTTAACCCAGCCAGATAGACCAAATCTTGGCCACTGTTTGATATTTAAGGTGGCTTTCTGTGCTGGCGTCTTCAAAGTCCAGAAGCTATATTCCCCTTCCCACTACCTGTCAAAACCCTAATCTTATAATACTCAGAAATGCCTCAAACAAACTGAAATACTTTAGATGGCTTTTGTAAGACCCCCCCATGTATTATACTGTGATTGGATTTGTAAGACCCCCCATGGATTATACTCTGTTGTCTGGTTTGCTTTCACACTTGTCATCCAGGGCCTTGAGTCCTGGGGAGACAGAGTATATAGAACAAAGAACATGGTCAGGCGCTGTGCAGAGGGCTTTAGGCATAATATCTCTTCAGAATGGAGGAGCTGAGATTCAACCCCAGGTCTGTGCAACTCCAGAACTTAAACTATTTCCTCGTGCTCTGTTGCTGGATTTGATAAGTTCTGGACATGTTAAGTCTCATACCTGTAGGATATACTGGTGGAACTGTCCAGAGGGAGGTGAATATATAGAACTGGGGTGGGAAGAATTAGTGATTAAAGTCATCACTGAAGCTTGACTAGGGAGCGAGAAGGGATTGAGGACAGAACCCTGAGGGACACCAATATTTTTTGTGGGGGAAGATGGCAGAGAGGGAAGGCCTATGCAGCCAGGGAACACTCATGTGAAGACTGCTTCTTCTTCCTATGTTTTCAAGTTTCTTGCATCCTGGCAGCAACTACAGAGCCCTTCTCTGAGAAGGGAAGATTAAGCCCTAGAGAGGAGGAACCTAGGCACTGACTTGGGATTAATAAAACCTGAGTCCTGATACTGCCCTCACCCGCCCCCCTATACACTCAGCTTCTCTCTCTTTTCCACCTTGAACCTCTCCCAAGATAACATGGGGGTGTCTGAATGCTGCTAGAGGTCCAGCTAGGCAGATGCTGACAAGCTCAGAGCCTTTTAACACAGGGCTAGGTTGAAAGGCTGATGCACAGGCAGAAGATAAGGAAGTCAGGAGCCGGCAGAGGATGACTTCCTGTCCTCTGATAGAGAAAAACATCTATCTTCTGCCTTCCATCTGTCCTTTGGAGCGTTTTTCTTTGAAGATCTGTGTTTACTGTTTCTGCCTCTGATCCCTGCCCCCCAAGCCTTAGCCTTTTTGGTTTTCAGTTTCACCAGCAAAAGAAAGGGGAGAGGCAAGCTTCAGGTTTCTTCTTCCTTTTCCCCCAGGCCAGGTTTTTGTTCACACTCTCAGCCCAGGTGGGATTTCAGAGCCAACCCTTGTATTCTGAGAAATCTGGCAGAGGCCAACAGGTCACAGGTTGAAGATCAAGCCCAGGAAACCAGCCATTGTCCCTGGTAGCAGCTGGCAAGCTAGTTCCTTCTGTGAGGTACAGACATGTTTGCCTGATTCTGGGCAGTTTGTGTCCCTGAGAAGTTTGGTAACAAAGAGGATTGTTCTCAGTGGTCCATGGTTTGCTGCCCAAATTGAACTGTTTTCATTTTAGCAGAAAGGATGGTCTCCAAAATGTTGTGTGTGTGTGTGTGTGTGTATGCGCGCGTGTGCGTGCTTAGTCAGGTCCGACTCTTTGCTACCCTGTGGACTGTAGCCCACCAGGCTCCTCTGTCCATGGAATTTTCCAGGCAAGAATACTGGAATGGTTTGCCATTTCCCACTCCAGGGGATTTTCCTGACCCAGGGATCAAACCCATGGTTCTTGTGTTTCCTGCATTGGTAGGTGGCAGTTCTTTCCCACTGAGCCACCTGGGAAGCCCACTAGACTATAATATTCTTCCTGGTAGTCCAGTGGTTAAGACTCTGCACTTTCCCTGCAGAGGGTGCAAGTGGGTGTGGGTTCGATCCCTTGTCAGAGAACAAAGATCCCGTGTGCCATGAGGCAAAAATAAATAAATAAAGTAATAACCTTAAAAAAAATTCTTCCTGAGTCAGAAATGTTAAGGACAGTGTTGGTGTGTCAGTTATACTTGCAACTTATCCAGTTACCTACTCTACCATAATATTCTTATGTCCTTTCTGAACTTGGAAACAAAGGTTGTGATAATAAAAGTACTGACCAGCAATGAACTCAATCCTGAGAGTGATAGTTACAGTACTGATGAGAGCAGAGGAAAAGGATGTTTCTATATTATTGATTCTTGGGGTGAGCCCTCTTTCTCCTTTCCCTTGGATAAATCCTATTCATCAAAGCTCGACTCACATGTCACCTCCAAGAAGCCATCCCAGCCAGGTCACTTTTTTCTTGTAGCCCTTGTGCAGGTTTTGGTCCCGTCTTGTGGGTTGTGATATCCTCTGTCCTCTCCTGACCAGACCATGAACTCCCAGAGAGCAAGAACTATTTGAATATGTGTGTCTCTTGTGTCTAGCATAAGACCATGCATCATCTGCTGACTGAATGAGTGTTCTCAGGCCACTGGAGACTTCTGATTTTCATAGCTTTCCAAATAGGGTTGTTGCAGTTACCACGTGCTTTGTTCAGTTGGAAATTTTCAGATATCTGTGATTTACTGCTTTCCACTGCACTGAAGTCATGTGTCTGGTTCCTCTTCCTGGAAAGCTTCTTTTACTCTTTTTTAAAAAAAAATTATTTATTTTTGGCTGCACTGGGTCTTTGTTGCTTTGCACAGGCTTTCTTTAGTTTGGGCTAGTGGAATCTACTCTTTGTTGCAGTGCTTGGGCTTCCCATTGCGGTGGCTTCCCTTGTTGCAGGGCACAGGTTCTAGGCAGCAGAGCTTCAGTTGTTGAAGTATCTGGGCTCTGGATCTGAGGCTCAGTAGTTACTCCGGGGCATGTGAAATTTTCCCGGACCAGGGATTGAACCAGTGTCCCCTGCACTGGCAGGTGGATTCTCATCCATTGCGCCACCAGGGAAGTCCTTCTCTTTACTCTTGGGACAATCCAACTCATTCTTAAAAACCAGTGTTGGGAATTCCCTAGTGCTCCAGTGGCAAAGACTCTGCACTCCCAATGCAGAGGGCCTGGGTTCAATCCCTGGTCAGGGAAATTGATTCCACATGCTGCAAATAAGAGTTACGCTGCGGCTAAAAGATCCTGCATGCCACAGCTAAAGATCTCGCATGCTACAATGAAGATTGAAGATCCTGTGTGCTGCAACTAAGACCCAGTGCAGCCGAATAAATAAATATTAAAAAAAAAAAAGACAGTGTCATTATTCTCTTGTCTTTGCCCTACAGAAGTCACTTGCTCTTCTGTGACACAGTGTACATGTGTCTTCTGTGAGGCATAGCATATGTAGTTTATTGGTCTGTGTTCTCTTGCCTTTTCCTGCCTTTTCTATCAGTTCCTTTTTGAATTGTTGACTCTCTCTGTCACTTAGCTCTTGATTTGGGGCAAATATCTTTATCTCTCTGAGCCTGTTTTTTTTTTTTTTTAATCTAAAAAATAAGATACTTCCCTTGTAAGAGCCCACTCAGGCCTGGTAGCATGGCTGATCAGACCTCTGAGAGGGACTCAGTCTCTGTAGTGCTAACAGTCTCCTGGAACATTCATCATCCTTCGATTCTGAGCCTGTCACCTGGTCTCCCTTTGTCTCATAAAGGCCTTTGCTTATCTTACACTGGCTTGAGACCTCATGTAGTCAAGGTTGAGTACTTCTGGGGAGCCACCTCGCCTTTGTTTTTAGGTTTAAGAACTCTTTAACCAGACCCTTAGCCTGGTGAAAGGAAGGGCAGCCAGACTGGTGGTCCTGTTAGTGTTTGTCTGGGAGTTACTGGCTTTGGTTGGTTCTGGCCGCCCTGTCTCAGCTGCCTTTGCTCCCAGGCATATACACATGACCCAGTGTCTGTTCTCCTGTCATCTCTGTGCCCCCTTCCTCCCATGTTTTACAGGATCCTTGACCAGTCGCCCCAACAGCAGCACTGACCCTCACACCATTTTCTTCCATCTGTGTTTCAGGGGCAATGGCGGCTTCCTGTATCCTCCTACACACTGGGCAGAAGATGCCCCTGATTGGACTGGGCACCTGGAAGAGCGACCCTGGCCAGGTGAGGGATGGGGGCAGAAGGGGGTTCTTGCCTCTCTTCTAGGGAAAAGGCACTGTTTGGGAGAGGGTCCTTGTGTTTTCTCTATCACCCCCATCCCTATACTTCACATCTAGTAGGGATAAGCCTGGAGGGCGGTGGGAAGAAACAAGGGAAGAAGGAACCCATAGTGAGCTCTTGGCTTCCCCAACTAATCCAGAGCAGTGGTAAGGGGCCTAGCAGGGCCTCAAGCATAGGAAGGAGCCCGTTCCCTGATGATCTGTGCTGAGTGCTGTGGAAATGTGGCACTCCTTTGTGCCTGACCCTGGGCTGACCCCAAGGTGCCGTTTACCACCCTGTGCTGTGATCGTGTCTTCCGTTCCACATTTGGTTCCTTACACACAGCAGGTTGTTGTTGTTCAGTTGCTGAGTCCTGTCCGACGCTTTGCAACCTCTTGGACTGCAGCACGCCAGGCTTTCCTGTACTTCACCATCTCCTTGAGCTTGCTCAGACTCATGTCCATTGAATCAGTGATGCCATCCAACCATCTCATCCTCTGTCGTCACCTTCTCCTCCTGCCATTCCAGTATCAGGATCTTTTCCAATGAGTCGGCTCTTTGCATCAGGTGGCCAAATTATTTGAACTTCAGCCTCAGCATCAGTCCCTCCAATGAATATTCAGGTGATTTCCTTTAGAATTGACTGATTTGGTCTCCTTGCAGCCCAAGAGACTCTCAGGAGTCTTCTCCAACACCACAGTTCAAAAGCATCAATTCTTCAGTGTTCAGCCTTCTTTATGGTCCAACTCACATCCAAACATGACTACTGGAAAAACCATAGCTTTGACTAGACGGACCTTTGTTGGCAAAGTAATGTCTCTGCTTTTTAGTACACTGTCTAGGTTGTCATAGCTGTTCTTCCAAGGAGCAAGCATCTTTTAGTTTCATGGCTGCAGTCACCATCTGCAGTGATTTTAGAGCCCAAGAAAATAGTCTGTCACTATTTCCATTGTTTTCCCATCTATTTGCCATGAAGTAATGAGACTGAATGCCATGATCTTAGTTTGAATGTTGAGTTTTAAGCCAACTTTTTCACTCTCCTCTTTGACCTTCATCAAGAGGCTCTTTAGTTCCTCTTCGCTTTCTCCCTTGAGGGTGGTGTCATCTGCATTATTGATATTTCTCCTGGCAATCTTGATTCCGGCTTGTGCTTCATCCAGCCGGGCATTTTGCATGAGGTTCTCTGTATATAAGTTAAATAAGCATGGTGACAATATACATCCTGATACATGTGACAATATGCAGCCTGATACAGGGTGACAATATATAGCCAGATACACACAGCAGGTATCAGGGTTAAAGAACAACTCGGTCACCTGTTTATACCAAAGGTCAGCAGACTGTTTCTTAAAGGACAAGGTGGTTAATAATTTAGATTTTGTTAGACAACTTGCAAAATGCAGGTGGTTATGTACTTATATAACTATTTAAAAATATAAAACGTGTTCTTAGCTCAAGGGCTGAAAAAAAAAAAACAAAAGCCAGCTGCTAGCTGGAGTTTAGTAACCCCTGCTATAGACCTTCCAGCCCAGGGGAGCCTGGGAATGAAAACTTGCTTTCCTAGATGGACACAGGTAGAGACTCAGTTCCCACCCGGGGTGGAGCAGCTCCCACCTGGGTGTTCCTTGTTCTTGGAATCTGAGTCAGAGTTGAGAGAAGTTTGGGAGGAACTCTGGCAGGGACAGTGGCCTCTTCTGTCTGGGATTTAGGCTGGGATGGGTGGCGTGGTTGAATGAACTCTGTCTGCCTTTTCTTTCTTTGCTTTCCTTCCTACAGCTGCCTAGAGTCTGGTGCTGTAGGCGGGCACTGACACCGCCTGGAACAAGTCCAGGAGCTAGGCGAAGGCTGGGGGTGGAGGCCAGAGCCAGGGCCAAGATGGGTCAGGGATGGAGGGGTGGGAAATGGGATGGAGCAGGGTCGGTGAAAAGGGCACATGTCTGGATAGTAACAACTGCACCTAAATGGGGATCTTGAGTTGCAGGGGGCTTAACACCCTTGGGTCTGCTCCTAATGCCATGTTTCAAGTCTGGTTTTTAACAAATTGACTGACCCATCAATCTCCTTGGTGCCTGCTTTATTCTCTTCTGGTGGGGGCCTCTGGGCCCAGCTTCCATCTCACTTTTCCACCTTCCTTAGTTTTCTGTTCTCCCCCCCACACCTCTTCTGCTTGTCTGAGCCATGGTCTACATGGCTTCCCCTTTAAATATATACGTGTATTTAAAATGGAATTTAGATTTATATATATATGTGATTTTTTTATTTACATTTTTTTGGCTGCACTGGGTCTTTGCTGCGCACAGACTATCTCTAGTTGCAGTGCAGTGAGCGGGGACTGCTCTCTACTTATGGTGCATGGGCTTCTCTTATTGTGCAGCATGGGCTCTAGTCTCCCCAGCTCAGTAGCTGCAGTGCACAGGCTTAGTTGCTCCATGGCATGTAGAATCTTCCTGGACCAGGGGTGGAATCCATGTCCCCTACTTTGGCAGGTGGATTCTTAACCACTGGACCACCAGGGAAGTCCCCACATGGCTTCTAAGGATCTGTCTCCATGTGGTCTTGCTCTAGGAACTACTTACCTGTGTATCACGCTTCCCTAATCAGCTCTTCAGGTTTGGGACCTATCTCCATGACTGTACTTCTGCTTTCTGTCCTATCAATGTATCCATCCATCTTCTGAGCATGTAGCAGGGAACATAGTTAGTTTTTGCTGGGCCCTGCTGAGATTGCTTGGATAGGAAGGAACCTTGGAAGTTAGTGGGGAGGAGGAAAAAGGGTTTGGGGTCTCCACAGAGACTTCTGATCCCCAAGACTGGAGCCATCTTCTATCTTCTCACTTCCACCATGTGGATGACTACAGTAGTAAATTCCTGCCCCCTCACCCCATCAGTGACCCTCAGGAGGGCAGTTTCTGGTCCAGGCCAACAGAGTTAAAACTTTTGCTTTTCTCACCTGGCAGGTTAAAGCAGCTATTAAGTATGCCCTGAGTGTAGGCTACCGTCACATTGACTGTGCTGCTATCTATGGCAATGAGACTGAAATCGGGGAAGCCCTGAAGGAGAATGTGGGACCTGGCAAGGTGAGGACTGGGGCTACAGAGAGGTGGGGTGAGAAGACTCAGAGGCTGGGGCTAAGGGCTGACTAGAGGGATCTGGCATCAGCTTCCTTCTAGTTCTTCTCCCAAAGGTGAGGGTGAGCAAGACTGGGTGCCCTTGGCTCTTCTGACTGTGGACTCTGTCCCCTGTACAGTTGGTGCCTCGGGAGGAGCTCTTTGTGACTTCCAAGCTGTGGAACACAAAGCACCACCCTGAGGATGTGGAGCCTGCCCTCCGGAAGACACTTGCTGACCTGCAGCTGGAGTATCTGGACCTGTACCTGATGCACTGGCCTTACGCCTTTGAGTGAGCCTTGCCAGGGTCTTCATCTAGGAATCAGGGGTTGGGGGAGTCATGTTAGTAACTTTTTGTAAGTTATAGGAACAGAGCAAGAGAAGAGCACTCAGTCTTTTCTGCTACAGTCTAGCTACAGAAAAAAGGAGTGCCACTTCACAGGGCATGTATCCTAGGGTGTATATGGATGAGTCCTCCTGCTGCCTTTATACACTGGGGAAATGTTCTAGCTTTTGCTGCGCTCAGCCTTGGGGTTGCAGTAGAGTAAGCTCCCACAGAGGGTGTGGGAGGAGACGACCATAGCTCCATGCTGTGTACTTGAAGAAGGCTGTAGGAGCCTACAATGCAGTTTCCCGAGGTGGGGCAGAGGGAGTTAAGGATGACTTCCCAGAGGGGAGGGGATATAATCTGTGTCTAGGAAGAAGGGAGAGGGGATGGGCATTCCATATGGAGTTAACACTTGGATCATGACCTGGAAAGGTGAAAAACCATGCTTGTTTCTCATTCTTGGCCCTCTACCCTTTCTGGGCTTCGACTGTGGGATGTAGAATGGCTGGACGGGTAGGTAGACAGGAGCCTACATGCCCACACCTGGGGGGCTGTCTCTCACTCAGGCGGGGAGACAGCCCCTTCCCTAAGAATGCTGATGGGACTATACGCTATGACTCCACCCACTACAAGGAGACCTGGAGGGCTCTGGAGGCACTCGTGGCTAAGGGGCTGGTGCGGGCTCTGGGCCTGTCCAACTTCAACAGTCGGCAGATTGACGATGTGCTCAGCGTGGCCTCTGTACGCCCAGCTGTCCTGCAGGTGAGCACAGCAAAGCAGATCAGTTGGTTTGGGGATGGTATGCATGTATGTGTGTGTGTGTGTGCGTGCGTGTGTGTAAATGAACATGAGTGAGCAGATGATGAGTTTACTTCAGGAAATAGCTAGAAAGTTGTCAGAAGCGTTGGTGCAGAAATCCTCCAAAGTGTGGGAAGAGAATGAAATAGACAATGGAAAACTGTCTAGAGAGTGAGAGAAGCAGCGTGAGGGGAACTGGGGGTCAGCAATTCAGGGTTGGTCAGAATGTGTGTGTCCGGGTGGGGCCACCACAAGCCAGCTGCGGCCACCCCTGGTGATAGGTTGTTTCTTGGTTTAGGTGGAATGCCACCCATACCTGGCTCAGAATGAGCTGATTGCCCACTGCCAAGCACGAAACCTGGAGGTGACTGCTTATAGCCCTCTGGGCTCCTCTGATCGTGCGTGGCGTGATCCTGAGGAGCCTGTCCTGCTTAAGGAGCCAGTGGTCCTGGCACTGGCAGAAAAGCATGGTCGATCTCCAGCTCAGATCTTGCTCAGGTATGAGCAGTCTTAGGGAAAGACAGTCAGGTTAGGGAGAGGGCTCCTGGGCTGGGAGGCACGGGTTGAGGGGTTCCAAATGCCTGAATGAGGCTGAGAGTCTTGCCGTGTCATCTTGGGAGAGGCCATTCTGAGGCTCGTTCCCTCTTCCAGTGGGGCTTGGGGCTCTAGGAGCTCAGAGAAGGCTGCATGGAGGACAAAATGCTCATGAGTAGTGACTGTTTCGTTTACTTCCGTCTCCCACTTAGGTGGCAGGTCCAGCGGAAAGTGAGCTGCATCCCCAAGAGTGTCACGCCTTCCCGTATCCTTGAGAACATCCAGGTACTTGATGTGTCTGTCCTGTCTTCTTTAGCCCATTGGGACACAGTCTGACCCTGACTCTGGCTAAGAAGGCAGTGATCTGGAACCCCAACTTCCACCCACAAAAGTGGCTTTCCTGACCCCCGCCTTCCATTCCCAGGTGTTTGACTTCACCTTTAGCCCAGAGGAGATGAAGCAGCTGGATGCCCTGAATAAAAATTTGCGATTCATTGTGCCCATGCTTACGGTGAGTGTGTATCACCCCCCAGAATCAGGGAATCTGAGATTCGGGGCAGGATTCTGGCCTAAGTCTGGCCTCCATATTGCTGAGTAGAGGCTTGGCAGGATGGTATTGTTGGTAGGATTGCTGTCCTGGACACAGTGGGCTGTTTTTTATTTATTGAGCTCCCAGAAGGAATCTGGTTCAGGGATAAGGCATTTAGCCTGTGAGTTCCAGTCCTGACTCTCAATACCTTGTAACCTAGAGCAAGTGATTTAACTTCTCTAAGCTTTAGCTTCCTTTGTGTAAAATGATCCCAGTTCCTGACACGTAACAATTTCTCAGTGTAAATGGGGCGTTCTCAACCTTGTTAGAAAGGGAAATAAATAGTTCCTTATCCCAGCTGAGACTGTAAACTCTTGGGGATAGAGTCAGCCATGTACCAGGCTGTGGGTTTGGTGCTGGAATGCTGTTGGTACTGTGGCATTCTCTGAGGCTAGGTGCCTGTCACTGACATCTGTCATAGTGCTGTACACAGGTGAGGCTGTTCAGGAAGATTCTTGGGAAAAGATGTCCTGGAACTAGGAGGACGAGCAGGATGCGGGAATGTCAACTCCTGCTAATGGAGTCATCTGTCTGTCTTTCCAGGTGGATGGGAAGAGGGTCCCAAGAGATGCAGGGCACCCTCTGTACCCCTTCAATGACCCATATTGAGACCACAGCTTCCTGGCTTCCTTTTCATCTCTCTGCTGTAAGGTCCTGCTGTCTACAGTGTAAAGGAGTTAATAAAGCCCTTGGAGTATCCATCCATGCTACTCGCTTGTCTTATTGTCTGGTCAGACTTGGTATGGAAATTGTTTCTCTTTGGGATGCTGGGTGTTACCTGCCCTGAGCCCAAACCCCCTTATTTTCTTGGTTCTGGAGAAACAAGCATGTAGCTGAAGTCCATTTCCACTTTCATCAGATCAGATCAGATCAGTGGCTCAGTCATGTCCGACTCTTTGCGACCCCATGAACCACAGCATGCCAGGCCTCCCTGTCCATCACCAACTCCCGGAGTCCACCTAAACCTATGTCCATTGTGTCGGTGATACCATCCAACCATCTCATCCTCCGTTGTCCCCTTCTCCTCCTGCCCTCAACCTTTCCCAGCATCAGGGCCTTTTCAAATGAGTCAGCTCTTCCTATCAGTGGCCAAAGTACTGGAGTTTCAGCTTCAACATCAGGCCCTCCAATGAACACCCAAGACTGATCTCCTTTAGAATGGACTGGTTGGATCTCCTTGCAGTCCAAGGGACTCTCAAGAGTCTTCTCCAACACCACAGTTCAAAAGCATCAATTCTTCGGCGCTCAGCTTTCTTTATAGTCCAACTCTCACATCCATACATGACCATTGGAAAAACCATAGCCTTGATTAGACAGACCTTTGTTGGCAAAGTAATGTCTCTGCTTTTTAATATGCTGTCTAGGTTGGTCGTAAGTGGAGTATCGCCATCTAGTGGCATCTATTAGCACTGCATGCCGCCCCAGAGTAGTCTTTGTGAGAATAACAAAAATTAGTCATTTATGGACTGAGATCAGAGTCCTGTGGTTTCTTGGCCCTGCTGGGCATGGGTCTTGAGTTCCCACACCCTGGCCCTCCTCCTAGTTAGTGCCTAGATTTAGGAATTCAGTTCCGTTCAGTCACTCAGTCGTGTCCGACTCTTGGCGACCCCGTGAATTGCAGCACGCCAGGCCTCCCTGTCCATCACCAACCCCCGGAGTTCATTCAAACTCACGTCCATCGAGTTGGTGATGCCATCCAGCCATCTCATCCTCTGTCGTCCCCTTCTCCTCCTGCCCCCAATCCCTCCCAGCATCGGAATCTTTTCCAATGAGTCAACTCTTCGCATGAGATGGCCAAAGTACTGGAGTTTCAGTTTTAGCATCACACCTTCCAAAGAACACCCAGGACTGATCTCCTTTAGAATGGACTGGTTGGATCTCCTTGCAGTTCAAGGGACTCTCAAAAGTAAATTCTGAAGTTTGGGAGTCCCAGCTTGGAGAATCAGGACAAAGGCTTTTTCTCTCAGACACTATAGTCAATGTGCATAGGCTACCTGAAGGAGGCAGAGTCAGCACCAAAACTTGTCACTGTACCTAAGGTCCTATCTTACATAATTTATGGTCCCACCAGAGACTTCTGAGATTTTAGGAGGGTTTTTGGAAAAACCCTCTAAACTCCAATCATACAAAACTCATTTTAGTTTTCTAGTTGAACCATTGCTCTTCATTCAGAAGATATTAATGGAGTCCTTATATGGGTTAGACACAAATGCTAGGCCCTGGGGATATAGCTATAACTAAGACACAGGTCCCTGCAGTTTACCTGAGACGGACTAAGTAATTGCATAATTAGTTTAATTACAGTTGGGAGAACTGCTGTGAAAAAGCAGAGCAAGAAGCCTACTGATTTAATTGGCTAAGATCTGAAGGATGAGTAGGGAATAATTTGTTAAAAGAGGTGAGAGTGGTAATGGTGTTCCATGCAAATTGGATAGCTTGGGGGAAAACTTTGTAACTGGAAGAAGCTATTGGAAAAACCTAAAGAAGCCTTCTGTGACAAACTGAAAACGAGGTGGGGATGGTGGGGTGTGTGGAATAGCATAAAATAATGCTGGAATAAGATAGGGACCTGATGCTGGAAAGCCTAGGAGACTGGGTTAAGAGTTTAGGTTTTTTAATCCTGAATGCAGCAGGAAGCTATGGAAGAGTTTTAAGCAGGAATAACATGGCATAATTTGTATCTTAGAAATTCAGCACGGCTGCTCTTGCCTTCTGAGATGGCCCATGCTCTGTGGAATGTGTTTCTCTCTAAATATATCCCCTTCTTGTCTATCAAAAAAAAAAAAAAAGAAGAAGAAATAACAGCACTAGAGCAGTGGGGAAAATGGATTAGTAGAGTAAAAAGTTGTTGGAGGCATGTTGCAAGTTAGTCTTTTTTTATTTTGTTAATAGTATGGTCAAAGCTATGGTTTTTCCAGTAGTCATGTATGGATATGAGAGTTGGACCATAAAGAAGGCTGAGCACTGAAGAATTGATGCTTTCAAACTGGTGCTAGAGAAGACTTGAGAGTCCCTTGGACAGCAAGGAGACCAAACCAGTCAAGCCTAAAGGAAATCGACCCTGGATATTCATTGGAAGGACTGGTGCTGAAACTGAAGCTCCAAAATTGTGACCACCTGATGCGAAGAGCTGACTCATTGGAAAAGACCCTGATACTGGGAAAGATTGAGGGCAAGAGGAGAAGGGGGCAACGGAGAATGCAATGGTTGAATGGCATCACTGACTCAATGAACATGAGTTTGGGCAAACTTCAGGGTATAGCGAAGGACAGGGAAGCCTGACATACTGCAGTCTGTGGGGTCGCAGAGTTGGACATGGCTTGGCAACTGAACAATAGTTGATTTACAATGTTGTGCCCATCTCTGCAGTACTGCAGTGACTCTGTTAAGTACATATGTATGTTCTTAGGGCTTCCCAGGTGACACTAGTGGTAAAGAACATGCCTGCCAATGCAGGAGACAAAAGAGACTTGGGTTCAGTCCCTGGGTTGGGAAGATTCCCCTGGAGGAGGGCATGGCAACCCACTTCAGTATTCTTGCCTGGAAAATTCCACAGACAGAGGAGCTTGGCAGGCTATAGTCTATAGCGTCACAAAGAGTCAGACACGACTGAAGTGACTTAGCATGCACATGTACATTCTTACTTTTTATGTTCTTTTCTGTCATGGTTAATAACAGAATATTGAATATAGTTTCCCATGCTATACATTGGGGCTTCCCTGGTGGCTCAGACAGTAAAGAATCTGCCTGCAATGCGGGAGACCTGGGTTTGATCCCTAGTTCAGGAAGAGCCCCTGAAGAAGGCAATGGCTACCCACTCTAGTATTCTTGCCTGGAGAATTCCATGGACAGAAGAGTCTGGTGAGTGACAGTATGGATACATTAAGACAGTCAATGGATACATCCATTCTAAATGTAATAGTTTACATCTAGCAACCTGAGAAGTTAGTCTTTCATCTTCGGTTCTTTTCTTCCTGGAACCTATTAGCCCACTGTTGGATGAACATCTGTTATTAAACATTCCATTTAGCTGTCACTTCTCTGGAACATCTTTCCTGATCTCACTCTCCCCAGGTGGCTTGCTGTATGCTTCTGTAGCCTCCTTATACCCTTTCATGACCAAGTTTCCACAGTTAGGAGGTAATGTGAGTTTGAAGTGTATTAGTTTGCTGGGGCTGCCGTGACAGTACCACAGAATGGGTGATTTAAACAACATAAATTTGTTTTCTTACAGTTTTGGAAATTTAGAAGTCTGAGATCAAAGCATTCCCTCTGGTGTAAGAGAAGGGTGGTTCTAGGCCTCTCTCCTTGGCTTGTAGATGGACATCTCCCTGTGACTTTATATCATCTGTCTTCTGTACACATTTGTGTCCAAATTTCTTTTTTTGTTTGTTTGAGTTTTTTTGTTTTATTTTTTGGCCATGCTGCATGACTTGTGAAATCTTTGTTCCCCGACCAGGGATTGAACCTAGGCCCCAGCAGTGAACAGGTAGGGTCCTAACCACTGGACTGCCAGGAAATTCCCTGTGCCCAAATTTCTTATAAGGCTGTCATATTGAATTAGGGCCCATCATAATGATCTCATTATAACTGAAGACCCTGTCTCCATGTACAGTCACATTCTGAGGTATTAAGGATTAGTACTTAAGCATAGGGCTTCCCTGGTGGCTCAGAGGTAAAGAATCCACCTGCAATGTAGGAGGTGGCCTGCAGTGCAGGAGACAGGGGTTCGATCCCTAGGTAGGGAAGATCCCCAGGAGAAGGAAATGGCAACCCACTCTAGTATCCTTGCCAGGATAATCCTATGATTATCCGGATGGGCTGCAGTCTATGGGGTCATAAGAGTTGACCCTACTTAGCAACTAAACCACCACCACCATAAGAATTTAAAGGAGGTGGACACAATTCAGCTCATATCAGGAAGTGAAAGTTGTTATAACATCAAATTATTCACGAGTAAACTGACTATATTTAGAAATCATTCTTGACTCAGACATCTCACCCTGCTAAATGTTAGCATTTAAGGAAAGATAGAAACATTTGAATGCAGAGTTCCAAAGAATAGCAAGAAGAGATAAGAAAGCCTTCTTCAGCGATCAATGCAAAGAAATAGAAGAAAACAACAGAATGGGAAAGACTAGAGATCTCTTCAAGAAAATTAGAGATACCAAAGGAACACTTCATGCAAAGATGGGCTCAATAAAGGACAGAAATGGTATGGACCTAACAGAAGCAGAAGATATTAAGAAGAGATGGCAAGAATACACAGAAGAATTGTACAAAAAAAACTTCATGACCCAGATAATCACGATGGTGTGATCAATGACCTAGAGCCAGACATCCTGGAATGTGAAGTCAAGTGGGCCTTAGAAAGCATCACTACGAACAAAGCTAGTGGAGGTGATGGAATTCCAGTTAAGCTATTCCAAATCCTGAAAGATGATGCTGTGAAAGTGCTGCACTCAATATGCAGCAAATTTGGAAAACTCAGCAGTGGCCACAGGACTGGAAAAGGTCAGTTTTCATTCCAATCCCAAAGAAAGGCAATGCCAAAGAATGCTCAAACTACCGCACAATTGCACTCATCTCACACGCTAGTCAAGTAATGCTCAAAATTCTCCAAGCCAGGCTTCAGCAATACGTGAACCGTGAACTTCCTGATGTTCAAGCTGGTTTTAGAAAAGGCAGAGGAACCAGAGATCAAATTGCCAACATCCGCTGGATCATGGAAAAAGAAGAGAGTTCCAGAAAAACATCTATTTCTACTTTATTGACTATGCCAAAGCCTTTGACTGTGTGGATCACAATAAACTGTGGAAAATTCTGAAAGAGATGGGAATACCAGACCACCTGACCTGCCTCTTGAGAAATTTGTATGCAGGTCAGGAAGCAACACTTAGAAACGGACATGGAACAACAGACTGGTTCCAAATAGGAAAAGGAATACGTCAAGGCTGTATATTGTCACCCTGCTTATTTAACTTCCATGCAGAGTACATCATGAGAAACGCTGGACTGGAAGAAACACAAGCTGGAATCAAGGTTGCCGGGAGAAATATCAATAACCTCAGATATGCAGATGACACCACCCTTATGGCAGAAAGTGAAGAGGAACTCAAAAGCCTCTTGATGAAAGTGAAAGTGGAGAGTGAAAAAGTTGGCTTAAAGCTCAACATTCAGAAAACGAAGATCATGGCATCCGGTCCTATCACTTCATGGGAAATAGATGGGAAAACAGTGTCAGACTTTATTTTTCTGGGCTCCAAAATCACTGCAGATGGTGACTGCAGCCATGAAATTAAAAGACACTTACTCCTTGGAAGGAAAGTTATGACCAACCTAGATAGCATATTCAAAAGCAGAGACATTACTTTGCCAACAAAGGTCCATCTAGTCAAGGCCATGGTTTTTCCTGTGGTCATGTATGGATGTGACAGTTGGACTGTGAAGAAGGCTGAGCACCGAAGAATTGATGCTTTTGAACTGTGGTGTTGGAGAAGACTCTTGAGAGTCCCTTGGACTGCAAGGAGATCCAACCAATCCATTCTGAAGGACATTAGCCCTGGGATTTCTTTGGAAGGAATGATGCTAAAGCTGAAACTCCAGTACTTTGGCCACCTTATGCGAAGAGTTGACTCATTGGAAAAGACTCTGATGCTGGGAGGGATTGGGGGCAAGAGAAGAAGGGGACGGCAGAGGATGAGATGGCTGGATGGCATCACTGACTTGATGGACGTGAGTCTGAGTGAACTCCAGGAGTTGGTGATGGACAGGGAGGCCTGGCGTGCTGCGATTCATGGGGTTGCAAAGAGTCGGACACAACTGAGCGACTGAACTGAACTGAATATACAAATGTCAGAGTGCAGATGATCTTCAAAGAGGAAAATCAAACAGAACTTGTCATGAACATTCTAGAAGTAAACATCTCAAACAGATTATCAATGTTTTACTGCTTTGGACAAATGTGAGGACTCTATAGATCACATTTTCCTGGACAAATATTGTGATCTCTTTCAAATGTATGTTATTAGCCCCATTTTTCCAAGTATTCTCTTTCAGCCTGACTTTGACTGAAAGGTTCACATTCCTTCTACAGAACATCACAAGGTCTCATTTTTCCTACTTGAGTGTGAGATAGCCCCTCCTCCTTGCAGACCACAGAGCAGTTTCTGAGAGAGGTTCAAGATTGTACTTCTGTATGAGGAATTTTGATATAAGGAAATGGAATGTACTGGTGCTAGCCTCTGACTGGTGAGTACTCCCTTCCTTCTAGAATGTAGTCTTATAAAGGCAAGCCTCATTTTAAAATGAGTCTCTGGTCTTTTACTCAAAACAGTCATATAAAGAATCCTTTTTGCAAAACTACTTAAGGACCTTATAGTTTGTTGTTGTTGACAGTTTGTTGTTGTTGTTTTGGGCTGTACTGAATGGTACATAGAACCTTAGTTCCCTGACAAGAGGTCAAACCCACATCCCCTACATCGGAAGTTCAGAGTCTTTACCACTGGACTACCAGGGAAGTCCCAAGGACATCATGGTTTTCTTAAAGTCCGTCCTTAATACCTTGATAAGCCAAGTATCTTCTTTTGAAGTCTAGTGTCTTAATCTTTGATTTTCTTTCCCAGTTAACTGTCAGATCCTCACTTTTCTATTGCTTTGGGTATGATGTATTAAGTTCCCAATATCACTTCATTGCTTCATAAAGACTTGTTATCTTTTGTAAGATGTGCAGTTTCATTTTTCAGTGGATATGCACTGTACTGCTCAGTGATTTAGACAAAGATGTCAATCAGATCAGATCAGATCAGTCGCTCAGTCATGTCCGACTCTTTGCAACCCCATGAATCGCAGCACGCCAGGCTTCCTTGTCCATCACCAACTCCTGGAGTTCACTCAGACTCACGTCCATCAAGTCAGTGATGCCATCCAGCCATCTCATCCTCTGCCGTCCCCTTCTTCTCTTGCCCCCAATCCCTCCCAGCATCAGAGTCTTTTCCAATGAGTCAACTCTTCGCATAAGGTGGCCAAAGTACTGGAGTTTCAGCTTTAGCATCATTCCTTCCAAAGAAATCCCAGGGCTAATGTCCTTCAGAATGGATTGGTTGGATCTCCTTGCAGTCCAAGGGACTCTCAAGAGTCTTCTCCAACACCACAGTTCAAAAGCATCAATTCTTCGGTGCTCAGCCTTCTTCACAGTCCAACTCTCACATCCATGCATGACCACAGGAAAAACCATGGCCTTGACTAGACGGACCTTTGTTGGCAAAGTAATGTATCTGCTTTTGAATATGCTATCTAGGTTGGTTATAACTTTCCTTCCAAGGAGTAAGCGTCTTTTAATTTCATGGCTGCAGTCACCATCTGCAGTGATTTTGGAGCCCAGAAAAATAAAGTCTGACACTGTTTTCCCATCTATTTCCCATGAAGTGATAGGACCGGATGCCATGATCTTCGTTTTCTGAATGTTGAGCTTTAAGCCAACTTTTTCACTCTCCACTTTCACTTTCATCAAGAGGCTTTTGAGTTCCTCTTCACTTTCTGCCATAAGGGTGGTGTCATCTGCATATATGAGGTTATTGATATTTCTCCTGGCAATCTTGATTCCAGCTTGTGTTTCTTCCAGTCCAGCGTTTCTCATGATGTACTCTGCATAGAAGTTAAATAAGCAGGGTGACAATATACAGCTTTGACGTACTCCTTTTCCTATTTGGAACCAGTCTGTTGTTCCATGTCCATTTCTAAGTGTTGCTTCCTGACCTGCATACAAATTTCTCAAGAGGCAGGTCAGGTGGTGTGGTATTCCCATCTCTTTCAGAATTTTCCACAGTTTATTGTGATTCACACAGTCAAAGGCTTTGGCATAGTCAATAAAGCAGAAATAGATGTTTTTCTGGAACTCTCTTGCTTTTTCCATGATCCAGCGGATGTTGGCAATTTGATCTCTGGTTCCTCTGCCTTTTCTAAAACCAGCTTGAACATCAGGAAGTTCACGGTTCACGTATTGCTGAAGCCTGGCTTGGAGAATTTTGAGCATTACTTTACTAGCGTGTGAGATGAGTGCATGAAGCTATAAATATGCCTGTACAGATGTGTCTTTGTTTTATTTCCCTGGCCCTTGGGCATTTGGCTAATCAAGGTTTAAATAGGTTGTTTTATACAACATGACAAGTAAGTCTGAGCTAGTGTAATGAGTACAGGAGAGCATTTTTTTTTTTTCAGGATAATTAATGTACTTTTGTTATTATTGTTGTTGTTTAGTTGCTAAGTTGTGTCTGACTCTTTTGCAGCCCCGTGGACTGTAGCCTGCCAGGCTCCTCTGTCCATGGGATTTCCCAGACAAGAATACTGGAGTGAGTTGCCATTTCCTTCTCCAGGGGATCTTCCCTACCCAGGGATCGAATCCATTTCTCAATTACATTTAAATCGCATTCTGCTTCATTTCCCTACACCCAGGATCTATCTGAATTAATTAAACAGTTCTCAATAGAGTGGAGAACAAAGACTGTTTAATTTTAGAGATGTTTCTTTTGTTTTTCTTCTATTTTTTCCTTTCTTGTGTGGGATCTTCCTGGACCAGGGATTGAACCCATGTCTCCTGCATTGGCAGGTGGATTCTTTACCACTGAGCCACCCGGGAAGCCCTAGGGATGTTTCTTTCTAATTGACTGTACAGTTTAATAATTTGTGTTGACAACAGTGTAAACATCACCATGAGCTATGAACATGAGGTCAAGAGCCATTCAATTCTGCCAAAACAGAAGTAGATGATACTTGTGTGTGTGGAGATCCAGGGTGTCACTTTTTGCATTAAAGCTTTGCTCTAATATTCCATAGATCGGAGAAGGCGATGGCACCCCACTCCAGTACTCTTGCCTGGAAAATCCCTGCTCCGGGAAGATCTCACATGCCTTGATGCAACTAAGCTCAAGCTCCACAAATACTGAGCCCCTGCTCTAGAGCCTGTGAGGTACAACTACTAAGCCTGAATACTGCAATCAGTAAAGCCTGAGCGCCTAGAGCCTGTGCTCCGCAATGAAGAGTAGCCCCCACTAGCCTGTGCAAAGAAACAAAGACTCAGCACTGCCAAAAAAAATATTATCCTAGAAAAGCTTTTTCTCCTCTTCGTATGGAAATGTTTCTTGAAAATATGTTGTGCGAGTGTTAGTCACTCAGTCGTGTCCAGCTCTTTGCGATCCCATGGACTGTAGCTTACCACACTCCTCTGTCCATGGAATGTGTTTACCTCACCTATAAAGCCATCTGGGCATTTGAGGGAAATGGTAATTCAACTACCATTTTCAAACGTGTATTATTTATTGATCTGCTTAAAGTCTCTGTTTCTTCTTGTGCCAGTTTTGGCACTTTTTTCCTAGGATCACTCCATTAGGTTTTCAAATTTATTAGCATATAGTTATTATTAATACAATTATCTTTCCATTGTACTTACTTCTTCTGCATTTCTTTTGTATTTGCCATCTGTATTTTTCTATTTTTATAATTTTTTTCAAAGAACTAGTTTCTGGTTATGTTAATCTTTTCTTTCTCTCCGTTGATTCCTGCCCTGTCTTTCTTATGTCCTTTCCTTCTTTTTTAAAATAATTGATTTTTGGTTGCACTAGGTCTTCTTTGCTGCACCAGGGCTTTCACTGGTTGGAGCGAATGGGGGCTGCCCTTCATTGCAGTGCTTCTCATTGTGGTGGCTTCTCTTGTTGTGGTGCACAGACTTAGTTGCTCAGAGGCATGTGGAATCTTCCCAGACCAGGGATTGAACTTGTGTCCCCTGCAGTGGCAGGCAGATTCTTATCCATTGTACAACAAGGGAAGTCTCCTTCATGTTTTAACCCAAGGGCTATTTATATTATTTGTACAATATATAGATGTTAATTTGCAAATACAGGGACTTTCCGGTGGTCCAGTGCCTAAGACGCCACGCTCCCAAAGCAGGGGGCCTGGGCTGGAACCTTGGTCAGGGAACTAGATCCCTCATGCTACAACTGAAGACCCTGAATGCTGCAACTAAAGAAAAAATGATACTGCATGCTACAACTAAGATCCAGCACAGCCAAAAAATAAATATTAAAAACAGCAAATACACATTATATTCAAACATCATAGATCACTTACAAAAATGGACCATGTGTTAGGCCACAAAGAAAGCCTCAAACATTCTAAAGAATCATTACCATGTAGACTATCTTCTCTATCCACAAAATTTTATTGCATTGCAAATTAACCAGAATGTCATCATGTGAGCATTTCTAGTTCCAAGAGACATTGACAATTTTGGTGTTTGTTCTGGTGGCTATGCACTAAAATGAATGCATAAATAAATTAATAAAATCAGGTGGAGAAAGAAATGGCAACCCACTCCAGTATTCTTGCCTGGAAAAGTCCATGGACAGAGGAGCCTGGTGGGCTGCGGTCCATGGGGTTACATGATTGAGCATGTGTGCATGAGGGTGGAGGGTGCTGGGTTGGTAGCAATAAACTGGTAGAACAACAACAACAAAAAAAATCAGGGTTCTATTTACTACTATAGGAGAGAAAAATAGATAGTGGAAGACAACTAGGAGTCTATCACAAGGTCTCAGTATTTTGTATGTGGTCATTCATTTAATCCCTTTCTTTTCTATATACTTCTTCTACCCTCAACTTTCACTTAGTTCAACCTCCTTATTGTTTTACCCTCTCCAAAAAACAAACTTCCAGTTTTCCATTGCCTTGGGGAAGACAATTTGTTAGCCTAACCTGCTTTTTAAAGCCCTGGGAGACACAGGTTTGATCCCTGGGTCAGGAAGATCCCCTAAAGGAGGAAATGGCAACTCACTCCAGCATCCTTGCCTGGAAAATTCTATGGACAGAAGAGCCTGGTCTGCTACAGTCCATGGGATCACAGAATTGGATACGAGTAACTGAGCACGGCAGAGAAGGCAATGGCACCCCACTCCAGTACTCTTGCCTGGAAAATCCCATGGACGGAGGAGCCTGGTAGGCTGCAGTCCATGAGGTCGCTAAGAGTTGGACACGACTGAGCGACTTCACTTTGACTTTTCACTTTCATGCATTGGAGAAGGAAATGGCAACCCACTCCAGTATTCTTGCTTGGAGAATCCCAGGGACGGGGCAGCCTGGTGGGCTGCCGTCTATGGGGTCACACAGAGTCGGACACGACTGAAGTGACTTAGCAGCAGCAGCAGCAGCAGCAACTGAACACGGACGCATGCACTTCTTCCCATACTCTTAAACGAACCTGCTGCAACCAATTCATGAGCCTTTTGTGACTTCTCTGTTGTCAACCTAATTGCTTCTTGGCTTTCCTATTGGGATTCTCTCTCTCTTTAATGATTTTATTTATTTATTTATGGCTGTGCTGGGTCTTCATTGCTATACAGGGGCTTTCCCTAATTGTGCGAGCAGGGACTACTTTTTAGTTGAGGTGCACAGACCTCAAATTGTGGTGGTTCCTGTTGTGGCCCAGCATGAGCTCAAGGACATTCAGGTTTCAGTAGTTGCGGCTTGAGGGCTCTAGAACACAGGCTCAATAGCAGTGACTACTTGGCTGCAGCAAGTGGGATCTTCCTGAACCAGGGATTGAACCCATGTCTCTCGGATTGGCAGGTGGATTCTTTATCACTGAGCCACAAGGGAAGACCAAATTCTCCTTTCTTAGGTGCTAGGTCAGTTACTACTTGTCCATCTCTTTTCCAACTCTAAAAATTTTGTTGCTATTGCTTCCTTTCCCATTCTCTGTGATCTTGCCAGTCTATCTTTAAAAACAAATTTAAAGTTTCTTTATTGCTATGCAGACAGGTTTCAAAGGGAATGGGTATAAATGTGTTTAACACACCATCTTTAACTGAAGTCCTCCCTAAATCATGTTAAATATAATTTTTAAATTACTTACTATGAAATCTTGTGGCTTGTTTTGTTTTAGGCTGCTGCTTTTGGGATCATATTTCCCCGACCTTGGTCCTTAGCAGTGAAGCATAGAGTCAAGCACTGGATTGCCAGGAAATTCCCCAGATCTTGGTTTCTATTTTAAGTAGATATATTTTAAGTGAAACTCTTTCCAGTTCTAATTATGATTATATTATGATTATTTTATTCATTCATTCGATAAGTTCATTTTGGACACCTCCTATGCATCAACCACTGGTAAATCCATTGGGCATTTAACTGTAAATAAGACAGAAAAGGCCACATGAAGCCTATATACTTAGAGGTGGTAAGAATAAAAGAAAAATGAATAACTTCAGATTTTGATAAGTACAATGGAAGAAATAAACACTAGGAAGCTAACTTTGATTGAGTGGCTAGGGAAGGTTTCTTTGGGGAAGTAATACTTGAGATGAGGCCTAAAGGAAGAATCAGTTCAGTTCAGTTCAGTCGCTCAGTCATGTCCGACTCTTTGCGACCCCATGAATCGCAGCACACCAGGCCTCTTGTCCATCACCAACTCCTGGAGTTTACCCAGATTCATGTCCATTGAGTTGGTGATGCCATACAGCCATCTCATCCTCTGTTGTCCGCTTCTCCTCCTGCCCCCAATCCCTCCCAGCATCAGGGTCTTTTCCAATGGGTCAACTCTTCACATGAGGTGGCCAAAGTATTGAAGTTGCAGCTTCAGCATCAGTCCTTCCAATGAACACCCAGGACTGATCTCCTTTAGGATGGACTGGTTGGATCTCCTTGCAGTCCAAGGGACTCTCAAGAGTCTTCTCCAACACTACACTTCAAAAGCATCATTCTTCAGCACTCACCTTTCTTTATAGTCCAACTCTCACATCCATACATGATCACTGGAAAAACCATAGCCTTGACTAGACGGATCTTTGTGGACAAAGTAATGTCTCTGCTTTTCAATATGCTATCTAGGTTGGTCATAACTTTCCTTCCAAGGAGTAAGCGTCTTTTAATTTCATGGCTGCAGTCACCATCTGTAGTGATTTTGGAGCCCAGAAAAATAAATTCAGCCACTGTTTCCACTGTTTCCCCATCTATTTCCCATGAAGTGATGGGACCAGTGCCATGATCTTCATTTTCTGAATACTGAGCTTTAAGCCAACTTTTTCACTTTCCTCTTTCACTTTCATCAAGAGGCTTTTTAGTTCCTCTTCACTTTCTGCCATAAGGGTGGTGTCATCTGCATGATGATATTTCTGATATTTCTGATATTTCTCCTGGCAATCTTGATTCCAGCTTGTGCTTCCTCCAGCCCGCGTTTCTCATGATGTACTCTGCATAGAAGTTAAATAAGCAGGGTGACAATATACAGCCTTGACGTACTCCTTTTCCTATTTGGAACCAGTCTGTTGTTCCATGTCTAGTTCTAACTGTTGCTTCCTGACCTGCATATAGGTTTCTCAAGAGGCAGGTCAGGTGGTGTGGTATTCCCATCTCTTTCAGAACTTTCCACAGTTTATTGTGATCCACACAGTCAAAGTCTTTGGCATAGTCACAATGGTGTGATCACTCACCTAGAGCCAGACATCCTGGAATGTGAAGTCAAGTGGGCCTTAGAAAGCATCACTATGAACAAAACTAGTGGAGGTGATGGAATTCCAGTTGACCTATTTCAAATCCTGAAAGATGATGCTGTGAAAGTGTTACACTCAATATGCCAGCAAATTTGGAAAACTCAGCAGTGGCCACAGGACTGGATAAGGTCAGTTTTCATTCCCATCCCAAAGAAAGGCAATGCCAAAGAATGCTCAAACTACCGCACAATTGCACTTATCTCACATGCTAGTAAAGTAATGCTCAAAATTCTCCAAGCCAGGCTTCAGCAATACATGAACTGTGAACTTCCAGATGTTCAAGCTGGTTTTAGAAAAGGCAGAGGAACCAGAGATCAAATTGCCAACATCCGCTGGATCATGGAAAAAGAAGAGAGTTCCAGAAAAACATCTATTTCTGCTTTATTGACTATGCCAAAGCCTTTGACTGTGTAGATCACAATAAACTGTGGAAAAAGGAAGAATAGGAGCTAGTTATTCAAAGTATTGGTAGAAGAGCTTTTTAGGTAGTAAGACAGCAAGTGCAAAGGCCCCCGGATAAGAGAAAGGGCTTGTGCATTCAAAGGAACAGGGAGAAACTGTGGTAGGAAAACCAGGTGAAGGAAGAGTAGTATAAGATAAATTTTGGAAAGGTGAATTGGAGCCAGATCATGTAGGACTTGTAGGTAATGATAAGGAGCTCAAAATCTCTTCTAACAGCAATGGAAAGCTATTCCAGGAGAGTGACATAATCTGATTTACACTTTAAAATATTTTTCTGGAGAGGGTTAAGCAGAGATCAGAAGGTATGCAGTAGTACAGGCAAGAGATGAGTGGTGGTAGTAAAAACTGAAAGTGGATGGATTTAAAATCCATTTTAAAATCCATTCTTTATAAGACTGAATTCCTCAAAGGCAGAGACCATGTATTTTGTCCTTAGGACTTAGAACAAAGCCTTGAAAAATTATAGCTGTTTAGTGAATATGAGTTTAATGAGGGACTTCCGTAGTGATCCAGTGGTTGAGAATCCATCTGCCAATGGAGGGGACATGGATTCGATCCCTAGTCCAGGAAGATCCCACATGGCATGGAGCAATTAAGCCTGGGTGCTGAAAACTACTGAAGTCCACACACCCTAGACCCCGTGCTCAGCAGCAAAAGAAGCCACCTCATTGAGAAGCCCAAACACTTCAACGAGAAATTAGCCCCCGCTGGCACAACTAGGAAAAGCCCCTGCACAGCAATGAAGACCCTGCGTAGCTAAAAATAAAATAAAAATCTAAAAAAAATTAGTATAAGGAATGAGTGGATCACACAAGTTTCTGGACTGGATTTGTCAGGCCCTACTCCTGGCTGCAAGGACTCTGGGGAGATCTCCCCTCTCTGGAGCTCAATCCTCCAGTCACTGTGTTATCAGACTGTTGTAGCCATTTAGTAAATGGTTAGCATGACCCAGGCATAGTGCTGATTGTTGAAGCATCATCTCGAATTCTCACAATATTCTTAAAGAGTGGATACTGATATTGTCCTCATTTTACATTTAATCTTATATGGTTACTTGACTTGGTTCAAGTCACCCAGCTAAAAACGGGGGAACCCACATCTGTTTGCTACAGGAATTGGCATTTACAGGTCCAGCTCTTTTTCCCTAAAAATTCCCAACTCCCTGAGTCTTGACAAACTGTAATAAGAATACTCCCCAGGAATCTTTCACAGTATGTGTGAACCTGGACGAAAATAAAATTACTGTTCAGATCACGGTAGGCAAGGAATGCCATGGTGGTAGGCAATGGATGGTGCTCCAGGTGTGAGGAAGTGCAGTCATTTCAGCCTGCCAGTTACCTTCCACGCAGCCAGTTGCAGGAAACGAGGCACACTACTTCCCATAAACGACTTGTTTGCAACTTTCTGCGCTAGTCAAACCTTCTCTGAACTTTGATTTCCATTTCTACCAAATGGGGCTGAGAACACCGTTGTCACTAGTAAGCTTTGGTGTAAAGTTAAGTAAGACAGTTAATAGCTTTAGATGTTTAAGCACAGTGCCCCCGCATGTAGTGGAGAAACGATAAGATAAATCGAAGTTCGATAAATCGTTATCAGCTAGTCAGATTTGGAGTCTGGGGGCGGATCTAAGAGGATGGCGTCAGCGGATTGGGCCAGTCGAAGGGGGGGCGGGTCCGGAGGGAGGAGCCACCCGCGTCCCGCCGCAGCAAGGAGCCGTGGAATCAAGCGCGGTAGTTTCAAGCGGTGACCAATCCTAGGACAGCACTGTTTTGCGTCAGTTGTTGCGGAGGTTCAGAGCCACGCGTCTCTCACCGATAACAGTTCTAGCCGTTGCAGGTATACCCGTGCTCGGTTCCTGCGTGTCCATCCGTTACGACTCAGAGGACAGATAGAAAGTCTCAGTTACCCTCCTAAGTATCGGGCCTAGAAAGAGACTCCAGGTTACTCGCTCCAAACGTAGAGCAGCACTAGCTACTTTTCTGGAAGCCGCTGACCAACGACCAGTCAGAAGCTGTAGTGCCAAAATTCTTACGCGACTTGCTAGAGTAGCAAAAAGTTGCTTTCTTCGAGGAAGGCAGACTAGGGAGGAAAGGTACCCGGTAGAACCAGGCGGTGCGGGCGGGGGATATCCTTGGGTTGGTTTGGGGCTGGGTCCTGGCCCTTTAAACTCGAGGGGGAGGATCCGGAAGTGGATAGGCGGGGCGAAGGGCCCTGCTATATAAGAGGACCCAGCCGCGCGGGGTCTCCAATCTGCCATTTTCTGTCCCTGAATAAGTCTCTGGCGTCCCGAATTCCGTCTGTTTTTTCTCACAGGCTGTGTCCCGTCCGCTGGCCCAACACCTCAGGGGAACGATGGCCGCAGAGTCCACAGCCACTGCCGCCATCACCGCGGAGCTGGTTTCTGCCGACAAGTAAGCCGGACCGTGGAGAGCTTGAGGCACTGGCCAGTCCGCAGGGAGGGGGTGGTGGACGGAGGCTCCCTGGGAGGGGCAGACCGGAGGGCTGGAGGACGTGCCTTCCAATGAACAACGGTCGCTATTCTGGAAGGCCCGGACACTGGAGAAGTTCACCTCTTGTAGAGAGTCTCCCTCAATATCAGTAACGCCGGTCGGCTGGCGCCCCCTGCCCCGCTTTTCGCGGCCGCCATCTTGCCGGGGGCAGCGGCGGCTGTCTCCATTGCCTGCCCCTCTCTTTCCTCCCCTGGCCCGGGGCTATCGGTGGGGAGGCGGGGCCCAGGCGCGCCGGTGTGCCTTCATGCCCCTGCTATGCCCACACAACTGGTGTGCGCCTCCGGTAGTATTCTCAAACACCTCGGGAAAATAACCAACAGAGATTTGGCGCCAAAAAAAAAAAACCTGCACGAGGAAGGAGGCCGGACTGGCGGCTCGGGGTGGGCGGGACCTCTAGGGGGCGGGGTGTGCGCTAGTGCGTTCGCTTCCCTCCGCGGGCTCTGGAGCAGGGGGCGGGGCCCCGAGGAGGCGGGAAAACTCCATTGTCTGGGGCTGTGAGGCTCGCGGTCCGCCTCAGACTTCCGCGGTGGGACACCGGGAAGCTTGTTCCCCGCGGTCTCCTTGCTCACCTGGTACCCACCTACGTTCAGCTAGGCCCATTTCTTTTTGTGGTGGAGAGCATCGTGGTTCTTTTAGATTTTGGCATTGTTGGCAGGGGACTCGATTGCTTGTAGAGGACTTGATCGGGTCGTGAAGCATCTTTGGCGCTGCGTTGAGGTCTGACTTCTAGCAGCGTTTGGTTGCTAGGAGAATGGGCAGTATTGTGCGTGAAGTGCAGTAGAATGGAAGACATGATTGCTGTAAAAACGGCACAGTGCCACTCAGGTATTTTTTGAACAGTGAAGGGAAACGGGACGTTTATTCGAAGAAACACAATTTAAATTATTAAGTGGCAGAGCCCTAGTATTTCACGTTTTTATTCCCTCATTTCTCATCCTTCCTTCATCCCCAAAGCTTACTTGAGAGGAAATTGCATGAAAATTTAATTAGCTAGTTGGAGAGAGCAATAAAGGCAGCATTCCTCAGTTAAATTCTTGAAACAATTTAGGGGTAAGGCGTTCAAGGGGGAGGGTGAAGAAAATTAACGTGAGTTTAGACTCTGTTAAGAATGCACATTATAAAAAAAAAATGCACATTATAATTCCAGTATAACCATTGAAAGAATAAAAAACACGTATAACTTTCAAACCAGTAGAGAGGAAAAAATGGAATGAGAAATAAACCTTAATTCAGAGTTGACTTTGATACCACTTTCATTGCTTAAGTGGTGAATGAGGGGCCACAGTTGTCATCTCTAAAAAGCTTCAATTTGGCTTCTGTTCCCTCATGCCATTTAAACAACATTGGTAAAAATTTATCAATGTCTAAATGTTAAATCAGTCCTTGTCCTCACTAGCTTTCTAAATAGTTCTAATTTTTAATGTTTTTATGTTACAATATATAACAGTTTGTAATGTAGTGGTAAGGAGGAATGAGAAAACTTAGGAAGTCTTATGTGGTGCACTGAATTTTAGTTTAGCTGTCTTATAATTTCTGAGCTACATAATTGTACCTTTAGATGAGAGATGCCAAAGTAAAAATGAGTGGTTTAGCTCAATCCTTAAAGTTCTGGTTCTGTTTCCATAAGTGTAAGGTTCATCTGTGTTGGTGTGAGGCTTATTTTGGTGCTTAGTATTCAGCTGTTTAAAGTGAGATCAATAACTTCTTGTATTGGGTTGGCCAGAAAGTTTGTTTGGGTTTTTTTCCATAAGCTCAGTAAGTAGGCTTTACCATGAGATGAATTAATGTCACAGTAATTAGAATATACTTTTGTGAAAGATTTAGCCAGTGTACCCATGTACCTAATTTTTGGTGGACTGGAGGTGTTAGGCCAGTATATTAGCTCAAATGTGTAAATGAGAAAAGAGTCTTCTTGGACCTGCAAAAAAAAAATACTGTTCTTACAAGATTGTTTTATTTACTCATTAATTTTTTGTGGCATGGCATGTGGGATCTTAGTTTCCTGACCAGGACCTTGAACCTGAGCCCCTTGTATTGAAAGCTCTCAGTCTTAACCACTGGACCACCAGGGAAGCCTCCTTAGAAGATTGTTTTAAATGAAATCTGATATTTGATAATCTCAGGGTGGTTTTGAGGTGAAGGACAAGAACAGATCAGAGAAATAAATGAAATATAGAAATTATTTCTGAACAAGATGAATATGACTTGTACTCTTAGGACAAGTTTACTCATCATCACATCCATTAACTTTGATAATCTGTGTGTGTGCAAAAGAATTCTTCACGTACCACTTTAAAAGCTGGGGTTCAGAGAATTCCCTGGTGGTCCATTGGTGGACTCAGTGCTTACACTGCAGAGGGCAAGCTGTGCGGCCCGTCCGGAAAAAAAAAAAAAAAAAAAATTGTTTAAAAAAGAGCCCTGAGGTTCACCCTTAAGATTCCACACACAAAAAAATGTCCTGTGTTCATGCACTGGAATGCTTGATACTGTGAAGATGTTCATACTACCCAAAGAGATCTATAGATTCAACAGAACACCAGTGGCACTTTTTGTAGAAGTAGGAAAATGCATCGTAAAACTCATAAGAAACCTCAAGGGATCCCAAATAGCCAAAACATTTTTTGTTGTTGTTTTTAGCTTTGCCTCGGCCTGGGCCCTTAGCAGTGCGAATGTGGATCCATTGGGCCACCAAGGAAAGTGAAAGTGAAGTAGCTCAGTCATGTCCGACTCTTTGCGACCCCATGGACTGTAGCCTACCAGGCTCTTCCGTCCATGGGATTCTCCAGGCAAGAATACTGGAGTGGGTTGCCATTTCCTTCTCCAGGGTATCGTCCCAGCTCAGGGATCGAACCTGGGTCTCCTGCATTGCAGGCAGACGCTTTAACCTCCGAGCCACCAGGGATTCCCTCCTAAAACAGTTCTGAAAAAGAATGAAGTGTAGATTTCACTTCCTGATTTCAAAACATTGCAAAGCTATAATTATCAAAACAGGGTGGTACTGGTATGATGGAGCAATGGAATGTAATAGTCCAGAAATAAATCCTTGCATATGGTCAAATGATTTTTGTTAAGGGTGCCAAGATCACTCAGGACACGACATTTCTTTTCAACAAATGGTGTTGGGAAAATGGGATGTACACATGCAGAAGAATGAAGTTAGACCCTTATATACAAAAATGAGCTGAAAATGGATAAAAGTCCTAGATATAAGGCCTGAAACTGTAAATCTAGGAGAAAGCATAAGTTGAAGGTTCCATGGGACTTCCTGGTCGTCCAGTGGCTAAGACTCTGTGCTTCCAGTGCAAGGGGTGTGGATTCGATCCTTGTTCAGGGAACTAGATCTCTACATGCCTCAACCAAGAGTTCACAAAAAAATAAAAATAAATATTAAAAGCCCCATGGAAATTCCCTGGTGGTCCAGTGGTTAGGATTCAGTGGTTTCACTGCAGTGGCCTGGGTCCAGTCCCTGCTTGGGGAACTAGGATCCCTCAAGCCCTACTCCCAACAAGGGTAGTTCTTCTGACATTACAGATGAGTTTTGTCTGTTTTTGAATGTTATATCTACAGTATGTTATTATATGACCTCTTACACTCAACTTTATGTGAATCATCCACATTACATATTATTTAGTGATTCTTTTTGCTGTGTAGGGGCTCTGCTTTTGAATATTACACTTTATCTGTTATGTTGTAGGTGGGTGCTGAACATGTATATATTTGTAAGGGTATCTTAAAACTTCTTATGGAGGGACTTCCCTGGTGGTCCAGTGGTTAATACTGCAGGGGACACAGATTTGATCCCTCGTCAGGGAACTAAGATCTTGTATGCCAAGTGGTGCAGCCAAAAAAAAAAAAAAAAACTAGATGATGTCTATGATGACTAGGAGTCAAGAAAACTGGATTCTATTTCTGGCTACCATGGTGGATCTCAGTTTTCCCATTTGTAAAATAGTGGCAGTAATGGGGAAGATTCTTTCAGAAAATTTCCTTTTAGGAAAATTTTGTGAAGCAGTTTTTTTTCTCCTACTTATATAGGCATAGTGAAAGCCTTAGTCCCTCAGTCATGTCGGATTCTTTGTGACCCCATGGACTGCAGCCTGCTAGGCTCCTGTCTGTGGAATTCTCCAGGCAAGAATACTGGAGTGGGTAACCATTCCCTTCTCCAGGGGATCTTCCTGACTCAGAGATCGAACCTAGGTCTCCTGCACTGCAGGCAAATTCTTTACCATCGGAGCCACCAAGGATTCCCTGTATTTATCGAGCATTTGTTTTATATAATGAGACAGAAAAGATCTCTGCTCTTAAATGGAGACTCCTGGGATAGAGACCATAAATATGTAGATTAGAGAATATCAGTGATAAAGTGCTAGGCAAATAATAACTTTACCTTCCCCTAGTTTAAAGAGATGTGAGGTTAACTGGGTGGTTATTTTAGATTGGGCAATCTGGAATGGCCACAAGGAGATGAATGACCAGGAGCCAGCTATCTGAAGTTTCCATTCATGAATAGGAGAGAGTGTGGATACAGATATGGGTAGGTTGATGGTTTTGGTGGTTGAGGGAGACTTCCTATCTAGTGGTGTCTATTTGCTCAATGAGGTGTGAAGCAAGACCTGCTTAGAAGTAAGGGAGAATGGAATACGGTGTAGGAGATTTGAGGAGAGAAATAGTTACTTTGGAGACTTGGAAGACATATTTTAGGGAATGTAGTAGGATTGCCAGTTTTGTCCTTGTTTCAGATTTGGGGCCAAGAATTTAAAGAGTGCAGTCAGTGCTGTTGTTTTCTTACATGTGTATTCAGCTGCTTTTCTGGAGCAGACACAGAATAGACAGCTAGAGGGTTGAAACCACCTCTTGTGGAACTTAAAAGTTCTCGAGAAGAAAGCCCTTTTTCACAGTGAGAGTTTACATTAAGGAAAAAAATCTTGAGGATCAGACAGTTGGAGATTTTTTCCCACCACGTCTAGCAGCTGCCTGTTTGGTCTTTTGGTGCTTGTATTCCTTCGATAGAGCACCATCTCCTCTGCATTCAAACGTCCCAAGGTGGATGCTTGTAAAAACATTTTCTCTGTGATATATCTGTTCAGTTGCTTTCTTTGCTTCTTCCCTTGCATAGCCAGGCTTCTTTAGGTAAGAGTCTGCATTTCTAGTCTCCCATTTTTTCCCCTTCTATTTGCTTATGCATTTAACAGATATATTCAATATATATTTTAATATGTTGGGTTTCAGAGATACAAAGATGAATAAGATACTAGTTTCTAGTCATCAGATCACAATCTAACTGGACAACTGTGTTCTGAGAATATACACATTTGTCCATCCTGTCTCAATTGAGCTGCTTTCCTTCATGTCATTTAAACAGCATTGCTAAAGATAATCATTGTCCAAATGCTGAAGTAGTCCTTATCATTCTTAGCTTCCTAATTAGTTCTTTTTGGTACCTTTTTGCTGCCTCTGATACCAGATTCAGTTCAATTCAGTTCAGTCCCTCAGATGTGTCCGACTCTTTGCGACCCCATGAACCGCAGCACACCAGGCCTCCTTGTCCATCACCAACTCCCGGCGTTCACTCAGACTGACGTCCATCGAGTCGGTGATGCCATCCAGCCATCTCATCCTCTGTTGTCCCCTTCTCCTCCTGCCCCCAATCCCTCCCAGCATCAGAGTCTTTTCCAATGAGTCAACTCTTCCCTTGAGGTGGCCAAAGTACTGGAGTTTCAGCTTTAGCATCATTCCTTCCAAAGAAATCCCAGGGCTGATCTTCAGAATGGACTGGTTGGATCTCCTTGCAGTCCAAGGGACTCTCAAGAGTCTTCTCCAACACCACAGTTCAAAAGCATCAATTTTCTCAGTTCTCTTCACAATCCAACTCTCACATCTATACATGACCACTGGAAAAAACATAGCCTTGACTAGACGGACCTTTGTTGGCAAAGTAATGTCTCTGCTTTTGAATATGCTATCTAGGTTGGACATAACTTTCCTTCCAAGGAGTAAGTGTCTTTTAATTTCATGGCTGCAGTCACCATCTGCAGTGATTTTGGAGCCCCAAAAAATAAAAGTCTGAGACTGTTTCCACTGTTTCCCCATCTATTTCCCATGAAGTGGTGGGACTGGATGCCATGATCTTTGTTTTCTGAATGTTGAGCTTTAAGCCAACTTTTTCACTGTCCACTTTCACTTTCATCAAGAGGCTTTTTAGTTCCTCTTCACTTTCTGCCATAAGGGTGGTGTCATCTGCATATTCTGAGGTTATTGATATTTCTCCTGGCAATCTTGATTCCAGCTTGTGTTTCTTCCAGTCCAGCGTTTCTCATGATGTACTCTGCATAGAAGTTAAATAAGCAGGGTGACAATATACAGCCTTGACGTACTCCCTTTCCTATTTGTAACCAGTCTGTTGTTCCATGTCTAGTTCTAACTGTTGCTTCCTGATACCAGATACTCCCTCTTTAATTTTATTTTCCTTTGATGCTGCCTCTGATTCTTCCTGTCTTTTAGTTCTTTCATTGTTAATGAGTGCTAGCATCTTTTGATTCTTAATGTGCCAAGCATTGAACTAAGCACTTCGTGAACTAAGCACTTCATGAACATTCTCATTTAATTTTCAAAACAAATCTTGTGAGATGGGTAGTGTTAATAGTTGAGAAAAGTTAGGTACTTCACATGATAAGTGGCAAAGTCACTTGTCCTTAATCCTACCCTTAGTGATTCAGAATTGGTCACTTACTTTAATAAATATTGATTAGATGCCAGGCTTTGTGCTTGGTTTTAGAATACAGTTTAGGATAAGATAGTCATGGTTTCTCAGATCTTAATCCGGATGGAGAATACAGAAAGTCAGTAGGCAGAATATAGCATGAGTTATGATTGGTGTTACGCATAGATTAGAAAATCATTTGTCTAATTGGGTAAGTTACTCTGGAAAGTAGGGTATTGACACATACCACAAGGCATTTTGTGTTTTTTGTGAGAGGATTAAATGATAATGTAATTGGTACGGCTCTATGACAGATGTTTGCTCTGAATTGGCCTATTGAATGTTACTCATTTAGGTGTTTTATAAGCACCTCAAAACCAACTCTGAGGGACTTCCCTGGTGGTCCAGTGGGTAAGACTCCACTCTCCCAATGCAGGAGGCCTGGGTTCTATCTCTGGTCAGGGAACTAGATTCCACATGCTGCAATTAAGAGTTTGCCTGCTGCAACTAAAGATCCCTCATGCTGTAACTAAGACTCAGTGCAGCCAAATAAATACATACATATTTTTTTAAAAAACCAAACCAACCAACTCTTAATAGGTACCCACAGTTCTCACTAATGAATCCTATTCTTGTACCTTATTTTGCTCGGATAGTGCTCAGTTTCCCAATCCCAGAAATAAAAATTCCAGATTCACCTTCCCACGTTTCCCAGTTTCTAAACAGTCACCAATATTTAGCAATTTGGTGTTTTGTAGAAGGGCTTAGAAATGTAAAGCTTAGAGGGCCAGATAGGAAAAAGTGATGTGGTGGTGGGGATTCAGGTGAATTCTCCCTTACAGTGTTAGGTCACTGTTCAACTTCAGTTGACTGGGGAGAATGTATGCCACAGTGGCAGATATTTTTGATATTTAAAATGTTATTTCTTTGAATAGGGCATACATTCCTGGTTCAAAATACAGAAGAGGGAGTATACAGTGAAATGTTAATTAACCCTTACTAGCGTTTTCTCCTTACAGTCCACCAGTGTTCATAATTTATTATGTATCCCTCAGTGATATCTTTTGGGCTTCCCTGGTGGCCCAGTGATAAAGAATCCGCCTGCCGATATAGGAGATGCAGGTTCAATCCCTGGGTGGGGAAGATCCCCTGGAAATGGAAATGGCAACCCACGCCAGTGTTCTTGCCTGGGAAATACATGGACGGAGAAGCCTAGCAGGCTACAGTTCATGGGGTTGCAAAGAGTTGGACACGACTTAGCGACTAAACAACAATAACAGCAATGATATCTAATCATATAAGAGCAGATTGTATGTAGTTATTCTACATTATTGTACAAATGGTAGCACACTTGATACATTTCTGACCACTTTATTAGCAATGTATCTTGGAGATGATTCCTCCTCAGGATGTAATTTCCTCATGAGGGCATAGTTTTCCTTTTTTTTTTTAAATGGCTGCATTTTATTCTATTCTGTGGCTGTCTCATAACAGGTTTCCTATTGGTGGATACTTGAATTCTATCCAGAATTTAATTATTACAAATAATGCTTTAGTGAATAACCTTGTAAACCATGGACTCATCTATAGGATAAATTCTACAGGTGGAACTGCTAGATCAAAGAGTGTTCACTTGTTATTTTTGATAGATACTGCCAAATAGACCTGCATAGAAGTTTTGTAAATTTAAACTTCTATTAGCAATATATATATTTAAACTTCTGTTAGCAGTTTGTTAGCGTGCAGTACTTATACAGCACTACATGCAGAGCCTTGCTGAGGTTGTGAGTTGAAGCCTGACCTGGAGCATGACCCTTGTGGATACCCTCACGTCTCTCCTTTTGATTCCCTGGTGGCTCAGACAGTCAAGTGTCTGCCTGCAATGCTGGATACCCGGGTTTGATCCCTGGGTCAGGAAGGGTTTGCCCCCTGGAGAAGGCAACCCACTCTAGTACTCTTGCCTGGAAAATCCCATGGATGGAGGAGCCTGGTAGGCTATGGTCCATGGGGTTGCAAAAAGTGGGAAACGTCTGAGCGACTTCACTTTTAGCAATATATGGAAACAGTTGTTTTTCTTACGTTCTTGTCTTTGAATATTTGATGGGTAAAAAAATGTTTTCTCACTGTAGTTTTGTGTTTCTCTGAAGAGTGTGAGCACGTATTCAGATGTTTGAGCTCTTTGTGTTTCATTTTCTGTGGATATGTTTATATCCTTTAATCTTTTCCTGCTGGACTTTTTTTCCTTTTGATTATAATACTCTATATATTTGGTAAGATAACCTTTTGTGAAATGAATTAGATGGAGTAGAATTTATCAATCTTCTATAATTTCTGAATTTAAAAAGGCCTTCTCCAGATGAATTACATAGTAATTCTCCCATGGTTTTCTTTAGTAATTTTTGGTTTTACAGTTTACATAACAATTTTTTAAGAGAAGCAGAAATCCAGATTTTTTGTGTGCTATCTTCATAGTTTTAAATGTAGTGGCTACCATAATTAACATTGAAAAAATAATTGTGGATAAACATGTCTGTGGCTCAGATAAGACATGAACATTAGTGTGTAATTTTTTTTCCTAACCTGGTGTTTGTTACATTGTGGTCCCCAAACCAGCAGTAGCATCACCTAGAAGGTTGTTAGAAATGCAAATTCCTGGACGTCATAGTAGATCCACTGAACCAGAACTCTAGGGTTGGGACTCAACAATCTGTTTAATTCATGTAGACTGAAGTTTGAAGAATCTCTGCTTTAATTATGCCTTTTCTTCTGACTGTACTAATATGGCCTTGATTGGTTCATGCCCTTTTTGTCTAGGCTACTAAGTAAGAATAGAAGTAAGTTTATCATTGCTGACCTGCCTCTTGAGAAACCTGTATGCAGGTCAGGAAGCAACAGTTAGAACTGGACATGGAACAACAGACTGGTTCCAAATAGGAAAAGGAGTACATCAAGGCTGTATATTGTCACCCTGCTTATTTAACTTATATTTAGAGTACATCAGGAGAACCACTGGGCTGGAGGAAGCGCAAGCTGGAATCAAGATTGCGGGGAGAAATGTCAGTAACCTCAGATAGGCAGAAGACACCACCCTTATGGCAGAAAGTGAAGAAGAACTAAAGAGCCTCTTGATTAAAGTGAAAGAGGAGAGTGAAAAAGTTGGCTTAAAGCTCAACATTCAGAAAACTAAAATCATGGCATCCGGTCCCATCACTTCATGGGAAATAGATGGGGAAACAGTGGCTGACTTTATTTTTCTGGGCTCCAGAATCACTGCAGATGGTGATTGTAGCCATGAAATTAAAAGACAGGAAGGAAAGTTATGACCAACCTAGATAGCATATTAAAAAGCAGAGACATCACTTTGCCAACAAAGGTCCGTCTAGTCAAGGCTATGGTTTTTCCAGTGATCATGTATGGATGTGAGAGTTGGACTATGAAGAAAGCTGAGCGCCGAAGAATTGAAGCTTTTGAAGTGTGGTGTTAGAGAAGACTCTTGAGAGTCCCTTGGACTGCAAGGAGATCCAACCAGTCCATCCTAAAGAAGATCAGTCCTGGGTGTTCATTGGAAGGACTGATGTTGAAGGTGAAATTCCAATATTTTGGCCACCTGATGTGAAGTGCTGACTCATTTGAAAAGACCCTGATGCTGGGAGGGATTGAGGGCAGGAGGAGAAGGGGACGACAGGATGAGATGGTTGGATGGCATCACTGACTCAATGGACGTGGGTTTGGGTAAACTCTGGGAGTTGGTGATGGACAGGGAGGCCTGGTGTGCTGCGGTTCATGGGGTGGCAGAGAGTCGGACATGACTGAGCAACTGAACTGATACCCATTTTTTTCTAATTTTATCCACTTCAAACTTTTGTACCACAGGATATATAAGAAGTAAATTTGATGATATTATGCATTCAGTGCCTCAGCTTGATAAAAATTTAAAGACTTAGGTTGGCATCAAAACTAAATGATCTGTTTCTAGTCTTGTTCCTAGGAAGTGGGGACATGGAAAGTAGGGTGAAGGACAGTTACAAAGGTAAAGTTCAGGAAATTCCCTGGCGGTTTAGTGGTTAGGACTCCACACTTTGACTGCCATGGTCCCTGCTCTAGGAACTAAAGTCCTACAAGCTATGCTGTGCAGCCCGGTCCCTGCCTCCCCGCTGCCAAAGATGTAAGCATAAAAACTGAGAGTAAACATTTGGAAATGAAGAAATTTGACATTACTCTGACATTTCTGTTTTATATTAAAAAACCCATCTCCTGCATATTGAAATTGAAAGTCCGGTCCTTTAGTCACAGGTAATTTGAGAAACTCTGTGCTAGAATTAGAATAATCCATTAGTGAAGGAAGCTATTTGAAGGTAACTAGCTATGACAGAGGCTTCCCCTGGTGGCTCATGGTAAAGAATTCCCCTGTCAATGCAGATTCAATTCCTGGATCTTGAAGATCCCCTGGAGAAGGAAATGGCAACCCTCTCCAGTATTCTTGCCTGGGAAATTCCATGGACAGAGGCACCTGGCAGGCTACAGTCCATGAGGTCACAAAAGAGTCTGACACGACAACTGAACAACAGCAAGCTGTGACAGGAAGTATTTGTAGATAAGGATCCTGGGCCATTCCAGGGTTCTGGTCAGATCATTTGCTGCTTACTGTGCAGCTGAACACATTAGCTTTTAAATTGTGCTTTTTTCCTGTCAGTATGAAGTCTGCTTATTTTCAACCCCATTTCCCTGCCCACCTCCCCTCTCCAGGACTTTTCATCAAACTCGTTAACCAATATAATGTTTAGGAGTTTCTAAGAAAGATACTGGATCCTGCTGAAAGTAATTGACAACTTTTCCTCTCTAAAGCATTTTCTAAGACTCAGATTCCAATATAGTTAGCCCCTGCTTGTCATTTAATCTCTTCTGCTTTTTCCAAATTGTCCTCTCTGCTTTTTTTTCGGTGGGGGGGACGCAGGTTGGCATTGGCGCCTGTGGCTTGTGGGATTTTAGTTCTCTCACTTGGGCCATTGGCAGTGATGGGGCGAATCCTAACCGCTGGACAGCCAGGGAATTTACCTGTGTCCTCTGCTTTAACTTTTGCTGGAGGTTGATTCTGATGCTTAGCATACAGTGAAAGTGAAAGTGAAGTTGCTCAGTCGTGTCCGACTCTTTGCAACCCCATGGACTGTAGCCTATCAGGATCCTCCGTCCATGGGATTTTCCAGGCAAGAGTGCTGGAGTGGATTGCCATTTCCTTCTCCAGGGGATCTTCCCAACCCAGGAATCGAACCCGGGTCTCCCGCATTGCAGGCAGATGCTTTACCGTCTTAGCCACCAGGGAAGTCACATCTAGCATACAGTAGATACTAATAAAATGTCTATTGAATTTGATTTTTGAGTTAATATATTTATTGAGTAAGCTATTTTTTAGTTGTTCATTTGTTTTGTCCATATTGTGTATATAAATTTGGTATGCTAAATAAGAAAGTCCAAGTATGAAAAATTAATTGACTCAGTTCTGTTTGTGTGTATATTTTAACCTTTGGAGGAGTTAAAAACACAACTTCCTGTGTTCTCCCATGCTCCTAGCTTTCTTGCTGCATGTACTTCAGTTCTCATGTATGGCTTCTGAGGTGTTTAGTAGTAAAGTTTTCTATGTTCCCACTGTTCTTTTTCTCCATTTCATCACAGCTAACAGCATTCTCTGCTCTCATTTGAGATGTAACGGTCCTTGGTTTAAACTGGTGTGCTTTGGAGGCACAGTTAAAGATGATATATATCCTTAACTGAATATTTCCTTTGGGATATAGGTGAAAACTGATGATAGACTAGGTAACAAAGGCAAGGATTTAAGTTCATACCAAGTGAATGGTGTCAGTGTATAGCATTCCTAAGTAATAACTTAAGTCAACTCTTTTCTTGAAACCTACCTAAGGTTTAACTGTATGGTAAAAAAAGGGTAAATTCTTCGTTCCCTTTATTTATCAATTTTCAATCATTTTCTGAAGATGACTAATGAGGTTTTTTTTTTTGTTTATATTATTGAGAACTCACGGATTTAAACATATTTGGAGTTTTCCAGTCAATTGCAGCTATAATCTTTTTTAAAATGTTTAAAATTTTATATTGCAGTATAGTTGATTAACAGTGTGTTAGTTTCAGGTGTACAGCAAAGTGATTCAGTTATACATATACATGTATCTACTCTTTTTCGAGTTTTTTTCCCACTTAGGTTATTATAAAATACTGAGCATATTTCCCTGTACTACACAGTAGGTCCTTTTTGGTTATTCAGTTATTATCTGCATGTGTGTTTTATATTTATTTATTTGGCTGCTTTGGGTCTTAGTTGCACCACGTGGGCTCTTAGATCATCATTGCGGTGTGAGGGATCTTTCAGTTGTGGCTTGTGAACTCTTAGTTGGGACATTCGGGATCTAGTTCCCTGACCAGGGATCGAACCCAGGCCCCTTTTTGGGAGCTTGGAGTCTTACCCACTGGGCCACTGGGGAAGTCCTTATTATCTTTGTTGATGTTCACATTGTCCCTTCTTTTGGCCAGTGAGATTTTATTGAGGTTGGCTCCTAAGTGTGCTTTTGTAATATTATTGTAAATACAAGACATCAAATTTATAGAGAAGTTGAAAAAGTACAAAGAACTCTTCTTGCTTTACCCTGGATTCCCCACCTTTCCTTTTAGCATGACCATTAGTAGATATGATCCTAAATAATGCTAGATAGAGTTTTGTTGCCTTCTGTCATGATATTGCCCCAGATTCACCTATGTACTTCTCCAACACTGTTTTAGATCAGTTATTTCTCAGAGGATTCTTGGTTCCTTTTAGTGGGAAATGAATTTTCAGGAGCACAGTCTAGGTTCTAGGGGCTGCTGAGTTGGTCATTTCTAGACTTTTTCAGTAAACACAACTATGAAATATTTTAAAGATATTTATTAGTACTTTTCCCCCCGAAAATGAATGTTCTGGGAAACTTTGCTTTTTCCTTTTTTTAAAAAACAAACTTATTTTTAGTGAGCAGTAAACTCAAATCTAGGATGTAACTGTCTTGTTCATTATATCAATAGTATCAGGTAGCAAATAAGCATTCAACAGTTACTTGAATGAATAAGTGTTAAATTTGATAATGTAAATAAATGTTATGTAAGATCTGAATATATTGGACATTTAATAAATAGCTCTTTTTATGACTTTATGTTTTTAAATTTCTAGTCTTAAAATAGCCTTTCATTTTTTCTTTTTCCCCCCTTAATTTTTCTTTACAGAATTGAAGAAGATGCCCCTGCTCCTTCTACTTCTGCAGATAAAGTGGAGAGGTATGATTATTTACAGTGGTGTGATTTGATTTATATCTAGAACATAGACATAAGAGCTGTGTAACTTGAGGACAGTTTGTTTTATCATCTTTAATAGGTAACGAGTGAGAGTGAATAAGTGTTAAAGTATTTGTAAATTAAAAGTATGGAGTCCTAATAAATTTATTTTCAGTCCTTCACTAAATGATTTTATAATCTGTGACAAAATGTGAAGTATGAATGCACTTCTGCCTACTAAAGTAAGATGATTGTCTTTAGCAAAAGCACTTGTGTGGCCATTTGAATTAAGAATCAGATTTTTCTTTGTGGACATGGGGACAGGGGAGGAGAGGGTGAGATGTATGGAAAGAGTAACATGGAAACTTACATTACCATGTGTAAAATAGATAGCCAACGGGAATTTGCTGTATGGCTAAGGAAACTCAAACAGGCTCTGTATCAACCTAGAGGGGTGGGATGGGAAGGGAGATGGGAGGGAGGTTCAAAAGGGAGGGGATATATGTATACCTGATTTATGATGAGGTTTGACAGAAAAACAGCAAGATTCTGTAAAGCAATTATCCTTCAATGAAAAATAAATAAATTAAAAAAAATTAAAATTTTCATGGAATTCTGGATTTGAAAGGATGACCAACAGACAAACTGATTACGCAGACTTTGTAGTGAGCTTTTGTAGTGATAGATCGTGGGTTAGCTCAGCCTTGCCAGAGCAGTTGAGAGGTCTAAGGAAATAAAATACTACAGTTTAAATGTAGCAGGTATTCAAAAAATGTTGATTTTAAAAGTATATGACACCTGAAAAGAAATCTTTTTCTTGCAGTCTGGATGTGGATAGTGAAGCTAAGAAACTCTTGGGATTAGGACAGAAACATCTGGTAATGGGTGATATTCCTGCAGCTGTCAATGCCTTCCAGGAAGCAGCTAGTCTTTTGTAAGTACTGTATTACATTCCTAATAAACTTGAGTCATAAAAAGTTGTTTAATGGGAAAAAGAATGAAAAGCAAGAGTTTAAAAAGATTTATTTTCATGTATGAGTTTATTCCTATAACTATAAAACTCACGTATAACTGAGCGGTTTTAGCCTTTGATTTTCCTGAGTTAATGAAATTTGTTTTCTGTTGATCACTAACTAATTTGTCCCAGTTCTGGGACTTGTTCCAATTTTAACAGTGGAAGTGTTTTTTTGTTGTTGTTGTTGTTTTTTAACTTTTTATTTGAAGTGGAGTTGATTTACAATGTTATATTAATTTCTGCTGTATATCAGAGTGACTCAGTTATATGCATATATACTTTTTTTTTATTCTTTTCCCTTAAGTATATATCCCAGGGTACTGAATACACCTGTATAGTAGGGCTGTGTTTACTCTAATGCTTGAAGTTCTATATCCAGGGGAAGTCCGTAATCCCAAGCAAGGCATGGTTAGTCACCCTCTCGCTAATGCTGTTATTAGCACAGCATTTTTCATAGATTCTTAGCACCTTTGTTATCTGTACAATTTCTTGAATATTGATAGTTGACCACCAGGTGGCCATGTGTATCTGTATCTTGGGGGAATGGGTTAGTCTTAGTGCTTCAGGAGTGATTTAGTTTAGCCAAAGACTTTAATGTACTTTATACACTGAGAGAAAGTGTCTTTTAAGTGGTAGCCTTTCAGCCTGTGACTTGTTTTCTCAAAAATACCATTACCAATAGCAGTTGAAGTCAGTCATGCATGCTCATTAGTTGATGACATTATATTTAGTGGAATTGAAGAAATCTTGCTTATGAAAGAGATGCTTATAATAAAGCTGGGTTTCAGGTTTGAGGCTCACTGATTAAGTCTTTGGCTTCTTCATTCCTTTTATTCAGTCAGTCAGGGTTATATTAGTGTATTTTTTTCCTAACCCTTACTCCCTCTAGAACAGAATCTTATTCCTGGATGCCTGTTGATTGTTGTTGATTTATTGGCCTCTGGCCTCTCTGTCGTCATCTGGGCCTGAGGAGCTGAGGTTCTGGTATTCAGTGTTGTGCTGAGAGTAGGACCCAGGTTTCATCTGATGCTAAGTAATTAGGTGTTTTTATATAAAAATCTTACATTGTAAAATGTTAAAATCTAAGTTTTTAATATTGAGCACATAGAAACACACTTCTTAGCTTTTTCCTTCCAGATTCCTGAAAAGTTTAGTTTTCTCACTGTCCTGTCATTAAGGGTATTTGAGTAGAATTTGAGATGCATTCTTCTAATATAACAGACTTCCCTTAAACATGACCTTCATCATTATAGCTTTTATGCTTAGTTGCTCTGGTTACTCTTACTAGACTCTTAGACTATTAGTTGACTTTACCTAGCATGATTTCTGCAGATCCTTTACCCCATAAAAGCTAGTCTCTTTACTCCACATAAAGTACTTCCTCCTTCCCATTTATCATACTTGTGATTTTTCCTCTGCTTCTTCCATGTTTATAGGTATTAATAGCTAAACTTGGTATATATATTGCTATCTATTTCTAAGCATTATTTTGAATGATTTTATATACATTAACTTAATTAGTTCTTGCAGTAGACCTAAGCGGTTCTTAACATTTCCATTTTATAAATGCGAAAACTAAGGCATTGTGAGATTAAGTTAACTACTAAAGTTTAAAGTTAGAGGCAGGATTTGAATCTAGGCAAGAACATTAACTCTTTATCATGATGCCTGTACATGGACTTGATTCATGCTTTAGTCCCAGCCAAAGGCCATCTAACTCCTAACAATATTCTGGCTTATATTGACCCCTATCTTTTATCAGGAGAAATACCTATTAATAGCTTGCATCTTAGATTATATATTTTAATTGTAGGAAATAGATGTCTTTTTAGAATATATATTCTAATTATATAATGTATATTATATATCTAAATACATAATTATGATATATACTATATAGATGAAGAACTGGCAACATTAACTTATTCATTGTTTCTTAAAGTCCCTTGAACCTTGAGTTCAAGAGGAGGGGAGAGTATTGGTTTCCTAGAAGGATGTGTTACAGAAGAAACGTCATTTTATGGCTAAAGAACTAGAAAAAATAGAAGTTTAATTCAGATCCTAGCTGTTTATTCTCTTTTTAGAGGTAAGAAGTATGGAGAGACAGCTAATGAATGTGGAGAAGCCTTCTTTTTTTATGGGAAATCGCTTTTGGAGTTGGCAAGGTATGTCTTTCAAGCTAAGTTTAAAGTAAGATGTTTGTATCATAATGATTTATTTAAAAACTTTTAAGTTTCTTTGTTAAGATTATTTATTGGCCTTAAGATTTCACAGGAACTGAGTGAGACTGGTTTTACTCAGGGGGTTTAGAAAGGAGGATGAAAAATTGATGGGTTGTTTTTGCTTCTCTTTTTCTTTTTTTGCTTGTGCTGCACAGTGTGTGGGATCTTAGTTCCCTGACCAGAGATTGAACCTTCACCCTTAGCAGTGGAAAGTGTGGAGTTTTAACCACTGAACCTCCAGGGAATTCCCTTGATGGGAATTTTGAAAGGCACTTAAAAGAGTAAAGTTATACTTAAGTTTTGACTTTTGCAGTTATTAGAAGCAGAGATCTTTCCATTAGTGAATAGTCATTAACTTACCAAGTCTAGTTTAGAGAGGGAACCTTTAAAAACACTCTCAGCTAGCCCAGAACAATATCCATAACAAGGATGGACGGAAGGACAATTTGGAAACACTTGGCATGTGAAAATATCTTAAGATAAAAAACAGAAGAATCATCTCTGGATAAGGAGTTGGAAAGTTGTTATGATATTCCACCAGAATTTATTAAGCAGAATAAAATACATTGAGGGTACACAGAGTAGCAAATAATCTGTAATCTATTTACTCTCTCACTTTTGCTAAGCTTTCTAATTTTGTAGAGCAGTCTAAGGATTTGTCATGAAAATCTTGCCAGAATGTTTTTGGCCATCTAGAGACATATAGGTGGATGAGAAGTTTGGGAAACATGGCCCTTTTGATAAGGGTTATCAGTGCTTTTTAAGATGGCTGGATAAAGGGTATGTTCATTTTCTTCAGTGCTCTTAAAACCATAGTTTATATTCATTTTGACCATTGCTTTTCTTTCATGAGTGCTTATAGTTTATATTCCCTGTACTTACTTACTCTTCTGTTGCTTTTATAATACAGGGCTAAGTTTCTTTCTTAAAAAGACTTAGGTTCTAGCCATCATACCTTTAGTACTTTCTCCTTTTGTTCTGCTAGAATGGAGAATGGTGTGTTGGGAAATGCCCTGGAAGGTGTGCATGTGGAAGAGGAGGAAGGAGAAAAAACAGAAGAAGAATCTCTGGTAGAAAATAATGATAACATAGATGGTATGTGGAGTTGCATGTGACATTCAAGAGATGCGACATATATTTCTTATATACAAGCGATGGAAATAGGGCTCTCCTTATTTTGAATAGTCTCTCTTGGGGCTACACCTGCATCTGGTGGAGACTGCGGGGGAGGTCTCAGTGAAACTGATGATAGACTTTTTTAAGGGGATAACTTAATTTCCTAAATAAATCTGGTTATTTAAATTGATATTCTAAGTATTAAAATAACCTAAAATATTTTTCTGATGTAAATTTTTAAAAGTCTTTGCAGCTCAGTTATTTTAATGGCTGGGCTTTTGGGGCCCTTTTACATTTTTTGGTTCTAAGAAAATTAAATGTTAATTTCTAATCTGGGTTTTGCTGCTAGAGTTTTACATATCAGATCTATTTTATATATATATACATATATAGTGTTGAGAGGAGAATGTAAAGCTTGGCATCTCTTAGCTAACTGATAATTAGAATGCTCAAGTAAAATAATACCTAATTTAAGGAGCTTGGGTTTCTTTTGCAGTAAATTGCTCTGCTAGTTGGGATTTTTCCTTTGCTTTTCTCAAAGGGGCAGGTAATTTGTAGGCCATCTGCTAAAACATAAGCCAGGCTGTTTGAGGGTTTAAAGGGAATGTATTTTTAGTTTCCATTTATGCCTTTATCATTAAATTCGAAGACATGTTTATGCTTCATGTTCTTTAACCATGTAGAGGAAGCAAGGGAAGAGTTGAGAGAACAGGTTTATGACGCCATGGGAGAAAAAGAAGCCCAAAAAACAGAAGACAAGTCTCTGGTAAAGCCTGAAATGGATAAAGAACAGGAAACTGAAATGGAGAAGGGTGGAAGAGAAGATATGGATATCGGTGAGCCTGCAGAGGAACTACAGGAGAAAGTTAAATCAGCTCCAGATCAGTTAACTGAAACCACTGAAGAAGGAAAAGGAGCAGCGGCACCAGAAGGATTGAGTGAAGCTGAAGTCACTTCTAAGAAGCCAGATCAGGAAATACCGGGTGCTGAGGAAGGAAAATCAGTTTCTGAAACTGACGTCCAAGAAGAGTGCAGAGAAAAAGGGGGTCAGGGAGAAGTAATTGTGAGCATAGAGGAGAAACCAAAAGAAGCTTCAAAAGAACAACCTGTTGTGACTCTAGAAAAGCAGGGCACTCCAGTGGAGATAGAAGCAGTCAAGCCAGTGGATATGGGTGGGGATGAGCCAAAGGAGCAGGTAGCTGCCTCTGAAAGTGAACGAGGAAAGGCTATTCTTGAGCAGTTGGTAGGACAAGAATTGCCTTCTGCCGAAGAGTCACCGGAGGTGACAACACAGGCTGCAGATGCCTCAGCTGCAGAAGCCGGATCAGAAGTCTCTGAGAAGCCTGGAGGGCAGGACACTGTTCTCCCTCAGGATGGTGCAGTCAATGGACTGTCAGCTGCAGGGGATCACGCCTCCACTAAACCACAGACTAATGCAGAAGGACTGATAGGAACAAAAGATGGCTCAGCACTAGAGAAGGTCAGGGCAGAGTTGGTTCCTAGCCAGGAGACTAAGCTGTCTGTAGAAGAGTCTGAGGCAGCCGGAGATGGGGTGGAGACTGAGGTGGCCCAGGGGGCTACTGAGCAATCCCCTGAAGACAAAGTTAAGATAGCTGCTAATGAAGAAGCACAAGACAAAGAAGAACAGATGAAAGAGGGTGAAGGTAACCGGGACATACAAGAGCTACAGTGGGTGGAGTACATTCTGGATTTGACTCACTAATCATGGGTAAAAGTCAGCCTTCCATTCAGAATTTTCCGTCTGCCTTTGGATTAGGAAAGGGCTAAATGAAAATGGGAGTGGTTTAAGAAGGTGGTGATAAGTTGAGCAAGTTAAAAGCAAGTCTTCTTTAGTTGGCTTATAGACTAACGCTTTTACTAATTGCAAAATAGGCCTTTCTGAGATTTGGCTAGCTATCAGTAACTTGTTGCACTCACTAGCCAACAAAGGTGGGTGGTGGGGTGGAGAAGGTAGGGAAATAGTGCGCTAGGCTGGCAGAGAATGCTGAATGGATGTTCACTTGCATGCCTCTGGATTTTTAAATTTACTGTTCACATGGTTCCTTTTTTTCTGCTTTAGGAAGCAGGATTAAAGCAGTAGAATCCACTGAATTGATGCACTTAAGCAGGCATGCCATTTAAGTGAAGGCAGTTTACCCTTGAATGTTTTATCACCAGAGTGAAAGAATTCTGGTAATCTTTACTTTCAGTCTTCAGGAAGTGTTTAGAGGCTTATTCACATTAGTTAAATTAGCCCCCTCCAAAAGATAATTGAAAACTGTGAAGTACTCTTGCAGCTTTCCCTCCTCATTTCATGCTTGCTTTGGCTGCTAAACTGACTTTTTTGTTACTTAGAATGTTATGAAGTGTGAATGCTTTGTATTGTATCATTGGTCTAATTATGATTCCATTTCATCAAGATGTATAAGCCTCTAATTAGCAACTACATAATTGGCACGTCTGACTTGAGTTGTACTATCATTTGAGGATTCTGCTGTGTCTGTAAGATTGATCTAACGGTATTAATAACCACAGGTATAGTCCAATTAATCGTTAATACTTACATATATATACACACACACACATATTATGTAATTGACTGCTTTGAGTTTTCTTACGTTTGAGATGTTCAAAGACCCATTATCAATATCTTTAGCTAATTCTGGTTAACTTCCTTCTACCTGTGTGCAAGTCCTTGTACTCCAGCCAGCACAAGCATGGTAACCAGAAGTGAATTGGCTAAATGGTAGCACCACTGGGCTGCTCATTGGGCTTGAGGAGAGTGTATGGAAAAAGCACAGAACTGAACTCAGTTTAAAAAAAAACCTCTCATGTCTTAATCTTTAGAGTTTCTCACATACATTAAACTTTACTTTTGATTCCAAAATACAGTACTGTGTAGTAGGTAGTATCACTCCAGTTATAGTGATGAGGAAATGGAGGGTTAGAGGTTACGTGACTTGTTTGGGATCAAACAGTAAATCATAGGACCAGAATATGACCCTAGGTCTGATGTGAATGTGTTCTTCCGAGAATACCTCACACTGAGGAAGTCAACTTTAATCCCTTCCTTTAACCCACTTCTTGTCAGAAATGTATGTGGTAGCACTAGCCTGCAGAAATCTTGGAAGAGGTTTTCTCTTAAAACCCTGTGAAGAGGTATTTAAGAGTCATTGTGCTGCTTTGCACAGCTCTCTTGCCACCTTGTTTTGAAGATGCTCTAAGATGAGAGAAGTGGTGTCTCTAAAACGTTGTTTCCCTTTCTCTGAAGGATGACTTACGACAAACAAGATTCCATTTTCAAAGAAACTTAGAAAATAAACAGATCTCTTAACTGAGGCCTTCAGTGCATTTCTGTTAATACCTGGGCACAGATTACCAGGTTGAAAAATAGTGGCTTTCTCATTAACTTAGCTCTTCTCCACCATTCCATGAAGGTAATGCAGATTCCTCAAGAGAAACAAGTGTTTTTCTCAGACCATTATAAGAATTTTAATTTAAAAATTTGATGTAAAACTCCAAATATCTAGACATTTTATGCCAAAATAGATGCCACTTTCTAGCATGCTGGTATGAGTTGAACAGATACCAGATAAATAAGAATATAGAACAGCAACATTTTGCCAAATTTTCCTGCACATTGGGAAGATAAGGTGTTTGGTTTTTTAAATATTGTGAGAAATACATCCGATCTGCTTCACCTGTCATGTGTTCTAGTGGAGGATGGGCTTCATCCTCAAAGTCAATAAGACCACCCATCTAGCCTAACATTAGGGAGCTAAGTATACAAACCACTTTGAAATTTGGGCACTGAAAGCTACTGGTATGTGGTGGTGAGTACTTGTATTTCAGAAGCACCAAATTACATGGTCAACAGGAGAAAAGGGAGGTACCTGATAAAACAGTGTTTGCTATAGAGGTTAATTACAATTAACTTGTAACTTTAACTGGTTCTTAGGACTTTAGTTTGTCCTAATTTATATGACTTTTCTTTGCCTATTTCCATCCTAAAGAAATATTGGTAGACAGATAAAAGTTCTTTAACCTGACTTCATGGCCCTAATGCCTAATTTTCAGTTAGGAGACAGTATTTGAGCTCTTCTGATGGTGTTAAATGCTTAATGAAAGATGGCAGAAATAGGCACATTATACCCATTTTATGAATTGTTTGAACCCAAGTGTGTAGAGCTGTTTATCAGCAGCCTGTCCTCGCAGGCAGTTAACTTGTATTTGTCAGTATGATGAAATGTGGTGTTGGTATGGCTGCAGACTTTAACATGATACTGGAAAGTCAAATAACATACTGCTCACTCAAATTCTGTGCATGCTGGAGCTGGCTGGAGTGCGGCATGCTCATTGGTGAGGAATGGTGAGGGCTGTGCTTCTTTCCACGGCTGTATTGTGGGAAAGCATCTTCTTGAGCATCCTTGCTTCAAATGGACTGAAGTAATTTAACTTTTGGTATTTTCTTGGCCTTATTAGTATTAACTGACAGTTGGCTTAAAGAACCCAGGAATACTGGCTGAGGCCTCCAACTGACTCTGAGTAGATGGGAGTTTCTAGCCAGTGCATCAAAGTCAGTAGTTAATTTCTTTTGATCTGAACTGTGCAGGTTGACTTTTAGAAGAGAAACACAGCCTGTTGGTCATTGAAGGTCTGAATTATTTAAGATTATGCTAAGTCTGGATTAGACTCGAGTTAGACTGTTAACCACTGACTTTATTATTTATATCCAGTTCAAATGTTACCCGATTTGGCTTGAATCTGGCCTGTCCTACCCCAGAATATAGGTCATTTGACATGTTTATTGGAATCTCTGACTTGTCCTGTCATCTTTGTCTGTTATGTTTAGTATTCTCAATACTGAAGAATTTTTGCTTGCAGAAACCGAGGGCTCAGAAGAGGAGGATAAAGAAAATGACAAGGCTGAAGAAACACTAAATGATTCAGCTCTTGAAAACAAGGTGAATTCTTATTTGCCGAGTATTATCTCCTTTCTTATTGTAGGACTGTGGTTTACTAGTGTAGGCATAATTATTATAGATAGTCATTTCTTGGTTAGGGTTTGGGGACCCTTTATTCATGCTGAGAATAGGCAGATCCATTTGATCCTAGCAGTCCTGTCAATTAGGACAGGACCCAACATATCATTGCTAACTGTCACTGATGCTGAAGCTCCAGTACTTTGGCCACCTGATACGAAGAGCCTACTCATCAGAAAAGACCCAAATGCTGGGAAAGGTTGAGGACAGGAGGAGAAGGGGGCAACAGAGGATGAGATGGTTGAATAGCATCACGAACTCGATGGACATGAGTTTGAGCAAACTCTGGGAGATGGTGTAGGCTAGAGAAACCTGGCTTGAAGTCCATGGGGTCGTATAGAGTCGGACATGACTTAGTGACTGAGCAACAACTGACATAAGGTGATACAGGGTAGACTTTGTAGGGGTCCATTGTGTAGGTTTAGAGAGAAAATTCTGAATTTTGAATCCTCTACCAGTTCTGCTCCTTCACCTCAGCCATACTAAATTACACATTTTGATTTGTAATCAAAGATGCCTGTCTTGTACTTCTGCCTAACACCAATGATTTGGATATACTTTAGTCCCTTCAAGAAAATGAAGAGGAGGAGATTGGGAACCTAGAACTTGCCTGGGATATGCTGGATTTAGCAAAGATCATTTTTAAAAGGTAAAACTCTTGGTGCTTTTAGCCTTAGGCTGGGAGTTTGGGGGTTGAAAACAAAGCAGTTAGGCTTGGTCAGATGTTATTAGGGTTTCTAACTATCTTTCCTTTTAGGCAAGACACGAAGGAGGCTCAGCTTTATGCTGCACAGGCACATCTTAAACTTGGAGAAGTTAGTGTTGAATCTGGTAATACATTTTCTGTTTTACTCTCTAACACACTGTTTCCCCGCCCCGTGCCTGAACCTTCTAATTCCTTAAAATCCAGCTCAGTTGATCATAAATTGTGGGCAGTTAGTTTTGAATGGACAGTAGGTGTTTGGGGTTCGTTATGGTTCCTAGAACAATGAATAGTCTTTTAAATGATACTGTAAATGAAAGTCTCTTGGTAGGTTTTTTTTTTCTTTTGGCTGAACTGTGCAGCATGCGGGATCTTAGTTCCCTGATAGGGGTGAACCCATGGCCCCTTTGCATTGGGAGTGCAGAGTCCTAATCACTGGCTCGCCAGGGAACTCCCTCCCAGTGGCTTTTTTAAGTTGTTCAAGGGTCCTGGAGATACTACAAAGAAAAGTGAAATATATATAACATGGGAAAACATTTCTGCAGAATTTCTGGAATTTTAGAAGTTCTGTATATTAAATGTACATTTGCTTGCTATTTTTCTCTTCAATAGAGAATTACCTCCAAGCTGTGGAGGAGTTCCAGGCTTGCCTAAACCTGCAGGAACAGTATTTGGAAGCCCATGATCGGCTCCTTGCAGAGACTCACTACCAGCTGGGCTTGGCCTATGGGTACAACTCTCAGTATGATGAAGCAGTAGCACAGTTCAGCAAATCTATTGAAGTCATTGAGAAGAGAATGGGTGAGTATGCATCGTCTGTTTCCACAAGAATTATGATGGATCCAGTATCGACAGGTTTTTTTTAAAGGTTCCTTTTGTGTTATCTATTACTTACTGCTCACTTCAGCCTTTTCTTTCTAGCTGTACTAAATGAGCAGATGAAGGAGGCTGAAGGATCACCTACTGAATATGAGAAAGAAATTGAGGAGCTGAAGGAGCTGCTCCCTGAAATTAGAGAGAAGATAGAAGATGCAAAGGAGTCCCAGCGTAGTGGGAATGTAGCTGAACTGGCTCTGAAAGCAACTCTGGTTCGTTTGGTTTCCTTGTAGAGTTTTGATAGTCACACATTTGATATTTTTGAAGGCCTTTTATCATGGTACTAGTGTTCCATTTGCTAGGAATCTTCCTCACGACTTGGTTTCCAGGGATTTGGATGTCAGAGGGAATGTGAGAAGTCTTATACGATTTCCTCTCAAATAGTAAATACAATGCTCAAGACAGTATGCTCTGGAGCCAGACTGTGGGTTTGAATTCTTTCTCAGCTATTTACTGTGTGACCATGGGTCTGAGTAGAGAGGGTGGGTGATGTTGCTACCATGTGGAGGCCACTAGTGTTTGAAGTCATCAGTTGCTTGTAGGTAGGTGACCTGGTGGGTTCTATCCTGGGACCCACTTGGGTTTGTCATTTCTCACAGGTGGAGAGCTCTACTTCAGGTTTCACTCCTAGTGGAGGAAGCTCTTCAGTTTCCATGGTGGGTATTCAGGTGATTTTTGTCAATTAATATTAGGCTTCAGTGTATATTTCATATACAGCAGTACATTGGTAACAAAGGTTTCTTTTTTGCCAGATTGCAAGTAGAAAGCCAACAGATGGTGCTTCCTCATCAAATTGTGTTACTGATATTTCCCACCTTGTCAGAAAGAAGGTAAATCTATATATGGTCATTTCTTTTCTATATTCTCCCTACTCTGCATTTCCCTCCCTCCAAATGATACATGAGAATTACCTTTCACATAAACATCCCTAATGCTTGGTGCAATAAGATGGCTGTTTTGGGACTCCCCTGGTGGTTCAGTGGCTGAGACTCCAAGCTTAACGTTGTTGGGGGCCCGAGTTTGATCCCTGGTCAGGGAACTGGATCCCATATGCCACAACTAAAGGTCAAAGATCCTGAGAGCCACAGCTAGGACCTAGTGCAGCCAAAAGAAATACATATGTCTTCTAGCAACACTCTCCTGGTCTATTTTAGCCCAAGGGCTATTAGGAAAGCTGATGAGGAGGTCTGGTCAGATCATCCCATCTTAGGAAGCTGGCAGGTTTACAGTAGTCATTCAGCAGCAGACCTCCTTAAACTTAAGCCTCCACTCTTATTTTGCTTCCTGACTCAACTTCAGATTTATGGGTTGGTCACTGTTGTCTGTTCCTCATCCCTATCCTCTCTCTCCATCCTTGGAGAGGCTGAACTGGTATGTTTAGGCATACCAGTCTATTCTCCAGAGGACAGGCTGTGGCTCGGGAGACCCTTAGAGCTGTGAATCCTGGTGTTCATGATCTTTGCACCATAGGGAAGAGGCATGTGTTACAAAATTTTTTTTTTTTTTTTTACAAAATTGTTTTATAATTGTCCTTTTAAAAACAGTAAGCACATTTGTGAAGCTTTCACAATTAATTATATCTTTATAGAGGAAACCAGAGGAAGAGAGCCCCCGGAAAGATGATGCAAAGAAAGCCAAACAAGAGCCAGAGGTGAATGGAGGCAGTGGGGACACTATTTCCACTGGAACCGAAGTTGCTGAAAACATGGAGGAGGAGGTGGGCAGTTAAGCAGGGTTTGGACTCTTGCCTCATTTCCCTTGTTCTCAGGGCCTGGGGAAGCCAATGCATGTTCCCCAACTTGATCCTCTTTGGATTATTTGATTACTTTCATAAAAACAATGAGGTTGTACAGGAAACAGTTTGGTTATGAAATGTAAGATGTCTCATTGTCAAATATATACCACAGGTCCCCCTCTAATGAATGTGGGAGAAGACACGTGATTCGGTCACTTTTGCTTGCTCCTCTTTCTATCAGCCTTATTACAGAGAAGTTAGGAAATGGGTGTATACTTGTGATCCCTTTTAGTGTAGAGAGCAAAGCAGAATTTAAGGGACCTGTGTTGTTCCTCTGACTGAGGCCGACTCAGTTGTGTAAGAAAGAATGGCTTAAAGTAGGCTCACTTATGCCCAGGCTCCCTGTTTATCTTCCAGGCCGAGAATAAAGCTGAAAGCCGGGCAGCAGTGGAGGGGACAGTGGAGGCCGGAGCTACAGTTGAAAGCACTGCATGTTAAGAGAGGGAGCAGAGCCTGCCTCCCAGTGGAAAGTGTTTTTGTATATAATGTATTTTTTCACTTTTTGGGGATTCTTTTTGTATAACTTCAATAAAGATTGTAAGCAAAGGTTGAGGCTTTGATGATTTTTTTTTTCCCTTAAATATTGGCTTAATCTGTGCCCCTTGGAGCACTCTGGGTTTTATACAGTGGCCAAAGGTTTTTGTGTTTTTTTCCTCCTCTGTATTGATCTCTGTTGGAAGTTCTAATCCAGATTCCTGTCTAATGTGGAGGTGATGAAATCAAGCGTGACCGCAGGCCCTTATCTTCCAGTGGTGCTGTCTTTTCCATTATAAATACTCTGAACCTGGGCTGTCTTGCAAATTGAGTGGTGCTCTCCCTGGACAAGGGGCTACAAAACAAGACTTAGTTAAGATCTTGTTCTTTGGTGCTGATACTGTTTGATGGACTTTGTGAGCTAATAACAGCTATGCCAGGCCTTGGGGCACCTTGGTATCCACCTGGTGTCCAATTAGGGCCATAATCCTGTCCTGGAAAAAACTGACGAAAATTTGGGGCAAGGGAGCGGGCAGGGGGAGTGATCCTTGAGGAATACTGTTGTGCTAACTATATAAAATTGAGCTTGCAAGTGGCTGAGGGACTGACTGGACACTTTGGATGTGGTTGGAAGAATCTGTGGGGAGAACTGGCTGGTTGAGTTACATTGTTATATTTGAACCTTTATGTACAGAAAATATCAACAGTTGAAATTGTTACCTGTCCACAGTTTTGACTTATTAAATAAAGATGTTAAAATGCCTCTGGACTTGTGTTTAAAGAGTGCGGATCCTGAGCTGCCTGGAGCATTTCAGTGGGATGTGGGGTTGAAAGGTGGAAACTGGCTCAGCAATTCTGGCTGCCCAGTCCGAGGGTGCTGGTGTTTAGGCCACTGGTGCTAAAGCCGTCCCATTGGGCCCTTGCTGATGTCCAGGGTGCAGAGCCAGTGTAAGATCTGTGACTTGGCTGCCTCTGAGCTGACCTTTAAGAAACTGCTTTATACCAGGCAGGATCTGAACTCCAAACAGTGCCTGCCCTCGACTACCTAAGGGGATTTGATAATTCCACCACTCACAGGGCTACTTTGCTGCACTGGACAGATGGCAGGTTAGAACAGGCAAAGGCAGCCTTAATTATCAAGACTTTGATTTTGCTGACACTGGTCTGAAGCCAGGCCCAGTATAATAACAGCTGGATTTCACCTCTGATGAGCCCCCTGCCAACTTGGAGGGAACATGACCCAGGTTGTTTGTAAGTAGGTAGGCTACAGGAGCTCCCTGTTTTATGGTGACCTTGAGAATCTGGAAGGCTTCCTGGAGGATGTGAAGAAGCTGGGATAAATACGTGGGCTGTAAGACTGGCTTTAGCAAAAAAAACATAACACATGGGGAGGAGCTCATAGAGTTCCTTTTTTTTTTTTTTTTAATTTTATTTTATTTTTAAACTTTACAATATTGTATTAGTTTTGCCAAATATCGAAATGAATCCGCCACAGGTATATCCGCGTTCCCCATCCTGAACCCTCCACCCTCCTCCCTCCCCTCCCCTCCCTCTGGGTCGTCCCAGTGCACCAGCCCCAAGCATCCAGTACCGTGCATTGAACCTTCTTTAGCTGAATGAAAGACTCTCTCCAAGTCACCTTTCAAAGAATTTATATGCTAGACAATACTATAAACCTGATGTGTTTAATCCTCACATCAATCTTTTTTTTTTTTAACAAAAGGATAATAGGTAAAGAAAGACCAAGTGCTTGTGGAAGTTAAGAGCTGGGATTGGAGCTCATGTTAATGTGCTCACATCTGTATTTGTTTCCAGACTCTTGTCAGAACATGGAGATAGTAAAGCTGCAGATCCCAGAAGAGGCCTCAGTCTGGGCCCCAGCCTTGTGCACGTTAAGCTACTCATACCCCCGTTCTTCTGGACTCTGAGCCAGTGGGGGTTGGTCAAAGCTGTGGGGGAGGGCCCAACCCTCTTCTCTGCACCCGAGTCTGCTAGTTCAGGCATCTTCTGGAGGAGGGGGGTCAACAAAGGCAGTTGTTGGGGTGAGGGGGCTGGCTTCCGGTGAAGATGAGTTGGGTACCTGTGGAACAAGGAGAGGGTAGATCTGTAGCAATCTTGGTGTAGAGGTTAATAGCACAGCGTCTAGTGTCACACCACTTTACAGTTAACTGCTCACTGTGAACCAAGTTAACCTCATGGTGCTCTCATTTCCTTATCTGTTGACACAGCTGTACGGACCTAACAGGATATGTGAGTCACATGAGTTCATTCACAGAAAACACAGTAATGGCTTGGTAAGTGCTTAGTGGTCAACAAAGGCTGGTTATTAACCACATCAACCACACCTGTGTTGTCCCTGCTCTAGTTGGGCCCTCACCAGGGGTGGGTACTGGTACTCGTGGGCATTTGCTGGATTGATCTCCGCCAGGGTCTGGACACCTGCATCTCTTGCATTCACCAGTCGCAGAAAGAGCTCGGCCTGATTACCCTGGGGAAAGGTGAGATGGCCTTGCATCTGTAACGTGAAGGAGCAGACCCAGCCCCCATCCTCCACACTCACCTGGGGAATCCTGTTAAGCTGCCCGGGGCTAAGGTGCCCAGGGCTAAGGCTGGGGTCCGGAGGGAGGGCCCGAAATGGGAGACGCCAGCGACCACTTAGCAGCCTTTGATTCTGGTCAAATAGCACTAGTGAGGCCCAGGCCTTTGGCTGTGGTGCCTTAGCCCATGCTAGCCCCTGCCAGGCCCGGAGCTCACAGACCAAGGCTACTGATGGTGAGGGTGGTAGTCTAGAGCAAAACCAAAAATGTGTCAGGAGCCAGAAGTGGGTTATGCTCCCTTCCTAGGACTTGGGCCTCAGAGCCAGAGTCCTTGTATACAGATGAGGAAATACAGCAGAGTGAGGGACAAGCCTCAGCTGTGGCAAACAGCACCAAGGAAATAGTCCCCATGTACTGACCTGGGTACAGGCTGCTTGCTGGCAAGGATGGCACAGTTGCCCATGGGCCCAGGAGCTGGAGGTGGGGGCAGGCAAAGGGCTGGGGGTAGCGCTGTGGTCCCTCCTGACTCCCGTCCATCTCGGGCCAAACCAGTCATCAGTTGCACCCAAACCCAAGAAGCCTCAAGGCCCCGCAGGAAGTCATAGAAAATGACAAAGCCAGCCCTAGGAAACACAGGTCTCAAACACGCACAGGCCCCAGTCCCACCCGCCCACCACCCAGGCAGTTCCCCCATTCTAGCTGGCCTGAGTGGGTCTCCTAAACTAGTAGCAGTGACTAAGTCACAGAGGATGTTGAAGGAGGGAGCAGGCCTCACCCAGGGTTGTAGGGTGCAGGGCCCAGGACGTCAGTTGTGGGCAGGAGGTAGTGTGGATCCCTGGCCGGGTTCCTGGTCATGGCTCCAGGAAGCTGCGACTGCGCAGGAAGAGTTAATTCTTCCAGAAACCCTCCCAGGCAGACACTATGCTCCCCGAGCTCCCCCAGCTGCACAGAGCAGAACTGCCCCAATCCAAACCCCCGGTCCTCACAGCCTTCTCAGCGCCACCCAAGAATAGGACTCTGGTGGAGGGCGGCAGCTGGGGAGCCACTGGAGGCGGGAGGCTTGGGGGATCTTCCCTCCTCAGGCGTGGGCTCGGATTGGCCCCAAGTCTCGGCTCCCCTTGCCCTAGGTACACGGAAGAGAAGGGGCCCTTGAGCAGGACGCAGGAAGTGAGATACCTCATCCCCAAGAGCCAAACCCATGCAGACACCTGGAGATGCGCGTGGACACGGGACTGATGGGGCGCAGACACGGGTCGCATTCCCCGTGCATGGCCACTCTAACCCCTTTCTCTGAGCCTGGCCTGCTGGGGAGGGCTAGGCAGGGTGGAACTGGCTGCTCACTGACCCCAGGGTGTCTGGCCTGCGCCCCTCTGCATCTGCAAAGCCAGGATTTCTGCCTCCAGGCGCCGGTTTTCAGCCTCCACTGCTAGAAGCTCCTTGAATGCAGCACCTGCCCGTCCTCCTGAGATTGAACAAATGTGACCCGTCACCTCTGATCTCTGGTGACCAGCTGCTCTGAGCAGCTCTCCAGCCTTGGTACTCTCTGAACACGGCTGATTGTCGGCTAACATTCTAGCCACCACCACAGAGACAAACGTTCTACCTCGGAGTTTCACTCAAGTGGTTCTCAAGCCAAAGGCGTCCTCCCTCACCGCCCTTCCCTCTTTCCAGAGAGGTCTCCTGGCTGGCCCGCTTCTGTTCACCCCTGCGGGTCCGCGACCGCCGAAGCTCCAGAGCTGATGCCTCCGCTTGCAGCTGCCACATCCAGCCCAGAACGCCGGGGTCCTGGCCCCCGCCTCGAATGTAGGCCTCACGCAGGGCCCTAGGGAGTAGGGGACAGGAAGGCAGCAGCGTTTTACCAGAATCGATCAGCGCTTCGTCCCGAGAACGTCCCCGGGCCCGGACCTCACCCGATCTCCGCAGGCAGAGTCCCTGGGGTGGCCTGTAGCACCGGACCACAGAGTTCTGCTTCTCTCACGGTGTTCAGCCGGGTGCTGGGGTCGGGGCCGGCGGCGCCGGGACCGCTTCAGAGATGGAGACGCGGGTCTCCGGTAGCCCCGCCCCTTCCCAACGGCTCCCGCGCGGCCTCCAGGCAGAGCCCCCCTCCCCGCTCAAGCCCCGCCCCGCGCAGGGGCGGCTCTCCCGGGTTCCCACGCATCCTTCTTACACCGGGTTGGCCTGGAGCTGCTGAACGTGCGCCCCTAACTTCTCCAGAGCTCCCCGCGTTCGCCCTGCCTCTGCCCGGAGTTCTCGAAGCTCTCGCTCCAGACTGAATATGCGTGATTTCCCGTTCCCGGTCCAGGCCAAACCTTGGAGGCGCCGGCTCAGTTCTGAGGGGGTAAGAGATCAAGTCACGACCGTGGGGCGACCTCAAGCCAAGGGGGGAAGGTGGGCCCTAGTCCCCCTCTGTCCCCTCACCCTCGCTGCGCTGCTCTAGGGCCCAGCTCTGTGCCGCGGTCTCTGCCACGCGCCTGGCGTGAGTCCAGTGCAGTGCCAGCAGCCGCTCGCCCAGGCTGCCAGCAGCCTTGGAGTGGGCGCTCTGAGTCGTCGCCTCTGAACGCCTCCAGGGCCCCTGTGGCCCCCTGGGGATTTCTGTTATCCAGGGTCTCATTTCCTGCAGACAGAGCCGCAGCCGCTGCACCTGAAGGTAACAGTTACCCGCAGCCTCTGTTGGGAGTAATCTGACCTACTCGTGATCTGTAAGCTTGGGGGGCAATGCTGTTTTGTGCCCATGGGGAAAGCCAGGTGTACCTCCTCTGTTAGCCTCTTCAGAGCTGATTTGCCGGCCTCCTGCTCCCGGAGGCCCTGGTGTTCTTGTGGCACAACCTGCGGATGGGGTGTGGGGTGAGGAATGCTGAGAGTCACTTCAATACCCACTCATGACCATGGAGGCCTTTACCCCGGGTACCCGTGGTTCAGTGGCTACTGGGGGCTGTGCTCCAATCATCACCTCCCGGGTCTGACGGCCAATGCAGAAGCGCTGAGTGTGGGTGGCCAGCAGGGCCCATGAGCGGAAAACCATGTCACAGGATCCACAGGGCAGGAGCCCTGGCTCCCTGGAGTGGGAGGCCATGGGAGGGGACCCCTTTCCTGACACCAGCCAAGACCTGGAGAAAACAGGACAGAGGGGCAGAGGGAAAGGGAGAGGAGGATGAAATAGCCAAAGGTAGAGAGGAAAGACCACATTTACCAGGTCAAGTTTGTTTGGGGAGAAGCTTTAGCTCCCTGGGCAACCACCTCAGGTCTGGGCAGGTCTGGAGAATGAGTGGGAAGGCTTAGTCACCTTAGGGAGGAGTCCCTGGCTTGAAAAACACTGTTAAAGCATTGTTCCACCTTGTATGAGTATAGGCAAGTCTCTTACCACCACATCTTGGTTTTTCTGCCTATATTAATAAAGGGGAGCAAACAGCTGCCTCCTAGAATTTCAGCTGAGTCCATATCACCACATACTTCATCTTGGCCATTTAATAGCCTCTGGCAGAAAAGGTCATCTTCTTCATTCTTGTTTTGCCCAAGTGGATGTATCCCAAGTTAAATGTCATTGTCCATCCAGGGAATACTTGAGAGAGAAGGCATTGTGCCTGGAAACCATGACTTGCTGGTTGAGTAACAAGCATTTCCTTCCACCATGCCTCTCTGGAGGTAACATTTTTTGCATAACCAAGTCACACCAAGGCTCCCCAACTCCCAATTCCCACCACACCCCAACCAAGATAATCAGCACAGCCCAGAAAAGAAGGTTCTGGAAGAACACAATCCATCAGAAAAGGAAATCAAATACAGAAAGGTACCCCTTCACTCGAGACTGGGGCCCACACAGGCCCCACTCCTGCTGACCGATCTCCCTGCCAGCTCCCTGAGTAGATGAATCCAACAGCAACAGGAGCTCTGACTGCTCCATGTTTCTAAACAAGCAGGTGGTGGTTACCCCACCCCCAGGGACTTAAGGCCAAGGCAGGAGGAGCAGCAGGTTACACAGTACTTCAAAGTATATAATCAAAGTCCAGCTCAATTTCAAGTGAGAAAAGGGCTACACTTTAGAAATTTGTTCTGAGAGCACTAGTTAAGTGGCAAAGCCCAAGACCAAATATACAGGATATGTCTAACTCAACCTACTTCTCATTTCCAATTTATAGTTCATTTAATAGTATTTCATTGAGCCTAAGATGCACATTTTTCATATTTTAATACTGAAATAAAGATTCACAATTAATGTAGTGTCATAACTCAATTTTTTTCTTTTCCTTCCTTCCTCTATTAATCTCTCTTTTGACCGCCCACATGGCACATGGGATCCCTAGTTTCCCAATAAGGGATTGAACCCTTGCCGCCTACACTGGAACTGTGGCGTCTTATCCACTAGATCACCAGGGAAGTCCCAAGTTTTCTTATTAGTACTCTGCCTTCCTATCCTTTAGAATCTACCAAGTATCATGGTGGTTTCCCTTCCTCTAGTCTCTACCCCTTCTGGAATCTACACTGTAAGACAGTTATCCTTTCAAGTGGTTGGGCCTGTTACTCTTGCTTGTCTCCCATTACAGCATAATCTTGGGCTGCTATATCCACTGGGGACCATGTGATATACAGCTGGTCAAAGAATGCCACCATCAGTGATCTGTTCACTTCTAATTGTTCATCAGATCTTGCCCTAAGATTCCATTTTTAATGTAACTGTTTCTTCTCTTCCCTATTGAGTTGTGTGCTCCTTGCATTCCCAGGGCCTTGCACAATGCCTGGGACACCCTATATTCTTATTTAGCACGAATATTCAGGCACAGAGTTCCTTAAAATAGGCACACTGGCAAATACATGGGCAGTGAAAAACAGCTTCAGAAAGGAAACTTGGGTTTCTGGTTTTATTACTGGTAGTTTATTGCACAGGTTTTCTGCATCAAAAATGTATCTGCTAAAAGGAGAAACAGGTGTGTCTGAATTCGGATTTTTCCTCAGACCTCTAAATCCACTCATCTAATTTTAAAGAAAATATACTTCTTACACAAGACAATCCAAACTGATGCAAAATATTTATTCCAAGTTAGTTATTTTATGCAGTAGTTTTCCCCCTCAACAGACTTGTGATAACCACATCTTTTAAATCTGTAAATAATGTTATCAAAATAATCTTAATCTTTGAAATCTCACAAAAATTTATATTTTACAATCCACCCTGAATATCAAGGCTGCAAGAATAACACAACATTTCCTATATCCAAATATTTTACAGCTGTACCCAGAAAGAAAAAAAAAAGGGAAAAAACCACATATGCTTGGTTAAGGGCTAACGTTACCCGAGCAGCCAGAAATAAAATAAAATATCCAAATTATTAGCATTAATTTAATACAATTATAACTTCAACAGTCACTTTGTCATTGACAATGATTGCTTGAGCACAAGGGTGAGTGCCCCAAGGGCTGGTAGTAGAAGCTGCTGCTGCAGACCAGTGTCTCCTCCTCTCTGCACTGCCAGCTCCCACCTGTGCATTGCCCCATATATACTGTGTGTATGTGTGTTTTAAAAATCTTTCCCACCACACAAAATTCTCTCTATTAAGCAGATAACAGGGAAGAACAACAACAAAAGCTAAACAAGCCAATCGCTCGCTCTCTCTTTGGGATATGATTATTTCCCTTGTGCATGAAGTATTCAACAATAAAATAAGAAAAGGAAAAGGCAAAGAACGATTTCTTCTGTATAACCCCTAAACACACAAGCTGAGTTTACTGGGTCAGATTTAACTGTGAGCATTTATACGCCTACTTCCAGGCATCGTCATCAGATGTCTCACTGCTACTTGTCTCCGTGTCTGAGTCCTCAAACTCTGCTCTGCAAGTGCTCCTCCAAGGGGAGAAGAGGCTGGAACTTCGACTCTGCAAGAAGCCATTCTTTCCGAAGCCGTTTCTTCTCAGCTGTGGTTGGCATGGGAAAAAAAGGAAAAGACCATCAGCAGTCACTACACTGGCCCAGGACCAAAAGTCACTACCCTTTCCCAGGACCTGGCAAAGGCCAGAAAGCCGAAGTGTTAGTTGCTCAGTTGACTCTGCAACCCCATGGACTGTAGCCCACCTGGCTCCTCTGTCCATGGAATTTCCCAGGCAAGAATACTGGAGTGGGTTGCCATTCCCTTCTCCAGGGGATCTTCCTGACCCAGGAATCAAAACCAGGTCTTCTGTATTCCAGGCGGATTCTTTATTCCTGAGCCATCAGGGAAGTTGGGAAAGGCCAGGCTTCAGCTCAATTTTAGCCAGAATGTTCTTTCTTCTAAGAAACTGAAGATTTCTTACAGCAGTGCTTTTTGAACTGCAATGTGCAAATGAATCACCTAAAGATTTCTTTAAAATGCAGACTGATTCAGTATGTCTGAGGTAGGGTTCAAGATTTCTTATTTCCACAAGTTCTCAGGTGATGACGATGATAGGGGAACAGAATTCTGAGTACTGAAGTCTTTATGTCAGCCTATACTTTTCCTTATAGGATTTAACATCACTGTTACTTATGCTTTAAATACATACCACCAGAACTTAGGTTCCATGAGGTTTGTAGGGACCTGGCAGTGTTTTATTCAGAGAAAGAATCTAGGCATTTGTTGAAGAAATTTAGAGAGACTATTTGGTTTCTTGGCTCTGGGTGGGGTACCAGAGGGAATCCACAAGGCTGCAAGCAGAGCAGGGTTAGCCTGCTTCCCCAGGGACCAAGGGCTCAGCCCATAACCTTGGAACATAGCCTTGTGGTTCTGAGGAGGAGTTAGAGCTTCCAGGATGAAATAACATATTGCTTTCTGTAATCTGCGAACTACTGACCGGGTTCTGTGTCCACCACTGGAGGTCCTTATGGCCTGGGATGCTCCTCTGTATTTCTACAATGGCAACTTATTGTTTTCTTTCTCAAGGTCCTTCTCACACCCTAAACTGGGACTTTTTCTCTTAGTCATTAACTGCTCTCCAGCAAAGTTTACCACATACCTGCTCTGTCTTCATGTGGAACTCTCTGAGCTCATCCTCTGTGAGGGGAAGACAATTCTCGTCATTTTCAGGATACTCCTGCCATCCCATTGCTTTCAGTAACCTAGTAGAAAAAGAAAATACAGCTTTAAGTGGGAGGGAAGCCCTTAACTTTCCATAGAAACTTTCCTGCCCAGGGACAATGGTATCCATTTAGAGAAGAAACATGGGTTTTTCTCTTTATACTCAGTAGGATAAGCTTTAATTATGACTACTTAGGTGCCTGGAATTAGATGGTGAATCTCCACAGTTGCTCTTTCCAATCTCAATAGATGCAGAAGAAGCCTTTGACAAAATTCAGCACCTATTTATGATTAAAACTCTTCAAAAAATGGACATAGAAGGAACCTACCTCAACACAGTAAAGGCCATATATGATAAGCCTACAGCAAACATTCTCAGTGGTGAAAAACTGAAAGCATTCCCCCTAAAATCAGGAACAAGACAAGGGTATCCACTTTCACCACTATTATTCAACATAGTTTTGGAAATCCTAGCTACAGCAATCAGAGAAGAAAAAGAAATAAAAGAAATTCAGATAGGAAAAGAAGTAATGCTTTTACTGTTTGCAGATGCCATGATACTGTACAAGACAGTGTCACAAAATCACTCGAGCTAATCAGTGAATTGAGCTAAGCTACAGGATACAAAAGCGATACACAGGTGCTCTTTCCAGAGCATAAGAGTTATAGAGAACTCTTATGTAGAAGCAGCAGAATAAAGAAAAGAGTCAAACTGTCCCATAGGCAAAACCAAAGAAATCTCACTGTCTCCCGTGAGCAAAATCAGCACATAGCCACATGTACCAAGGTTCCTATTTTTCTTGACTGCACAACACAGCATGTGGGATCTTACTTCCCTGACCAGGAATGGAAGCCATGCCCCTGCAGTGGAAGCATGGAGAATTAACCGCTGGACTGCCAGGGAAGACGCTCTGAGTTCTCTTAATTTCATGGCATTGTAAACCCCATAACCTTGTGATTGTTTACCCCTTTTTAAGTTCCTCTGGATAGGAGCTCCTTTTCAGGAAGATACCTGGCAGGTCCCATCTGCCATCCAGTTGGCCAGACACCTTGGTTGGCTCTGTGTTCAAGGCCCTCATTTAAAGAACAGGCCTCATACCTTCAGTTCAGTTCAGTTCAGTTGCTCAGTCGTGTCCGACTCTTTGCGACCCCATGAATCGCAGCACGCCAGGCCTCCCTGTCCATCACCAACTCCTGGAGTTCACCCAGACTCACGTCCATCGAGTCAGTGATGCCATCCAGCCATCTCATCCTCTGCCGTCCCCTTCTCCTCCTGCCCCCAATCCCTCCCAGCATCAGGGTCTTTTCCAATGAGTCAACTCTTCGCCTGAGGTGGCCAAAGTACTGGAGTTTCAGCTTTAGCATCATTCCTTCCAAAGAAATCCCAGGGCTGATCTCCTTCAGAATGGACTGGTTGGATCTCCTTGTAGTCCAAGGGACTCTCAAGAGTCTTCTCCAACACCAGAGTTCAAAAGCATCAATTCTTTGGCGCTCAGCCTTCTTCACAGCCCAACTCTCACATCCATACATGACCACAAGGAAAACCATAGCCTTGACTAGATGAACCTTTGCTGGCAAAGTAATGTCTCTGCTTTTCAATATGCTATCTAGGTTGGTCATAACTTTCCTTCCAAGGAGTAAGCGTCTTTTAATTTCATGGCTGCAATCACCATCTGCAGTGATTTTGGAGCCCCCCAAAAATAGTCTGACACTGTTTCCACTGTTTCCCCATCTATTTCCCATGAAGTCATGGGACCGGATGCCATGATCTTCGTTTTCTGAGTGTTGAGCTTTAAGCCAACTTTTTCACTCTCCACTTTCACTTTCATCAAGAGGCTTTTGAGTTCCTCTTCACTTTCTGCCATAAGGGTGGTGTCATCTGCATATCTGAGGTTATTGATATTTCTCCCGGCAATCTTGATTCCAGCTTGTGTTTCTTCCAGTCCAGGGTTTCTCATGATGTACTCTGCATAGAAGTTAAATAAGCAGGGTGACAATATACAGCCTTGACGTACTCCTTTTCTTATTTGGAACCAGTCTGTTGTTCCATGTCCAGTTCTAACTGTTGCTTCCTGACCTGCATACAGATTTCTCAAGAGGCGATCAGGTGGTCTGGTATTCCCATCTCTTTCAGAATTTTCCACAGTTTATTGTGATCCACACAGTCAAAGGCTTTGGCATAGTCAATAAAGTAGAAATAGATGTTTTTCTGGAACTCTCTTGGTTTTTCCATGATCCAGCGGATGTTGGCAATTTGATCTCTGGTTCCTCTGCCTTTTCTAAAACCAGCTTGAACATCAGGAAGTTCACGGTTCATATATTGCTGAAGCCTGGCTTGGAGAATTTTGAGCATTACTTTACTAGCGTGTGAGATGAGTGCAATTGTGCGGTAGTTTGAGCATTCTTTGGCATTGCCTTTCTTTGGGATTGGAATGAAAACTGACCTTGGGGCCTCATAAATCCCAAGAGAAGCCAAAGGGGCCACCATAACAGCTCTAGGAAACAGGTCTCACCCACTCCACCTTTCCAACCTAAGCCATAAATTGAGGCTGAAACTGAACTACAAGAAAGCCCTGGAAAGAAGCATGTGGAAAGCTGGGTGAATCTGTAAAGGAATACACCCAGTGGGCAACAGGCCAGCCTGTGGCACACATAGAACAAGCTGTGCTGCTGCGGGCACTTCTCTCTATACTGGAGGTGGAGGTGTCTTAAGTATGTTCAGACTCCTTGTAGGTCATATGTAGCCTTGTATCTCTGATCCTCACCTACCTGTGCTCCGCTTCCAGAGAGTGCGAGAGGCCCTCCCCGTCCTCCTCCACAGGGAGCGCGAGGCCGTTCTGGTGGCAGCCTTCCTCCCCGCTTTCCTTTGGTTCAGGTGTGCTGTTGTCCTCTGACTGGGGGACAGGAAGGGAAGGAAGGGCACATTTAGTTTAACAATCTATTGGGGCAAGGTAAGCAATCTAAGAGATTAAGGAGATGCTTTCTACCTTGGCCCACAGGTTTTCCCCACTTAAAAATGAGAACTTGCTCATCTTGCTAAGATTTCCAAAGGATACCAATTGGCTACCATCTTACCTTCAGGTTAGGTCAGCTGTGGCAGAAGTTACTAGCTGCCTATGCAGTACTGATTTTCTATTCTTCCTTACCGATTTGGACTAAAGAACCAATATGCTAAGCTTTTAAAAAGTTCCCTTTCCTAAACTTCTTCGCAGCTAGGAGTGGCTATTGGACAACTGCCCACTTAAAATGTGAGTGGAAACTGCAGGGGTGGCTTTTAAAAGAAAGCATTTTAAAAAGGGCATCCCTCTTCCGGTTTTTGGCTCTCTCCTTTCCCTAACTAGAAAGTGGATGGGAACACAAGTACCCTAGTCCAAAGTGACCAAAAGTTACAAGTTTACTGATACTACAGATGCTATTACCTCTTGGACTAGGAACCTGTTGCAAGATACAAAAACAAAAACCCTCTTCTTTTATGGTTCTGTTTGTCAGATTTTCTTCCATTACAGTTAAATATAATCTTTAAAAAAAAAGAAAAGCTTCTATAGTTTACCAACTTCTTACAGCAATGACCAATTCAAGACTCAAGCAGTGCTGCCCTGATTAAGAGCACCAAGTCCCAAGGCCACTATCTTTGAAATGAGCCCTAATCTGAAATACGTTGAACAACGAACTGAGCTCACTTTTATTACAAGCTGTTACTCCATAAACAAATCTCTGTACGTTTTTAAAAAAAAATGTACCGTATCTTTCTCTCTTAAAAACAGAAAGTACATGTATAATGCAGAAAAACACTTATGTTGCCCCAGAAGAACCCACAGTCTTACATCTTCCAACTTCTCACACTCTCTGCTCTCTGAGAAGTCTCCATTCCGGTCATCCTTCAGCGTCTTCAGGAACTCGCTCTTCCTGTCAGTAGTTCGGCGGGTCAACTTGGTGAGACGAGAGGAGCTGATCTCAATCGGAGGAGTGGTGCTGGCGGGACTCTGGGCAAACACCACAAAATAGGTTGCTCCTGGCAGTAAACGTAAGTACTGGGATTCTCTAGGCCACTTCTTCATGGTTCTGCTTTCCTGAATCTGGCAGTCTGTTTATTACGGTCTTTTACCAAAAATAAACTATCGTTTTCATTTAAACAGAGTTCAGTTCTGCAGTTTTTACAGTTAAAACCAGATGGTTTAAATAGCACCTCTCTGATCTTTCTCCAGAGGCAAGCATAATGCCAGTCTACCACAGGCCAAAGACCCCACCCAGCTACCATCTATCTTTGGATGCTAATGGGAATCACCAGTAAAGAAATGACTCTGAGCTAAGAATAGCTACAAAGGAAATAAAGTTAGAGCTATACATACCACACCACTTGTCTCAGTTTAAGTAAATGGGGAATGCCAACTTCAGAAAAAAAGGCTGTTTTCCTTTATCCTCACTCACCTCTTTGGGAGAACTTAAAACTACACCACCAGCCAGTACTACTGGTTTGGTAACAGAGATTGGACTGGTAAAAGCAGACTCTCGGCTAGAGGAAAGGGGTCCTGATTTGTGTTCCAGTCTGTTAGCTTTCCACGCACTGGCCTACACAGGAAGAAAGAACAATCAGTCAGAACAGCACACAGACAGAAGCTCAGCTTGTAAGATCACAAAGCAAAGAGTGAAAAGTTACGTGGGAATATTACGTGGAATGTTGTGTAGGAATATGAAAGCTCACCTGTCTCAACACATTTGGGAGGTACACAACCTTGAAGGGAAAAGGTAGACAGGAATCAGAAAAGCCATGGGATATTAATAGGTATAGAGAGCTCTCGTCCAATAAGCCTGGGAGATGCTAGGCTGAATGTAGTCCCACAACAGGTTTCTTTTACTGTGCTATTTCACAAAGCACTTTCATATATGTGAACTGAGAGGCAGATATAATCTACAGTATTTTCTAAACTCATTTGACACCCCAATTTTTTTTTTTTAATGGTGTGTTGTATGTTAACCTTTGATGTAACCCTGACAAACCTCAACCCTCACAAAGTACATCAGAAAAAATGTTGTTTTCTAGGAACTCTGATGGCAGGAGGCTAGTTACAGGACAGAGTGGGAAATATAAATGGCTGGATGATCCTGGTTTAGTCCAGAAGCTCTTCCCTTGCTCCGTCTTGTGGGGTCTGGGCCCATTCTGTCCCTCTGGCCCTGGCCCCAACTCAAATGGCAACATAGTGTAGCTAGAATACTCATTTTCCCAAGTCAAACAGCCCATCTGAGGCACATCACTGAAGTGAGGCTGAAGAAAGTAAAAAAACCTGTTTTTCCAAAATGAAACAATTAGAAACAAAAGACCTCTAGGACAAAAGAAGGGTCTGAGTGAAAAGAGCTTCATTCTTCTTATTAAAGAAGATACTGTAGGCTTTAGGAAATGTAACAGAGTTATCTACCATATACCAGATACTTCTTGTAGTTTATTTAATCCTTAACCCAATCAGATATAATTATGATGTTGAATTTTTACCAAGAATTATACTGACATTTATGTCAGTTGCTCAGTCATGTCCGACTCTTTGAGACCCCGTGGACTGTATCCCACCAGACTTCTCTGTCCATGGGATTCTCCAGGCAAGAATACGGGAGTGGGTTGCCATTCCCTTATCCAGGTATCTTCCTGACCCAGGGATTGAACCTGGGTCTCCTACAATGAGGACGGATTCCCTGGAACCACCAGGGAAGCCTGTACTGACATTAAGGAAGTTACATAATTTGTCCAAGGTTACTCAACTGGTATGTAATACTGTTTTCCACAGTGCCTCCAAAAACAACATGCAAGCCAATAAAAGAAAGAAGCAATGACCCAACTAGAATGGAGATTAATTTTTTTTCTTTCACTGAAGAAAATCTAAAGATGGCCGCTTATTCTGGCCAAATATCAAAGACACAGTTTCCCAGAGGTGTACAGGGTCACCAGATACCTTGTCTCTGTTAATACTGTACATTATCCACCCTTTAATCAATCAGTAAAATAAAGGAAGGGGAAAAAAACCATTAAAATGAACCACATATCAACCATTTTCTTTTTAAAGTATCCTCTCCTTCCCTCCAAACCAGTCTCAACTCTCCACCTCAAACGATCACGCCTTTTCCTACTAGATGGAAGTCAGAAGTCACTATACCCAAACTCTCCCCAACCCCCTTCTTTGCATCTTAAGTTCCCTTAATGGCTCCACCCTCCCTTTCTATCATTCTACATGTTTGTTCTCATTCCTTTGTGAATTTATCAATATTTCTCCTTTGTATCTTTAACTTCCTTTCTATTAAGTTGAAGCTAGGGGGAAAAAAAGATCTATTTTCCTTTTTACTACCATCCTTTCATTGCCAAACTTTTTTGCACAGGTCAGTACCTGCTTTCACTTGCTCATTATTACTATTTAATTCCCTGTAACACACACTTCTATCCCCATTTTAATAAAACAACTCTTTCAATGAGTAAGCAAAAATTTTGTCTTCGTATTACATTCAAAAGCCAGCTTTAAAAAGTCTGTTTTTGTAGAAAGTAAGAGATTGCACTTTACCCATCTTTTCTGAACTCTTTTCCCTTTTTTGGGCTTCCCTGGTGGCTCAGATGGTAAAGAGTTTCCCCGCAGTGCAGGAGACCCGGGTTTGATCCCTGGGTCGGGAAGATCCCCTGGAGAAGGAACTGGCTACCCACTCCAGTATTTCCTTTCTCAATTTCCTGATCCTTCATTCTCTTCTCACCTCATAATTCCTTTCAGTCTTTTCAGTGGGTGTAGGCATACTCAGTACTCGCCAACTGGAATCTGTTCCCAGGTGAACTTACTTAGAAAAACTAGTTATTTGTTAACTGTCTAATCATTTAAGTTGTTAAAATCATGTAGCTGATAATATGACCCCTAAACTCTCACCTGAGTTTTTATAAAGACCTCCATCACTTGGCTTTAGTCTTCAAGTCCCACCACTTCCTAACTACCTGCCATCCATACTTAACCACTTATCTTTTTCCAAACATGGCATGTTTTGCCCCTCTCCCTTTTTTGGGTAACACGGTTCCTCTGCCTTCAATGCCTCACCTACTTGCTCCCTAACAAACTCCTACTGTTTTAAAACTACAGTTTGTTGACTACTTCAGTCAGTCCAGTTCAGTTCAGTTGCTCAGTCCTGTCCGACTCTTTGCGACCCCATGAATCGCAGCACGCCAGGCCTCCCTGTCCATCACCAACTCCCGGAGTTCACTCAGACTCATGTCCATCGAATCTGTGATGCCATCCAGCCATCTCATCCTCTGTTGTCCCCTTCTCCTGCTGCCCCCAATCCCTCCCAGCATCAGGGTCTTTTCCAATGAGTCAACTCTTCGCCTGAGGTGGCCAAAGTACTGGAGTTTCAGCTTTAGCATCATTCCTTCCAAAGAAATCCCAGGGCTGATCTCCTTCAGAATGGACTGGTTGGATCTCCTTGCAGTCCAAGGGACCCTCAGGAGTCTTCTCCAACACCACAGTTCAAAAGCATCAATTCTTCGGTGCTCAGCTTTCTTCACAGTCCAACTCTCACATCCATACATGACCACTGGAAAAACCAAAGCCTTGACTAGACGGATCTTTGTTGCCAGAGTAATGTCTCTGCTTTTCAATATGCTATCTAGGTTGGTCATAACTTTCCTTCCAAGGAGTAAGCGTCTTTTAATTTTCATGGCTGCAGTCGCCATCTGCAGTGATTTTGGAGCCCAGAAAAATAAAGTCTGACACTGTTTCCACTGTTTCCCCATCTATTTCCCATGAAGTGATGGGACTGGATGCCATGATTTTAGTTTTCTGAATGTTGAGCTTTAAGCCAACTTTTTCACTCTCCACTTTCACTTTCATCAAGAGGCTTTTGAGTTCCTCTTCACTTTCTGCCATAAGGGTGGTGTCATCTGCATATCTGAGGTTATTGATATTTCTCCCGGCAATCTTGATTCCAGCTTGTGCTTCTTCCAGCCCAGTGTTTCTCATGATGTACTCTGCATAAAAGTTAAATAAGCAGGATGACAGTATACAACCTTGACGTACTCCTTTTCCTATTTGGAACCAGTCTGTTGTTCCATGTCCAATTCTAACTGTTGCCTCCTGACCTGCACACAAATTTTTGAGGCAGATCAGGTGGTCTGGTATTCCCATCTCTTTCAGAATTTTCCAGTTTTTTGTGATCCACACAGTCAAAGCTGCCAATACTATATTCCAAGTACTTAGAATGGCATGAAGTCTGACTCCAAAACCAGAATTCTCATCTTCCTCTTTTTTATCCTTTATCAAGAAGGAAAGTATTCTGGGGCAGTGTAAACAGCCCTAGCTGAAGTCAGACAAATCTAGTTGAAGAATCCTGACTCCATAATTTTTTTTAGGATTTGAAATAGCTCAACTGGAATTCCATCACCTCCACTAGCTTTGTTCGTTGTGATGCTTCCTAAGGCCCACTTGACTTAGCATTCCAGGATGTCTGGCTCTAGGTGAGTGATCACACCATTGTGGTTATCTGGGTCATGAAGATCTTTTTTGTATAGTTCTTCTGTGTATTCTTGCCACCTCTTCTTAATATCTTCTGCTTCTGTTAGGTCCGTACCATTTATGGCCTTTATCATGCCCATCTTTGCATGAAATGTTCCCTTGGTATCGCTATAGAGATCCCTACTCTTTCCTATTCTATTGTTTTCCTCTATTTCTTTGCCTTGATCCGCGAGGAAGGCTTTCTTATCTTTCCTTGCTGTTCTCTGGAACTCTGTATTCAACCTCACATTACATAATTTTGTACATCCTAGGATTAAAGTAATATTTTATGCAAAAGGCCTAGTGAATGTCCTGGAACATAGGAAGATGTCAACAAATGGTAGTTCTTCCTTTCTTTGTCACTTCAAAACCCAATTCAAATATGACCTCATCCGTAAAGACTCATGAGGACCCTCTCCAAGAAGGCAGTACAATTATTTTTCATATCTGTCTCTTCACTATATCTCAAAATAAACCCTTTGAGATTGTTTTTGTGCCTCTAGTGACATATAGCTTTTAAATACACAGATCCTTAATGTTTAATAACTGTTAAACAGAGAGAAAATGAATGAATGGATACATCCACATCTGCCTATTAGTCATCTCCTCTCCCCGTAGTAGCCTACATTCAAGAGTCCCAGAACCACTCACATCAACTTCTCCCTGAAAACTCTGCATTCTTTCTTCTCTAACTTCAGTGAAATGGTTCCACAGTTATCCCAGTTTCCGGGGGAAGAATGCTCAGTGTCCTGTTTTCTTCCTCTTATTTGCTCCCCACTGTGTGCCATCACCACCCCTCTTCTCTGTTACTTGCATCACATCCCTGTTCTGGCTTTACTGCCTTTTGCAAAGGCAGTTAACAGCAGACTTTACACTGGTTTTCCTATCTTCATCTTTTCTGAACTCAATTCTCCACAACAGGGCTAAACTGATCTTAAGCTCTGTGTTATGACTTTTCTCCTTGTCACGTCTTCTTCACCCACAGAAGATGTGAGACCCCTGAGGCTATGACTTTGTCTCACTTATTTTCTTATTCTTCTTCTACAGTTTAACATAATGTTTTCAGATATTCCCAATGAAGAAACACTTATGAAAACTTTTTAAACTCTCAGAAACCCTTAAAAGACAGGCAGTACTACGTTCATTTTATATGATGAAGTTGAGGTTCAGAACATTAGAAACTTGTTCAAGCTTGTATTATAAAGAAGGACTTAAGTGTTATCTGCCTACTCGAAAATCCTGCTGTTAAATTTCCATGCTGGGTTCTTTCTTTATAGGAGTTGCTCTCTTGACTGAATTCACATTCTTTCCCTTCTGTATCAAAAGAAATTAATATTCTGCTGCTGCTGCTGCTAAGTCGCTTCAGTCGTGTCTGACTCTGTGCGGCCCCATAGACGGCAGCCCACCAGGCTCCCCCGTCCCTGGGATTCTCCAGGCAAGAACACTGGAGTGGGTTGCCATTTCCTTCTCCAATGCATGAAAGTGAAAAGTGAAAGTGAAGTCGCTCAGTTGTGTCTGACTCTTAGCGATCCCATGGACTACAGCCTACCAGGCTCTTCCGTCCATGGGATTTTCCAGGCAAGAGTACTGGAGTGGGGTGCCATTGCCTTCTCTGATTAATATTCTAAACCCCTTTTAAAAATAACAACACTTGTCAATCAGTGTATTCTTCTTGGGTCATGTTCCTTTAATGACCTTTCAAGTAAATTTAAAGTTGTCCCCACAGGCTTCTTCCTACAGATTTTCTTCATCCTTTCACTTAACTGTTCTAGCACCTATATTGTTTCCTTTTACTGTCAAGTTTCAAACATGCCACTACCTTCATTTCCACCCACATAACTATAGATCCTCTGAAATCTTGTTTTTCAGCCCTACACTACTGTCCTAAAACCTTAACTCAAAGTCACCAAAAACTTTCTAACTGCTCAGGTCCAAACCCCCTCTTTTCCGTTATTGCCCTTGTCAGCAGCAACTGACAAATGCTGACAACCCTGGCTGCTATCTTAAACTCACCCTCGCAGATTTGTGAAAGCATACCATTTTTTCTATGTCTGAGTACAATTTCTTAATCCTATTAACTATGTTGTTATTTTCCTAATATTTATCAAATAATAAGCATTTTCCCAAGTCTTATTTTCCTATTCTTTACTCTTCTTCTATCCTCTTTCCCTTGGTGATCTTCTCTACCCTGACAAGTTTCATTATCACTAGGATAATGACCATCAGTTCTGATATTTTTCCAGTACTACCAGGCAGTTAGAATGGTTCATTCATTATCCCTCAAATGTGCCCACTGTTTCCTATTTTCAAAACATTTTACTTAACCACCTCTTCTAATCTGTAGTACTTTCCAGACTTTTTCCTGACTACCTAAATCTTGACTATCCTCTAAAAATCCATTCAAATTACATTTTTTCAGTAAAATTCCCCTTGATGGTTGTAGTCTAAGCTGATCGTGCTCCTCTGAATAATGTAAAGAGTGTTTTAATTTAGTTGTTCCAAATCTGTTTAAGATTTGTTTCTAGGATTTGTTATTTTATTTCATATACAATCACATGACCTTATACTCTTGTATCTTGTCATCCCAATTAAACTTTCAGCTCATGGGGGCTCAGGACCAATGATGTACTTCTCTGTGTTGGTCTTAAAACCTGTGTTTTGAGTCTCAGTCGTCTCCGACTTTGTGACGCCCCATGGACTGTATCCCACCAGGCTCCTCTGTCCATGTAATTTCCCAGGCAAGAATACTGGAGGGGATTGCCATTTCCTCCTCCAGGAGATCTTCCGGACCCAGGGATTGAACCCACGTCTCCTGCACTGGCAAGACAGATTCTTTGCCACTCAGCCACCAAGCCTAAACAAGTGTTGGTGCCTAGAGAAAAGTGAATTAATGCTCACTAGTATTTTCAATAACACAGTAAACTCTGTTTCCTTGCAGTGGCTACAATTTATTCAAGCAATTATTGTGTGCCTTTGTGAGAATGCTAGGGATACAAACATGAAAAAGACCTGAAACCCTTAAGGAGATTACACCCAGTGAAGAAACAGATACAATAAATGTCAAGATTAGAGACAGAATGCTATTCAATCAGCTACAAGGCTTAATTAGATCTTTAGACGAATGTATGGCAACCCACTCCAGTACTCTTGCCTGGAAAATCCCATGGACAGAGGAGCCTGGTAGGCTGCAGTCCACGGGGTCGCTAAGAGTCGGGCACAACTGAGCGATTTCACTTTCACTTTTCACTTTCATGCACTGGAGAAGGAAATGGCAACCCACTCCAGTATTCTTGCCTGGAGAATCCCAGGGACAGAGGAGCCTAGTGGGCTGCCATCTATGGGGTCACACAGAGTCGGACACGACTGAAGCGACTTAGCAGCAGCAGACGTATGTGACAGAAAAGGATTCACAGAGAGGATGACATAAACAGGAAGGAAAATCTCCTAGGTGAGAGAAAGAAAGGGCAGTAACATATAAAAGATAGCTTGGGCTTAGACTATATAGAATTATACATGCCAATGCTAAGGAGTCTAGACATTGTATTATAACATCAGTGGTTGCTTAGCTATGACCCATGGGCCACAACTGGCTTGAGGCCTATTTTTATATGACCCATAAGCTAATTTTTTTTTTTTTTTTTTCATTTTTAAAGGGTTGGGGAAAAAAAGAAAAAGAGAATGTTACCAAAAGGTCATATGTCATTGTGTGACCAACAAAGCCTAAAGTATGAATTATCCGGCCCTTTACAGATAAATTTTAGCCTGCCAGGCTTCTCTGTCCATGGAATTCCCCAGCCAAAAATACTAGAGTGGGTTGCTATTCTCTTCTCCAGGGTATCTTCCCGACCAAGGCATCAAACCTGGGTCTCCTGCATAGCAGGCAGATTCTTTTACATCTGCCACCAGGGGATCCCTAAGTTATCCAACCGCTGCTATACTGATGGTATGGGATCACTAAAGGGACTTAATGGGAAAGGATGGGATATATTCAAACTGCTTTAGGATAACCATTCTGACAGTTCAGTGGAAGATAAATACAGAGAGATGAGGCAATAGAAGGGTACACTGAAATAATAAATGTGAGATGACAAAGACATAGGATATCATGGAGGAAAAAATTGACAGAGACTTTGTAACTGCTTGGCACAGGGGAATGAGTGAGGAGGAGGAGGAATGAAGCAGCAGCCATGGTATTCAGCTCACTGATAGATAAATGTTGATATTATTAATGAAAACAGCACATCAAGAGAAGCAGGTTTATAAGATGAAGCTAGAGTATGAGAGGCCTACTAAACATGTAGTTGACAGCAGTAGAGAGTTTGGAGACAAGAGTAAAATACTATACATATAAGTTAGTGGTACCAAATGAATATCTGGTGAGGGACTCAACAGGAAAAAACAAATTTACTAAGTTCTTATTTATTCATCCCACCTTTGCTGTATAAGGTTCTGAAACTGATTCCAAATCATACCTTGGATGGAGGTGGTACAGGCTTAGGAACCAGGTTCTTATAGACACTTGGAACCATGGTTGACGATTTGTTTCCATTTGCATGGTGAGATCCTGGTGAGGTGAATGCAGCAGAGAAGGCAGCAGCAGGATCTTCTTTGGAAACTTTTTTGATGACTAGCATTTTGGAGGGTTGCTTGGCACTAGGTGGGTTTTCTGTGAAACACAACAGTGGAGAGCAAAAGAATGTCAAACCTTTTGGTTAACACACAGCATAGTTCAAATGAAGGCCTCACTTTCAACGAAGAGCTAAGAGTTGTGACTAAGTGACAAACATTTCCTGGTGTGCACTTCATAGATATTCTCAAGAGTGACACTACTCAGGAACCATAAGAACAAAGGCAGTATGTCAAACACTTGATTCTAAATTCATACTCAACCAAAAAGCCCGAAGATGCCAGCCATCTTTCAGGCGTATAACATGCCTCATGTGCAGTGTGATCACTCAGGCATATACCAAACAAGAATATATCCAAGGGTAGCAACTCCTGTCAGCATGAGAATAGAGAGAGTAGAGAAAACTGGAAAAAGGAGTCTGCTATGGGACCTTCTGATGAGGCGAACTGGAGCAAAGCTATTCATTAACAAAAGGGAAGTGGTATAGCAACTGCCCTTAATCCCGCAACTCAGAATCCACACCCAGTATTTAGATACACTAAAGCTGTCCTAGTAAGATGCCTGGCTACTGAATAACACAGGAACTAGGAGAGTACAATTTGTAAATGCCAAACATCCCAATGCTACAGAATCAGGTTTGGTTTGAAATACACTGATTTGTCTAATAACTTTTTATAAAGCTAGTTATTCCCAACATATACATATAAATGTGTGTATTTATAGGTTTTCCCCTACCTACACAACAATCATCATTTATAATTGCCAAAAACAAGGATACCACCACCACAGTCAGCAAACAGAACCTGGCTGAACAAAATGTTCTATAGGATGTGGTATTATTTAGCCTATCAAAGAATACTTTAGAATCTATTTGCTTAAAATCTGCTTTCAAATTCAGGGTTCTACAAGCTCTCAATTGTCTTTATTCTGACTCCACTACCTTTACATCCCAATGGTATTTTGGGGCGGGGGTGGGGTGGGGGCAGAGTAACAGTTAATAGGTGTTAGTTACCATGTGCAAATGGATGAGATGAGAAACCAGAGATTAAGAAACAAACAAAAAAAGAGATAAATTTTTCTCCTCTCCCTGCTAATAAGATAAATTTAAAGTTTTGCCTTTAAAATGGCAAATCTACCTACCCCACACTCCAGAAGGGGTCCCAATAGGTCTGCATGGCTGATTCTGTTTGCCAGCTTCTGGATTCAAAGAAGGCTAGGAAAAAAGGGTATATTAATGATTGATATAGAAAGCTAATCATTTCAGCACTTTTTGCAAAGTAGCCTTCATCATGGAACCTATCAAATAACTATCAGCAGCACTTATTTAACTCTATATTCAGAATTAACAGATATTTTGAAATGCCATCAATAGATCTTACATTAATCTCAGGCTCTTGTGGCTTTCATTTCCTTTAATATAAGAGGAGTAAAAAATTAAAAAAACAAAACAAAAACACTGTGCAAATTCTCATCTTCCTATAGGATATATATATGCCAACTTAGGAGAAAGCTGAATGAACAAGAAAGTATATCACTTTTTTCATATTTAAAGAGCACAATCTGGTCAGTGAAGTGTGTAATATCCACAGCATTTTTAATAAGACTGCTTTAGGGCAGAGGCACCTCATGTGCTAGGACTGTGCTGGGAATTTACAAAGGCCATTAAGAAGAATCCTTATCCCCACAGGGGACACGGTTTTCCTAAAAAGATAAACTTGCAGCCGAAAGCACAATAAAAGGTTATAGGTGCTATGATAAACGTTCACATTAGGGAAGGAGTACTAAGGAAGGAATAGTCAATTCTACTAGAAAGAGAAGTTCTATCAGAACAAGTTTCATTAGAGGAGTCCTTAATGATGAACTCCTAGGCTGGAAAATGGGTGATTCCAAAACAGAATGCTCAATGAACACCAAGACAGGAAAAACATGAAAAAGAATCAAATACTCAGAGATCTGCACACAGTTCAACATCAGTGCTAGGGAATGAGAGGACCTTTCTTTGGGGAAAGAGATGTCTGGCAAAATAGGAAAGTGCCAGATTGTGGAGCAGTTTTAAGGGAGGTTGAATCTTATTCTTTAGGAATGGGGCTATAGGATCCCCTCGCCCATTTTTATTTTGGCAACTACTTGCTGGTTTTGTTTTCTCCTTAGGAGATACCTAATGTCTGGCTGTGCTTCTGTTTCTGTGGTGCAATACAATGATCTAATTTTATCATCCTTTCTTTATAAGCTAGTATATATTCTTCCACTATTCAGTGGTAGAATTCATATGGAAAAGATAGAATACATGCTTGTTTCTAGGGTGGGGTATCATTGTGAACTCACAGCTTTGATCATATTTAATTTTATTTAAGGGCTTCCCTGGTGGCTCAGTGGTAAAGAATCTGTCTGCCAATGCAGGAGATGTGGGTTTGATTGCTGGGTCTGGAAGATCCCCTGGAGAAGGAAATGGCAATCCACTCCAGTATCCTTGCCTGGGAAATCCCATGGACAGGGAAGTCTGGCAGGCTGCATACAGTACATGGGGCTGCAAAAAGAGCTGGATATGACTTAGTGACTAAACAACAATGGAAATCAAACACTTGAAATTATTACTCTTAATTGATGCATGAAACATCCCAAGTTTGGCCAATGGGAACCTCTTCAATTTGGCTTCTGAATCCTTTTGATACAAGCCTAGCCATCTTTATTTCTTTACTATGTAGTATAACAAAACATTCTAAGCTTATCTTATAAATATCCTGTCCAGAAATGGCATTTCAAGACCACGATCTGGGCACTAGGGACATTATTATGGTACTGGTCATTGTCTCCAGTACTTTTTAGTGGACAGAGCCTGGAAATGCACAAACATGTGCATATACACACATTTTGAAAGATGAAATACCTCATGGCTTAGTGATATTTCCAATTCAAATTGAGGGCCTTGGGCTTTTTACTAAACATCTTCTATTTCTATCTGTATTTCCTTTCTTATACCTCTGATTTTCAAGGATACAAAATATCAACAATATGATTAATAAAAATGATCTTACACAATGTTTGTGACCTTTATAAATGAAGATAAGTGTGACACAGTATAAAATGCTTGGCTCACATTTTCTTTGCTTGAGTATCCAGTTAATTCACTGGCTTGGGTTATAAAGCTTTGTTGTCAAAGTATATCTGATTTTTTCTTTGTTCTAAGTCACTTGTTCTTTGTGTCTTGATATACAAAGGATGGCTGGTCTGGCTGTCCTTTCAATTTGTAGTTTCAAGTCTTACTGTATTTCATAAAATTATTCTTGAATTACACTTTTTAGCACTTACATTTTTCATTGTTATTCTTTTGAAGGGTGAGTTTTTGGATTTTTTTGGGTCAAATTACCGCATCTCTTTTTCAATTCTAAATCTCAATCTGTTTCAGTTTCATTTAAAGTTTCCTTTAATTCTTGGAAAACACTACTGTTTATTGTCTTGTGCTCTTTGTTTAGTCTTCATTTTTCTGAACTTTTATTGTTTCTTTCCCAAGTTCTAGCACTGCGAATTTTCCTGGTTATGTTTTTCTTGTACCATTTATTCAAATTGTAAAATAGCAGGTTATGGTTCCTATCTGTATTGTGCACATCTTGCAGGTGTACTTTGCATGGGCTATAGAAATGATATTCTGTTCCTTACTATCTTGATCCTTTCATGTTGTTCCATTTTTATGTGATCAATTTTTGTGAATGTGGATCAAGATAGCTTTGTAATATCACTCTTATAGCTCTCTCTTCTGTTGTTTCCATGGAGTGCTCAAAAGGACTATGGCATACTTTCTTTGATATCCTAGCTCACCACCCCCCTCCCCATGCATTTTATATAAACCTCTTCTTCCCTTTGTCTCTACTGTCTGTCTCTGCAGCTCAGTCTGGATTCTATTTCCAACAGTTTTGTTCTCAGTGAGGGGCTTTTGTTTTGGAAGGGAGCACTGGCTAGTTATGATTAAAAGGGATAGAACTCTGTGCTGGTTATCATTTTATTGCCTCTTGGTTCCAGTCATCCTTTCTGCTTGTTCTATGTAAATTTATCTGGGCACTTTAAAAAAACTCCCTTTGTTAATCTGCTGGCATGGTAATGTTGTCAGTAGACAGCAAGGACAGACTTTTGCTTCTTGCCCCTGTGTGCTCACTCAGCAGACTCCTGCAGCACCCTGCTCCTGCTCTAAGCTGGGTTCTGAAGTACAAGTGAGTGCTGACTTGAGTGGTTTTACAGCACTGACATCTCCCATGAACAGCTTTATGAGGTACTCTAAAGGGCGTATTTCCAGTATGTTCCCCAAAGAAGCACCTTACCAACTGCTCAGCCATTCAGTGAACCACAGCTAAGCCCTTCCAACAAGATCTTGATCTCAATCTTGGGAGTGGTGATGGGGCAAGAGAGCACTCTTGGGCACTCTGTCTTAGCCCTAGGGTCAGTGGCAGCTCCTTGTATCTGCTAATTCGCTACCTTAGAATTCTATATATTTAAAAAATATATTTATTTGGCTGCATCAGGTCTTAGTTGTGGCATGCAGGATCTTCACTGCGTCATGCCAGAATCTTTTGTTACCTGCCATGCATGGACGTTAGTTGCAGAGTGTGGGCTGTCTAGTTGTGGCACACAGGCTTAGTTGCTCCACAGCATGCGGGATCTTAGTTCCTCAATCAGGGATCGAATTTGCATCTCCTGCACTGCAAAGCAGACTCCTGACCACTGGACCACTAGGGAAATCCCAGAACTCTGTATTCTTTATATTATTTAGAGTTCTCTTTACTTCTTGCTAGCCAATCACTCATTACCATATCTTGTTAAGTTCTTTATGTTAACTTTCCTTGGTCAAATTACTCAAAGATTTCTCTCTCCTAATCAATCCACTTAGACCCTTCAAACCTTATCCCAGAATACCTCTGTATTTACTAGTTTTGGGGATATGGAAAACCGCCCCTAATTTCTAGCTGCTGTTCTCAAATGTTCTCTAAGCTTTCCAGAACAATTCCTGGCTCTTATGAAAATCTGGGGATGCTCGATGCCCTATTGTTTCCTTCAGTTTCTCCTGCATAAATGCTAATACCTAATTATCATTCAAGTTTTATAGCTTTCAGTAATTTGCCCCTATGCTGCAATACCTCACTTTATTTAACTGTAGGTGATGTCCATGTAGTTTCTGGCTCTTCAATCCTGTAATTTCAGACTTAGAAGTAATACAAAGAATTCCTATACATCATGCATTTAGAGTTTCATGTCTCCTGCTTGGCTGGCAGACTTTTTACTACTGACACACCTGGGAAGGCTTTCTAGAGTGTCATATAGATGGAATCATGCAGTATGTACTCTATTGTGTAAAGTTTCACTGAGATTCGTCATGTTTCATCCAGTCATTCTTTTTTTATTACTGAATAAGTAGTCCATTAAGAATCCATCTGCCAGTGCAGAAGACACAAGAGACTAGATTGGGAAGATCCCTTTGAGTAGGAAATGGCAACCCACTGCAGTATTCTTGCCTAAAAATTCCATGGACACAGGACCCTGGCAGGCTACAGTCCATGGGGTTGCAAAGAGCACGGCATAGTATTAAGTAGTCCATTACATGACTACACCACAATTTTTCTATTCCTGTTTCTACATTTAAATTGTTTGCTGGGAATTCTCTGGGAGTCCAGTGGTTAGGGCTCCATGCTTTCACTGCCGAGGGCCTGGGTTCAATCCCCGGTTGGCGAATTAAGATTCTACAGGCCACATGGCATGGCCACCAAAAAAAAAAAGAAGTTTCCAGTTTTGTGTTATTATGAAAAAAATTACAGTAAATGTACATAGACTTCCATGCCTCTTTAGTAAATACACAGAAGTGCAAGTACTGGGTCACCAGATTTATGTTTAATTTTATAAGAAACTGCCAGATTTTCCTCTTCCCAAAATGGTAGTACTACTACACACACCTACATGAGAGCTCCAAGTACTCAAAAATGTCACCAAAGTTAGTGTTTTCAGACTTTAAATATTAGCCAGTCTGTTCAGCAATATCTCATAGTGGCCTTAATTTAAATTTCCACACTTCCTTTATGACTAATGACACTGACCATTTTTTCATGTGCCTATTGGCCATTCTTATATCTTCCTTGTGAAACATCTGTTCAAATCTTATTTATAATTTTAAAATACTGATTTGTAGGAGTTACTCACATTATGGCTACAGGCCCCTTTTCAAATCTATGATCTGCAAATATTTTCCTGAGTCTGTGAGACAAGCAGAAGTCCTAAGTTCTGATGAAGACCAATTTATCAATGCTTTCCTTTATAATTACTGCTTCCTAGGTCAAAGAAATCTTTTTTAAAAATCCCCTATGTGAGAAAGATATTCTCCTAAGTTGTCTTCACTTCAGGCTTTACCATAGGTCTATAAACCATCTCAAATTCATTTTTTATATGCTAGGTGATAGGAGCAGAGAAGATATATACCCATACCTGTGTGTGTATGTGTTAGTTGCTCAGTTATGTCCAACTCTTTGCGACCCCGTGGACTATAGCTCGCCAGGCTCCTCTGTTCCTGGAATTCTCCTGGCAAGAATACTGGAATGGATTGCCATTCCCTTTCTCCAGGGGATCTTTCCTACCCAGGGATCAAACTCGGGTCTCCTGCATACAGGCAGATTCTTTACCATCTGAGTCACCAGGGAAGCCCGATCTATACCTAAGAGAAAGTATAGGTATAGATGGGGAAGCCATCAGAGAAGCTACCCTAGTCACTCAACTGGTAAAGAATCTGCCTACAATGCAGGAGACCCCAGTTTGATTCCTGCATCAGAAAGGTCCCCTGGAGAAGGGATAGGCTACCCACTCCAGTATTCTTGGATTTCCCTGGTGGCTCAGATGGTCATGAATCCACCTACAATGTGGGAAACCTGGGTTTGATCCCTGGGTAAGGAAGATCCCCTGGAGAAGGGCATGGCAACCCAATCCAGTATTCTTGCCTGGAGAATCCCCTGGTCAGAGGAGCCTGGCAGGCTACAGTCCATGGGATCTCAAAAGAGTCGGATACGACTAAGCACACACATACTTGCAGCATCTATACCTATATATAGATAGATAAACAGTTCCGGCACAATTTATTAAAAACATTTCTTTCTCCACTGATTGGCTTGCTTTGGTACTTCTGTTGAAAATCAAAGGAACATATTAATGAAGGTTTATTTCTGGGTTCTCTATTCTGCCGTACTATCAATCTATATGCATAATAATGTCATATCATTTTGATTAGTGTTGCGTTATACAAAGTCTTCATGTTAGGAAGTATAAATCCTCCAACTGTTCTTCTTTTTCAATATTGCTTTAGATATTCTAGGTCTTTTTATTTCAATATAAGAAAGCATGCTTGCTGGGGTTGTACAGTCCATAGAACTGATGTCCTAACCATGTTGAATCTTCTAATTCACAGCCTTCCATTCAAAATGTATCTCTTATTTAGATCTTTAATTTCCCTTGGCAATATTCTGTGGTTCAATATTAAAGTCTCTCACATCTTCTGTTAAATTTATTCCTAAGCAGTTTTCAAAGGCTTTTTAGAATTTTGTAAAAAACCCTCTGTATACATATAAGCTGTTGAGTTCTTATCTGTGGATTCAATCAACTGCAGATCATATACTGCAACTATAGTATATACTACTGAAAAAATCTCCATACAAATGGATATGCAAGCTGGAACTCTTGAACAGCATGTTGTTCAAGGTTCAACTGTATATAAAAATACGACTTAAAAAAAAAATTAACGCTGTAGCCTAAAACCTTGTTAATTCGTTAGTCTTTACAATTTATGTAAGCAACCAGGTCACCTGTGAATAGAAACTTATTTCTTTCTGTTAATTTATAATGCATTTTCTCTTTCTTGCCTTACTGCACTTGTTAGGATCTCCAGTACAATGCTAAATATAAGTAGTGAGAATATACATGTTAATACTGCTCCTGGAATTAAAGGGAGCTCTGCTCTTACTGGAGAATTTGGTAAGACTCAAAGCCATGGCTACACTGTTGTACCTTCTCAGAATCCCTTCTCTCCACAAATTTCTTACTCTCAGATTCCACACACATTAAAGCCCAAATCCTACAAGACTACCCTCACACCTGGCTCCTTCTTCAAGGAACAGTGTACCATGCATCATCAATTCATTCTCTTATCCTTGGAAGGTAATATCAAACTGCCAGGAACAAAGCTCTCAACCACATTTACTAACAGCTACCATTTAAAAATATATGTGCCAGACTTTTCTGGCAGTCCAGCGGTTAAGAGACATTTCTACTACAGGGGGCGCAGATTAGATCCCTGTTTTGGGAACTAGGATCCTGCATGCTGTACAGCATGGCCATTTAAAAAAAAGAAAAGAAATTTTATTCTTTCTTGATATATCCCATTCTTTTTCAACTAATCACTTCTTAATCCCCCTTACTGCTATTCCACACACCTCCTCTCTGAATATATTACTTTCCTTGGATGATTTTGTCCATTCAGAAATCTCAGCTACCACCTCTGTTTCCAAAGGCATACCTCTAATTTACCTCACCCATCTCTTTGGTACTAAGACTTCTTTATCTTCTACCCTTCAATTCTGCTCCTCCTGCATTTTCTTTTCAAATGATTACTTCAGTTCAGTTCAGTTGCTCAGTCGTGTCTGACTCTCTGCGACCCCATGAATCGCAGCACGCCAGACCTCCCTGTCCATCACCATCTCCCGGAGTTCACTCAAACTCATGTCCATCGAGTCGGTGATGCCACCCAGCCATCTCATCCTCTGTCGTCCCCTTCTCCTCCTGCCCCCAATCTCTCCCAGCATCAGAGTCTTTCCAAATGGGTCAACTCTTCTCATGAGGTGGCCAAAGTACTGGACTATCAACTTCAGCATCAGTCCTTCCAATGAACACCCAGGACTGATCTCCTTTAGGATGGACTGGTTGGATCTCCTTGCAGTCCAAGGGACTCTCAAGAGTCTTCTTCAACACCACAGTTCAAAAGCATCAACTCTTCGGCGCTCAGCTTTCGTCACAGTCCAACTCTCACATCCATACATGACCACAAGGAAAAAACATAGCTTTGACCAGACGGACCTTTGTTGGCAAAGGAATGTCTCTGCTTTTGAATATGCTATCTAGGTTGGTCATAACTTTCCTTCCAAGGAGTAAGCGTCTTTTAATTTCATGGCTGCAGTCACCATCTGCAGTGATTTTGGAGCCCCAAAAAATAAAGTCTGACACTGTTTCCACTGTTTCCCCATCTATTTCCCATAGTGATGGGACCAGTGCCATGATCTTCCTTTTCTGAATGTTGAGCTTTAAGCCAACATTTTCACTCTCCTCTTTCACTTTCATCAAGAGGCTTTTGAGTTCCTCTTCACTTTCTGCCATAAGGGTGGTGTGATCTGCATATCTGAGGTTATTGATATTTCTCCTGGCAATCTTGATTCCAGCTTGTGCTTCATCCAACCCAGAGTTTCTCATGATGTACTCTGTGTATAAGTCAAATAAGCAGGGTGACAATATACAGCCTTGACGTACTCCTTTTCCTATTTGGAACCAGTCGGTTGTTCCATGTCCAATTCTAACTGTTGCCTCCTGACCTGCATACAAATTTTTGAGGCAGGTCAGGTGGTCTGGTATTCCCATCTCTTTCAGAATCTTCCACAGTTTATTGTGATCCACAGAGTCAAAGGCTTTGGCATAGTCAATAAAGCAGAAATAGATGTTTTTCTGGAACGCTCTTGCTTTTTCGATGATCCAGCAGATGTTGGCAATTTGATCTCTGGTTCCTCTGCCTTTTCTAAAACCAGGTTGAACATCTGGAAGTTCACGGTTCATGCATTGCTGAAGACTGGGTTGGAGAATTTTGAGTATTACTTTAGTAGTGTGTCGGAGAAGGCAATGGCACACCACTCCAGTACTCTTGCCTGGAAAATCCCATGGATGGAGGAGCCTGGTGGGCTGCAGTCCATGGGGTCGCTAGGAGTCGGACACGACTGAGCGACTTCAGTTTCACTTTTCACTTTCATGCACTGGAGAAGGAAATGGCAACCCACTCCAGTGTTCTTGCCTGGAGAATCCCAGGGACGGTGGAGCCTGGTGGGCTGCCGTCTATGGGGTCGCACAGAGTCAGACACGACTGAAGTGACTTAGCAGTAGTAGCAGTTACTAGCATGTGAGATGAGTGCAACTGTGTGGTAGTTTGAGCATTCTTTGGCTTTGCCTTTCTTTGGGATTGGAATGAAAACTGACCTTTTCCAGTCCTGTGGCCACTGCTGAGTTTTCCAAATTTGTTGGCATATTGAGTGCAGCACTTTCACAGCATCATCTTTCAGGATTTGAAATAGCTCAACTGGAATTCCATCACCTCCACTAGCTTTGTTCGTAGTGATGCTTTCTAAGGCCCACTTGACTTCACATTCCAGGATGCCTGGCTCTAGGTCAGTGATCACACCATCATGATTATCTGGGTCGTGAAGATCTTTTTTGTACAGTTCTTCTGTGTATTCTTGCCACCTCTTCTTAATATCTTCTGCTTCTGTTAGGTCCCTACCATTTCTGTCCTTTATCGAGCTCATCTTTGCATGAAATGTTCCCTTGGTATCTCTAATTTTAAGAGATCTCTAGTCTTTCCCATTCTGTTGTTTTCCTCTATTTGCACTGTTCGCTGAGGAAGGCTTTCTTATCTCTCCTTGCTATTCTTTGGAACTCTGAATTCAGATGCTTATGTCTTTCCTTTTGTCCTCTGCTTTTCGCTTCTCTTCTTTTCACAGCTATTTGTAAGGCCTCCTCAGACAGCCATTTTGCTTTTGCATTTCTTTTCCATGGGGATGGTCTTGATTACTTATTATTCACTAATTCCTTTTGAATAGAAATCTTATTTTTTTATTTTAATTTTTGTAGAAATCTTATTTTTCACCCTTTGTTCTCTAGGTACAATGCCATGGTTTCCATTCTTTAGATTTATCCTCCAAAACAATATTTTTAACAAACTTAATGTCTGTTAACAGGAAAATGGATAAACAAACCTAGTATATTCATACAACAGAGTATTTCCTATACAGCAGTAAAAACGATACACAGCAGAGTTTCTCAACCATGGCACTACTGACATTTGGGATTGGTTAATTCTTTGTTATAGGGCTGTCCTGTGCATTGTAGGAAACTCAGCAACATCTCTGATCTCTACATACTAGATGTCAATAGGACTATCTCCAGTTGTGACAATCAAAATTTCTCTAGATATTGTCAAATGTGCTCTGAAGGAGGTAAATTTGTTCCTGGGTTGAGAAACACTGATCTAGAGCCCTATGTATCAATATAGACAAATCTCAAACAATTTTAAGGAAATAAAAGAGAACTACGTTGGACACGACTGAAGTGACTTAGCAGCAGCAGACGATGTGATAGTATTCATATAAAATCAGAATCAGGCAAAACTGTATTACAGATTGTTTATGGATACATTCATATATGGAGCTGGTGCAAAAGTAACTGTGATTTTGCACTGCTGAATTTTGCTCTTTGATAATGGAATATATTATTAAATAAATGTGGTAATGTTATACACATCATTTTAATGTGCTGCATATCTTGCTTTATGGCTTTTTGCTAATGAGTTATTACTTGCTGTTTATATTTATTTTAGACCACGGAAATGTGAAATGATATAGACAAAAAGCAAATGTGAGTGATTTTCTTATTCAATTTCAAAATGGGTCGTAAAGCAGTGGAGACAACTTGCAACATTAACAATGCATTTGGCCCAGAACTGCTAACAAACATATAGTGCAATGGTTGTTGAGAAAGTTTTGTAAAGGAGATGAAAGCCTTGAAGATGAGGAGTATAGTGGCCAGCTGTAGTGGAAGCTGACAACGACCAACTGACAGCAGTCATCGAAGCTGCTGCTCTTATACAAGAAGTTGCTAAAGAACTCAACGTTGACCATTCTACAGTCATTTGGCATCTGAAGCAAACTGGAAAGGTGAAAAAGCTCAAGTGTGTGCCTCATGAACTGCCTGTAAATTAGACAAACTGTTTTGAAGTGTCATCTTCTTTTATTCTACACAAGGACGATAAATAATTTCTTGATCAGATTGTGATGTCCGACAAAAAGTGGACTTTACATTATAACCAGCTCAGTGGTTGGCCTGAGCAGCAGCTCCAAAGCACTTCCCAAAGCCAAAGTTACACCAAAAAGGAAAAAAAGGTCACGGTCACTGTTTGGTGGTCTGCTGCTGGTCGGATCCGTAACAGCTTTCTGAATCCCAGCGAAACCGCTGCATCTGAAAAGTATGCCCCGCAAATCACTGAGATGCACTGAAAACTGCAACACCTGCGGCAAGCACTGGTCAACAGAAAAGGCCCAATTCTGCATGACGATACCCGACCACATACTGCACAACCGATGCTTCAAAAACCGAATGAACTGGTCTATGAAATTTGACCTCATCTACCGTATTCACCTGCTCTCTTGCCAACCAACTACTACTTCCTTCAAGCATCTTGACAACTTTTTGCAAGGAAAATTCTTTCCACAACTAGCAGAAGGCAGAAAATACTTTCCAAGAGTCTGTCAAATCCCAAAGCGTGGATTTTTATGCTACAGGAATAAACAAACTTACTTCTCATTGGCAAAAATGTGTTCACTGTAATGGTTCCTATTTTAGTTAACAAAGATATGTTTGAGCCTAGTTATAATGATTTAAAATTCAGTCTGAAACCACAATTATTTTTGTACCAACCTAATAGTAAAAAAACATATATGATGGGAAACACTGAAATAAAAACGGTGATTACCTTTAGGGGAAAGAGGAGAATATGGTTAGGGAAGTTTTAACTGTACCTATAATTTACCTCATTTATAAAAGAATGGTCTGGAGCATACTGGGCAAAATGTCAATATTCACAAAGCTAGGTTATGAGTGTACTTGACCATCTTCTCCACACTTTAATGTACACTTCAGTTCAGTTGCTCAGTCGTGTCCGACTCTTTGTGACCCCATGAATTGCAGCACGCCAGGCCTCCCTGTCCATCACCAACTCCCGGAATATGCCATAAAAGTGTAAACACAAAATAAACCTGCCCTTATTGACCTTGTTCAGGTATGATGTGACTTAGCAGGTGAAGATAACACTGCCTTAAACATTTCTTTCTATTGTCAACTCATTTCTCACTGGAAAAGTCACAGAACTGATAACAGACCTTATCAAACTATGCCAATCAGTAGTATAGTACCAGTTTAAAAAGTACGCTAAGTAACTTCTACCTTACCCCACACCAATTCTCATTTCTCATTATCTTTTTTTTTTTAACTAAAGCACAAAAGAAACTTAAACTACTAAAAGAAATCTTGTTTTCCACGTGCTCAGCTGACTGTGATCATAATTATATGTATTTTAGATAAATGTTCAGATAAGGTAGAAATTATAACTATAGTTGCTTCATTTAATTGGGTGAAAATTACAAAACCAAATTCATTTTATAACAGGAATACCATTCAACTTTTTTTGTTGTTGCTGCTGGTTTGATGAGGATTTCATCAAGCTCTCAAAGTGTGATGAGCAAGAGAGATTTTGTTTCCTAATCACTACCACTGGTCTTGTTTGAATTTGCTTATTTATTGAATAAATAAAGTTATAATTTAGTGTAGTCATTTTGGACTATTGAGTACTTAAAAACATTCTGGTCAAATACTTAATGTATTGGTATTATAGACTTTTCCAGGAATAAAATTTTAAAGGATGGGCACCTTGAAATAGGAATATTAATAAGTAACATTTAAATTAAGAGCCCTCAGACCATTTGCTAGACTTGGGAGAGGAGGGGCTGAATGCCTAAATTTTACTCTCTAGTTGGCTTTGATAACATGAAATGGGTGTTATAAAAGTGACTAGCTTATCTAATGTGCTACTTAAAAATAATGAGCTACACTAATAGGATTTTGCTTCTAGTCATATGTGGCTTCTGGGCACTTGGAATGTGTTATCTATATTAAGATGTAGTATAATTATAAAACACACAAAGAATTTTGCAGACCTAGTATAACAAAGAATGTAATTATTTGAAGATAATGACTACAGGTTAAAATAATAATAATGATTTGGATATATTTGGTTAAATAAAATATATTATTAAACTTTTAAAGGTGCACAAAAACTACTTTTGGCTTAGAGGTCAAAAGGCATATAATTCACCACAGAGTAGCATATATAGGCAACAGGTAAAATATTCCTAACTGTGTGTTTCTAATCTTATCACAACTGTCTATATAAGCAAGCAATATCAGAGGGAAAAATCCCTCTTATGATAGTTGGAGAAAGACAATTTAACAGTTTTCCATAAATATATCTGAATATTGAATCTTATAAAACTTAAAGAAAACTCAGGATTTCTTTCAAGTTCCAAAGGTGTAAAGATGAAAAAATATTAAGATTTGCTAAAAATTATACAGGAATTTTGGTCCTCATCTTCATATTAATCAACTCTTTCCTAAAAACAATAAAAGTCTAAATGTAGGACTCCCTTTTATTTCTTCAAATGTTCTTATATATATATATATATAAGAATCATTTTAGATTTTAACTGCAGAACTAAACCTTTATACTTACAAAGTCTTCCTCTTCAAACTGCAACTTTTCTACCTTATCTTCTTTCTTCTCTTCCCTAATATCTGTAGGTGGCTTTTCCTGAAAGACACAGCCTTTCCGGGAATGGAAGCTGCCATTCCAATGGCGATGGTTTCCTGTGCCACCCCCACTACGCTGGCTCATGCCATCATGACCTCGTGAAGAGCCATGCCAACCAGATAGGTTCCCTGTGATTCCAGCATATGCTCCCTTAGAGACACCAGAGTCCACAGAATCATGGCGAAACAGGGAGGGCTGGTGCCAAGAATCTGAAAAAATAAGGAAAAGTAACACATTAGTGTGTTTGCTTTCTGGAAATTCAGGAACAAGTGGGCCATATGCTTCCTGATCTAATTTACAGTATTGCCAAAGCCCTTCAGGGGACTTCTAAATAAAAAATTAAGTCCACACACACACAAAATCACAAGATACATCCTTTTGTTTTAATGTAATTTCTGTATGAGTTCTTTAACTGAATAAATGACTTAAGAGCACCTAAGAATGTTAGAAAGCCAGTATAGCTGAGTGATGACTACTGGACGATCTAATTGAGTATTATGTTTACAAAAGATCATTATTCCAAGGTTATGGACATGTACCCTCAACCTGGGCTTCCTCTGAGTAGCTTAAATAGTCATGGAAGTTGGGTATGTCTTACCTCCTGTAGTTCGAAGAGGTCCATTGTTGAAAAAGCCATCAGAGGAATTATGTCTACGACGGCTTACTCCAAATCTACCATCTCCTCGGGGTAGGTGCTCTCCGTGTTTTTCGAAAGTCGCTGTAGGTGACTAAGATGATAATAAAGTATAGAGAAGCAAACAGATAAGTACGTATCAATCTCTTTCATTATCTTTGGTTTTGCGTCAGGCTTCTAGAAAACAAGTAATATTGGTGGCAGACATCTCCATTTTGAGCACATGGGACATAGCTAAGGGCAATAGTTCTCTGAGTTAGAGAAGTCCTACATTTCCTATTTAATCACTGATAATTCTAAATAGCTTATTTGTGTAAATTACTCTCGAATTGGACAGAAAGGAACAGTTTAAATACCATCATGGCATGCCATTAACAATCACACAAAAGTTTTTATAGTTTTATAAAACACTTATTTCCATTGTTTAATACTCATAACAAGATTACAATTTGACATCATCCCCATTTTATTTACACATGAGGAAGGAGGTCAGAGAGAGTAAGTCTCTGAGGTTACACAACTAAAATAAAGCATTTTGAGAAACACTATTATGTCCTTTCCTACTCCAAATAGTTGTATGCTATGACAGTCTTTTTCTCAAACAATAGAAAACTGAAGTTTAATAATCCATGAAATGTATGGTTTACAGGCCCACCACACCCAACATTTGATAAGTGCTTATAGGAGAACTACAGGTTGTGTTAGAGAAATCTTTACATCTATTTCCTTATTATTAATATCTTCACTTACACTTGGTATTGTCAGATTTTATTTAGCCATTCTAGTGGGTTGCAAGGGCTTCCCTAGTAGTTCAGCTGGTAAAGAACCCGCCTACAGTGCTGGAGACCCCAGTTCGATTCCTGGGTCATGAAGATCTCCTGGAGAAGGGATAGGTTACCCACTCCAGTATTCTTGGGCTTCCCTGATGGCTCAGCTGGTAAAGAATCCGCCTGCACTGTGGGAGACCTGGGTTCGATCCTTGGGTTGGAAAGATGCCCTGGAGAAGGGAACAGCAACCCATTCCAGTATTCTGGCCTGGAGAATTCCATGGACTGTATAGTCTATAGGGTCACAAAGAGTCAGACACAACTGAGAGATTTTCGCTTTCTTTCAGTGGGTTACAAAGATTTCTCCTTTCCTCCGAAAGTTTACTGGGTTTTAATTCTTCAATTTAGGTTATAATACACTTCAAGTTAATTTTTATGTATGATATAAAGTCAAGGTTGAGGCTCTCCCTCCTATTCCTCCATAAATATCCAGTCCTAAAGCAACCTGTTGAAAAGGATTATCACTTCTGCATTCAATTACCTTGGTACTTTAGTAAAAAATCAACTGACTAAATATACAGGACTATATTTGAATTTTGTATTCTATTCCACCACTTCACAAGTCTATGCTAATACCACACAAATTTGCTTGCTGTAGCCTTAATGGAAATATTTATTAATAAATTATATTTCCTAATTCTTTTTACCAAGTTCATGGCGCTAAATCAATTGTTCTCTGCAGGTATAAGATCTGCCTACTTTTAAACACTTTCCTAGTTCCCATACCTAATCTCTCAGGTCCACCACCTCCAACTCTTGAGGCGGATTATGTCAATTATGAGATGGCTGCGAATTTCACAAGCGCAATTCAAACTGAAATTTAGAGTAAAGGGTTGTGGGTCTAGACAGAGCAGGAACATCTTCCCCAAAATTCATGTTTAAAAAAATGTTTTTTTTTTTTTTTCTGAGACTATCTATCAACTTTGTCCCTCCTCTATTAGGTGGCAAAATGGGAAGTATTTTTATTAGCTTCCCAAAGGTTTCCTTTATCAAGAATATATTCCATTTGTCTTTATCCTTAATGCAAACATTTTCTCCAAAATCAGTAAGCAGACCATTGTCTCTGAAATAGAATTTCTAGGATTTAATTTGAGAGTCATGTAGTAGTCAATCAATTACTGTCTATTCTTTTTCCTCATCAACTACTACTTTAGACATATGTACATTCATTCTGAAGATCCATTTCCCCCAAACCGAAGTGTTCTGCAGCTAACACAGGAAGTCTTAAGTGTGTCACACGATGAGAAAAGCTTAACATGTAACGAAATCAACAGGACACTTGGGTACACACTGACTTGAACTGCCTAAGTGTTTATACCCTATTTATATCCTAAAAGTAAGATAAAAGAAAGATAAGTTTATGAAAACATATCTAAAATTCTCAGACAAGACTGAATATACACACAAAAAAACTAGATTGTAAAACAGAGGCTGTAAGACAAGGATGCAAAGAATTGGTATTAAGATATTTACTAGAATGAAGAACAGTACCTTAGCTGACTGGGGTGTTGAGAAATTTAGCCAAGCAGGAACAAAGTCATGCTGCGCCATTTAGGTCCAGTGTCTCTTTTCAACAAGGTGAGGCATCCAACCTCATGGCCAGGATCTGAAAATGAGAAAATTGAAATAATTTATTCTTGGAAGAACCTTGTATCAAGTAAAGGAGTCTGTGATTTCTTTAAGGTTGCCCTTTTACAGAAAGACTTGCTCTCTGAACCTTTCTAGAGTAGTCATCTGGCCTCATACATCAGAGAAGTTCTGAACAAAAACAACAGTCTGTGAATATATAACCATGAATATTCAACACACAGAGAGAAAGTGGGACATTGCCCTAAAAGTTATATGACAGAAGCTAATGAATTCTTGGGTTATAACAGAAGAACCTTAAGAATAAACAACTACTTATAACTATCGATATATGCTATGCCAGGTATATGCTGTTGCTGCTGCTGCTGCTAAGTTGCTTCAGTTGTGTCTGACTCTGTGTGACCCCATAGATGGCAGCCCACCAGGCTCCCCCATCCCTGGGATTCTCCAGGCAAGAACACTGGAGTGGGTTGCCATTTCCTTCTCCAATGCATGAAAGTGAAAAGTGACAGTGAAGTCGCCCAGTTGTGTCCAACTCTTAGTAATCCTGTGGACTGTAGCTCACCTCCATGAAGACTGTAGGCTCCTCCATCCATAGGATTTTCCAGGCAAGAGTACCAGAGTGGGGTGCCAATGCCTTCTCCGCAGGTATATGCTAAGTTGCTTCCAACACTGCTGATACTTTGTGACCCCATGAACTACAGCCTACCAGGTTCCTCTATCCATGGGATTCTCCAGGCAAGAATACTGGAGTGGGTTGCCATTTCCTTCTCCAGGAGATCTTCCTGACCCAGGGATCAAACCCATGGTCTCTTATGTCTCCTGCATTGGCAGGAGGGTTCTTTACCACCAGCACCACCTGGGAAGCCCCAAATTATAGATACTTATAAAAAAAGATTAATCTGCTTCAGGTAACTTCAGGCAAAAGCAGTAGAAAAAAATCTTCCTAGAGAAGGAAGTTATAACTTCTCAAGAGTTTTTCTATTAGTTCACATTAACTTCTAATCAGAATCAATTTTCCTGAGAGATCTGTTGGTGTCTCCAAACTACCTCACTGATAGTCTCCAGAATATATCAGAAAAGAGTAGGTATTTTCCATGATACATATACATACACAGTCTTCTTCCAAAGTTAGACATAGGAGGATACTTACCCCAGAGTATAACCTCTGTGGTCCTGCTTCCTGAACTTCTTGAGTTGCCAGCTGGATTTCCACAAGGTTCTCTTGTTAAAAGGGTACTTAATTAGGCTGGCCAGCAGAATGCCTTACGATGAAGCAGAAAGAATCCAGGCTCTGTGTGGATCAATCTCTCAGTCCCCTCAATTGCTCATCTTAAACTATCTAGTTCCTGACACGTTTCCCAAAGGGGAAGGGGAAAGGGGAAGGGGGAGGGGAACATAAAAAGTATTTGTTACATTTAAAAAATGGGGGGAAGGGGAAAGAGCTATATCAATGTTCACCTCATTCAACTTCCTTGAGTGATGGCACTATGATGTTGCTTAAATAGATAATACATGGACATTTGCACAGTGAATGCAAATACTGTTCATAACAAGGTCATAGCTTAGAAAGACAGAATGACTTTTGTTTGGTCAAATAATGTCACTGAAGTGACAGATCAAAAATAAAACACAGACGAGCTATAAAAGATCTTCTGAGTAGTCAACTCTAGTAGCAAAACATCCACATTACAAAGCCCTTAATTTATAAATCTCATTATTCTTACACAGCTGGTAAAAATAGCCTGCAGGTATGAGTTTATATTTGTCTTATCCTTCAAAATCTACGGACATAAGAAAGCTTGTTAAAAAAAACAAAAAAACAAAAAAACCCAGGAACTTGATATGCCTTTCCCTCCAAGAATAGCAGCTTTCAAGGCAAATTTCTTGGTATAAAGCTCTCAAATGTTTCTATTTCTTTGGTCTTCACTATTTATAAATTCACAGCAAAACTAAAACAAGTAGAAAGGCAGGGCTTAAGAACAGTCATGGAGAAAGCTCCAAAGTGAGGTTTTCTTCTCTTCAGTTTTCTGTATTTCACTTGTTCTGCCCGTTCCCAAAGACTAAATTGAGTTAATGGAAGGTAATAAGAATCTTCTACTTCAGCGGAGAAGTCACTTTGGATCCATTTTCATTGTTATTCAATCATTTAAAAGGCCACAGGAATCTATCACTATAAATGAAAAAACAAAATAACGTATCACAAGAGGCAAAATTACTATATATAATTGCTAAAATGAGACATGGTCAAATGATGGACCTAGGAGACAAAGGTCTAGGAGACAAAACTCAAATCCAATTTAAACATTAATTTAATGTACTACCACCTATAGCAACAACATAACCGGCTAAAACTTTTTTAAGGATTTTAAAAGGATTTTAGAAAAGTGAGGTGAAAAAAAATCTACCTTTAAAATGACTATTTCTCCAATTAGCTATCAAATGTAATTCAGAAATGCAAATTAGAGTCCGTTAGATTTAGACTTTCCCTCATACTTGGAACAGCTTGTCATAAGTGGTCAAAGAGGCATAACTAACTGGTTTATTACACAGTCATCAACTATTTATTTAGTACTAACCACGGCTAGATGCTTAAAAACAAGACATCCGTCATAGCATTCCTCATGTATTTACGTATTTTTAGATACCTACTTATCAATTAAGAGACTTAAGTGCTTATTCTCTGACGTAAGATATGCAGTAAGAGATGACATAAATATTTCTTTGGCAAATTCCTAACATACTTCCAAGGGCTAGAACATTTTCTGATATAAGAGAATGCTTGCATCTGTGGGCAATTCTGGTCTACACTGGTAAATACTAGTTTATAGACTATTTCTCATATAATCAATTCCTGTTTAAAGAAACACTAAATTCAGAACAGTAAATACCTCTGTGGGGAAACAATGGGAAAGGAATCAGAAAAAGATTCTGGGGAGCTTTACCTGTATCTATAATACATTATTAATTGAATGATGGGCATTCACTTGTTCTCTACACTTTTTATATCTTTATAATACACATATGTGTAACATCAACCACACAGAATACACACATGTAATACTTTTAAAAAATGACCTTATTAATATGCAAAAGAAGTTTCAGTAAGTTCCAAAGAATAAAAGTCTATGATCTCTTACTATGTTAAAATCAGGAAACAATTTCCTCTTCAGTTCCCACTCTCCTTCCCCTTCCTGAAGAAATACTGTACAAAGCCATTAGGAGCAGTCAGGCGAAATAAAAGCAGCAAAGGGGGAGGCTCCAGAGGCCAGAGCAAGGTACTGGGGCACAATCAGGATGTGAGGGTGTCCACAGAGGGAGGAAGGATACTGAAATGTGTGTACGGCAGCAGTCCTGCACAGGCTGTTGGACCTCATCAGGTGAGTGTCCCAGTACAGTCCAATGCAGAGTATTGGAACCTCAAGAGGAATAACGAGGATTTCCTGGCAAAGGGACATGGCCAAGTGGGTTGCAGGCTTCCACGCAGCAATGTGCCTTCCACAGTTGTTACAACTCTGACGTGTTTAGGGAGAAATACATATAAGGGAGGAGGTGATAAATGCAGGTTGGTTACATACCAGGATTTGATCAAAAAGTAAAAAATATTAGGGAAAAATGGGAGTCAGATTTCTTACTGTGAGAGAAGTGATACAATGATAAACTTTCAAAATCTTTAAGTAGAAGAAAAACCACTATGAATAAATTTGCACTATAACAGCTAGAGCAATATTTAATAAAAAATAAGCTTTAAAAACTTATTTTTTTAAGAAGATTAAACAAACAACTTTATTGCTCTTTTTTTTCATGATGGGAAAGGAGCAATAAAAAGAATCTAAAGAAACACAGAAACATAAGGTCAGAAAAAATCAGAATGATTTTTTAAAACAATAATTATTTTGAAACAGATTAATAATAATTGTTTAAGACAGAATGAAAAAGAGGAAATAAACACAACAGATAAATAAATAATCATGAGTAGGGACTTCCCTGGTGGTCTAGTGGTTAAGAATCCACTTTGCACTGCAGGGGATGTGAATTTGATCCCTGGTTGGGGAACTAAAACTCCAGGAGCTGAGGAGCACTAAGCCCACAGCACACACTCCCGTATTCTTGCCTGGAAAATTCCAAGGACAGAGGACAAGGAATGGTTAGTTCAAGGATAATCTCTTGATATTGGTTCTGTGGTCCAGCCTAGAGATTTTGAAAAAAAGAACTGATTGCAATTCACAACCTGGAGAAAACTTGATTTTTTTTTTTTTTGAAAACCAGTTTTTAATATAAACAAATTAAAAGCCAAGTCACAAAATATTTAGGAAGAAGTAAAATAAACTGAACTACATAATTGATGGGATACGGGAGTAAAAGAGAAATAAAAGTTCATACTCTGATTTCTAGCAAGGGTAACTTCGGAAATAACTACCACATTACTGACTGATACAGGGAGTAAAAGCTAACTGGCTACTGTTCCTCCAGTATAATTCAGGTGTTTTTTTAAAAAATAAATTTATTTATTTTTGACTGCACTGGGTCTTTGTTGCTGTGCACAGGCTTTCTCTATTTGTGGTTAGCTGAGGCTATTTTCAAATTTGGAAAACTCAGCAGTGGCCACAGAACTGGAAAAGGTCAGTTTTCATTAAAATCCCAAAGAAAGGCAATGCAAAAGAATGCTCAAACTACCGCACAACTGCACTCATCTCACACGCTAGTAAAGTAATGCTCAAAATTCTCCAAGCCGGGCTTCAGCAATACGTGAACCGTGAACTTCCAAATGTTCAAGCTGGTTTTAGAAAAGGCAGAGGAACCAGAGATCAAACTGCCAACATCCGCTGGATCATGGAAAAAGCAAAGAGTTCCAAAAAACATCTATTTCTGCTTTATTGACTATGCCAAAGCCTTTGACTGTGTGGATCCCAATAAACTGTGGAAAATTCTGAAAGAGATGGGAATACCAGACCACCTGACCTGCCTCTTGAGAAATCTGTATGCAGGTCAGGAAGCAACAGTTAGAACTGGACATGGAACAACAGACTGGTTCCAAATAGGAAAAGGAGTACGTCAAGGCTGTATATTGTCACCCTGCTTATTTAACTTCTATGCAGAGTACATCATGAGAAACGCTGGACTGGAAGAAGCACAAGCTGGAATCAAGATTGCCAGGAGAAATATCAATAACCTCAGATATGCAGATGACACCACCCTTATGGCAGAAAGTGAAGAGGAACTCAAAAGCCTCTTGATGAAAGTGAAAGAGGAGAGTGAAAACGTTGGCTTAAAGCTCAACATTCAGAAAACGAAGATCATGGCATCTGGTCCCATCACTTCATGGGAAATAGATGGGGAAACAGTGGAAACAGTGGCAGACTTTATTTTTTGGGGCTCCAAACTCACTGCAGATGGTGACTGCAGCCACGAAATTAAAAGATGCTTACTCCTTGGAAGGAAAGTTATGACCAACCTAGATAGCATATTCAAAAGCAGGGACATTCCTTTGCCAACAAAGGTCCGTCTAGTCAAGGCTATGGTTTTTCCTGTGGTCATGTACGGATGTGAGAGTTGGACTGTGAAGAAGGCTGAGCGCCGAAGAATTGATGCTTTTGAACTGTGGTGTTGGAGAAGACTCTTGAGGGTCCCTTGGACTGCAAGGAGATCCAACCAGTCCATTCTGAAGGAGATCAGCCCTGGGATTTCTTGGGAAGGAATGATGCTAAAGCTGAAACTCCAGTACTTTGGCCACCTCATGCGAAGAGTTGACTTGTTGGAAAAGACTCTGATGCTGGGAGGGATTAGGGGCAGGAGGAGAAGGGGACGACAGAGGATGAGATGGCTGGATGGCATCACTGACTCGATGGACCTGAGTCTGAGTGAACTCTGGGAGTTGGTGATGGACAGGGAGGCCTGGCGTGCTGCGATTCATGGGGTCGCAAAGTGTCAGACACGACTGAGCGACTGAACTGAACTCAAGTGAACTGAGGCTATTCTCTAGTTGCAGTGTACAGGCTTCTCTTGTTGTGAAGCACAGGATCTAGGTGCGTGGACTTAGTTGCCACTTAGTTGCCCTGTAGCATGTGGGATCTTCTTGGACCAGGGATTGAACCTGTGTCTCCCATACTGACAGGCAGATTCTTCAGCACAGGACCACCAGGAAAGCCTCAGGACTGTTTTTACTTAAGTCTATACCTGCAGTGAAACAATCCTATGACAAACCTAGACAGTGTTTTAAAAAATAGAAACGCCACTTCGCTGACAAAGATCCATATAATCAGAGCTATGGTTTTCCAGTAGTCATGTACGGATGTGAGAGCTGGAGCATATAGAAGGCTGAGTGCCAAAGAATTGATGCTTTTGAACTGCAGTGCTGGAGACACTTGGACAGCAAGGAGATCAAACCAGTCCATCCTAAAGGAAATCAGTCCTGAATATTCATTGGAAGGACTGAAGCTGAAGCTCCAATACTTTGGCCACCTGATGAGAAAAACTGACTCACTGGAAAAAACCCTGATGCTGAGAAAGATTGAGGGCAAGAGCAGAAGAGGGTGACAGAGGATGAGGTAGCTGAATGGCATCACTAACTCAATGGACATGAGTCTGAACAAACTCCAGGAGACAGTGATGGACAGGGAAGTCTGGTGTGCTGCAGGCCATGGGGTTGCAAAGATATGACTTAGCGACTGAACAACAATACCTATAATACCTAATACATGATGACATTGTCCCTGTAACAGTTTCTTATGGAAAAATATAAAATCAAGTTTCCATCTAAAATAACATAATCAACTATTTGTTGCACCCTTTCTGTTGTAAGAATTTTGGTTTCAATCACAGAGAACCAGAAATTCAAGGCAGGAAGATGGATCATCTATTAGGTTATAAAATTGAAGGAAAGGAAGACACGAAGGAAAGACACATTTTCTTTCGTTATAGACACGAAGGAACATGCCTCAGTTTTAAACACACAAATATTTCCCTTTAACAAAGCACACTAGGCACATTTTAACTGACACACATTATTTTTTCAGTCAGTGTTCAACCCCAAATTACTCTAGTAGAGTTTCAGCTGAGGCAGTGACTGTAGAGGGAATATTAACTGGTGATGCTTTGCTACTGGTGTGAAAGTTCTAAATCTGTTATATATCCCATAACTACTTACTGACCATCTCCAACATACTAGGCCGTCAACCTATCAAAGTGTGGTCTGTGCATGCCATGTACAGCATGTGGTGGTGAGGAGATGAATGACAAGCGGGAAATGAAGAAAGAGGACAGATAAAGAAAAAAGAAATCCCTGTTTTAGAAGCAAAAGACTAAAATGTCAATAATGGTTTTACTAGGATGGTGTAACTGCAAGCATTTTGGTTCACGTTTGTAGTAAAATGTTCTTGTAATGAAATGTCTTTACTCTGGTTATGCCTCCTGGGGCTGTGGCTATTTTTATAAACAACTAATTGGTGCAACTTTAGCTTAACTACTGAGAAATTCTTGGAAGGAAAAATACATCACTCAAAACTTTTGGGGTGGTTATCAAGACTTAAAAAATTTAAATATGAGATGTCAAGTATGTAGTCTGGATCTCAGAGAGGTCTGTTCTGAAGAGAGAATTCTGGGAATTATTAGTGTTTGGTGAAAGTGAAAGTTGCTCAGTTGTGTCCGACTCTTTGCAACCCCATGGACTATACAGTCCATGGAATTCTCCAGGCCAGAATACTGGAGAAGGTAGCCTTTCTCTTCTCCAGGGCATCTTCCTAATCCAGGGATCGAACCCAGGTCTCCTGCATTGCAGGCGGATTCTTTACCAGCTGAGTCACAAGGGAAGCCCAGCGTTTGTAGTATTTGGTTGATGATGTTTAAAATCAGAAGAGATGAGATCTAAGGAGACTATAAAGATTTATGTGAAAGTCTCCAAGTGCTATCTATTCCACTCCTTAGTTTCCATTTCTGTTTGTCACTCTAGGTTCCAGTTACTCTTCCATTAAAAACCTGGTTTCAGGGACTTCCTTTGGCAGTCCAGTGGTTAAGACTCCACATTCCAAGGCAGGGGGCATAGGAATGATTCCTAGTTGTATGTCCCATAGCAGAGCCAAAACAAACAAACAAAAAAAACTGGTTTACAGGCACTACTAGACTCTTCAGCCCTCTACCTCAGCCTCTATTCTTGGCTGCTAGATTTCTCTTCCAAAGTCCAGGTTCAAATTATACTACCCTGCTCAGAAGTTTTCTGGTTTCCTACCAACTACACAATAGGGTTTAAGTTTCCTGGTCTGACAGTCGACACATAAGCCTTTCAGGACTTCCCTGGTGCAACAGTGGATAAGAATCTGCCTGCCAATGCAGGGAACACAGGTTCCATCCCTGGTCTGGTAAGATTCCACATGCTTGGAGCAACTAAGCCCCCTAGCCACAACCACTGAAGCCTGCATACTGCGATTACTAAAGCCCGCAGGCTTATAAGCCTGTGCTCCGCAACAGAAGAAACCACTGCAATGAGAAGCCAATGCACTGGAACAAAGAGTAGCCCCATCTCACTGCAACTAGAGAAAATCTGGGCAAAGCAACAAAAGACCCAGTGTAGCCAAAAATAAATAAATAAATAAATATTTTTAAAAGAAGAAGAAAAGAAATAAGCCTTTCCCCATAAGTAAACTCTGTCTAAAATCTTCAAGGTAAGTTAATTGTGCCTTCTAGGGCACTCAACACTTCCTCCTTCCAGTTCAGTTCAGTCGCTCAGTCGTGTCTGACACTTTGCGACCCCATGAATCGCAGCACGCCAGGCCTCCCTGTCCATCACCAACTCCCAGAGTTCACTCAGACTCAGGTCCATCGAGTCAGTGATGCCATCCAGCCATCTCATCCTCTGTCGTCCCCTTCTCCTCCTGCCCCTAATCCCTCCCAGCATCAGAGTCTTTTCCAACAAGTCAACTCTTCGCATGAGGTGGCCAAAGTACTGGAGTTTCAGCTTTAGCATCATTCCTTCCCAAGAAATCCCAGGGCTGATCTCCTTCAGAATGGACTGGTTGGATCTCCTTGCAGTCCAAGGGACCCTCAAGAGTCTTCTCCAACACCACAGTTCAAAAGCATCAATTCTTCGGCGCTCAGCCTTCTTCACAGTCCAACTCTCACATCCGTACATGACCACAGGAAAAACCATAGCCTTGACTAGACGGACCTTTGTTGGCAAAGGAATGTCCCTGCTTTTGAATATGCTATCTAGGTTGGTCATAACTTTCCTTCCAAGGAGTAAGCATCTTTTAATTTCGTGGCTGCAGTCACCATCTGCAGTGAGTTTGGAGCCCCAAAAAATAAAGTCTGCCACTGTTTCCACTGTTTCCCCATCTATTTCCCATGAAGTGATGGGACCAGATGCCATGATCTTCGTTTTCTGAATGTTGAGCTTTAAGCCAACGTTTTCACTCTCCTCTTTCACTTTCATCAAGAGGCTTTTGAGTTCCTCTTCACTTTCTGCCATAAGGGTGGTGTCATCTGCATATCTGAGGTTATTGATATTTCTCCTGGCAATCTTGATTCCAGCTTGTGTTTCTTCCAGTCCAGCGTTTCTCATGATGTACTCTGCATAGAAGTTAAATAAGCAGGGTGACAATATACAGCCTTGACGTACTCCTTTTCCTATTTGGAACCAGTCTGTTGTTCCATGTCCAGTTCTAACTGTTGCTTCCTGACCTGCATACAGATTTCTCAAGAGGCAGATCAGGTGGTCTGGTATTCCCATCTCTTTCAGAATTTTCCACAGTTTATTGTGATCCACACAGTCAAAGGCTTTGTCAATAAAGCAGAAATAGATGTTTTTCTGGAACTCTTGCTTTTTCCAAGATCCAGCGGATGTTGGCAATTTGATCTTTAGTTCCTCTGCCTTTTCTAAAACCAGCTTGAACATTTGGAAGTTCACGGTTCACGTATTGCTGAAGCCTGGCTTGGAGAATTTTGAGCATTACTTTACTAGCGTGTGAGATGAGTGCAGTTGTGCGGTAGTTTGAGCATTCTTTTGCATTGCCTTTCTTTGGGATTTTAATGAAAACTGACCTTTTCCAGTCCTGTGGCCACTGCTGAGTTTTCCAAATTTGCTGGCATATTGAGTGCAGCACTTTCACAGCATCATCTTTCAGGATTTGAAATAGCTCAACTGGAATTCTATCACCTCCACTAGCTTTGTTCGTAGTGATGCTTTCTAAGGCCCACTTGACTTCACATTCCAGGATGTCTGGCTCTAGGTCAGTGATCACACCATCATGATTATCTGGGTCGTGAAGATCTTTTTTGTACAGTTCTGTGTATTCTTGCCACCTCTTCTTAATATCTTCTGCTTCTGTTAGGTCCCTACCATTTCTGTCCTTTATTAAGCCCATCTTTGCATGAAATGTTCCCTTAGTATCTCTAATTTTCTTGAAGAAATCTCTAGTCTTCCCCATTCTGTTGTTTTCCTCTATTTCTTTGCATGTTGACTCTAATTCCCAGAAGGCTAAAAAATTGTTGATTCTAGAAAGTCTTGTCTTGCCCTTCTTTGAAACTCACACAGCGTCTAGCATGGTACCCTGCATGCAGTTAAGGATTCAAAGGTTTAATAAACTAATTTTTACAGATTATGACAAACCAAGAATGCAGAGAAACTGGAACCCTCATACATTGCTGGTAGAAATATACAATGGTGCAGCTGCTGTGGGAAACAGTTGGTGGTTCCTCAAAGTTAAAACACAGAGTTAGCATACAATCTATCATTTCTATTCCTAGGTGTACAGAGACAAGAAATGAAAACACGTGTCCACACAACAACTTGTAAGTGAATGTTCACCACAGTTTTATTCACGAAAGCTACAAGAAGAAACTCAAATGCCCATCAACAGATAGATAAGCAAAATGTGGTATATTCATACAACAGAATATTATTCAGCTATGAAAATGAATGAAGTACTGATACATGCTCCAAGGATGAACTTTGAAAGCATTATGCTAAATGAAAGATGCCAAATATGCAAAACAACACATATTACATGACTCCATTTATATGAAATATCCAATCCAGAGAGACAGAGAACAATTAGTGGTTACCAGGGGTTGGAGGAGGGGATGTGACTGCTTAATGCATTTGAGGTTTGGGATAATGAAAAGGCTCTGGACCTGACAGTGATGATGGTTGGAAAACACTGTGAGTGTCCTTGCTGCCGTCAAACTGTACACTTTAAAATGGTTACAACAATGAATCTTATATGTGTTTTGCCCCAATTTAAAAAAAATAGTATTACAGTGCAGTTGTTAACAGAAATCATAATATTAAATATAAACAGTGCACTACATCATTCTTTTTAGGTTTTATCTAAATAATTTTTAGATAAAATGCTTTCTTCCTGCACACGCATATCAGAACTGCCTATTTGAATACTTGATCCAACCATTCATTCACAAACATCTGTCAAATATTTTAGCTTTACAAATCCTCTGACTTCCTGGCTACTTCCCATATGCCCAGCAATCTACAAGATACTTCATAACATGATCTAATTTTACACCTTGTAATAAGTTGCTAGAGAGGATGTCCCTGCCAGGGACCTTATCTCAATCTCCTCTAAGTTAAGCTTCCATTATCAATCCACATGTGTTCATGACCTCACTAACTCTTATTTTCTCCACAGTCCAATATCCCTCTAGGTATTTAGGTTCATTTTCCTTCAGTCTTAACAAAACTTCCATAAAGAGCAGTGTACTGCCAGCATCTCCATTTTCTCACTCCCCATTTATTTCTCAATCCACTGCAAATTTAATTTCTTCCCACAACTCCAATGAACACTTATCTGTCCTTTTAATTCCAAAATTTGAAGAGTATCTCCTAGTTTCTTTACCACTAAAATGAAAGCTGCACTTCTTCACATGTTGAAGGTTAATAAACCATCAAATATATAAAAACAGCACATTACTTTATCAACTCTTAATCAAAGGGCTTCCCAGGTGGCACTAGTGGTAAAGAACCTGCCTGCCAACACAGGAGACATAAGAGACTTGGGTTTGATACTTGGGTCAGGAAGATCCCCTGGAGGAGGGCACGGCAACCCAATCCAGTTTTCTTGCCTGGAGAATCCCATGGACAGAGGAGCCTGGCAGGCTACAATCCATGGGGTCGCAAAGAGTTGGACACGACTGAGCACACAATCAAAGAGTGGGTGAAAGGAAATATAAAGCCAGATAGTTTATTTAGTCATATTCTGGGAGAATTTTTAATTAAAACACTAATCTGTGCAACTCCTAACATATACTTTAATCTTCCTTCCTTCCTGACACCAGGTTAGCCATCCACTCAGAGATTAACAATAAGAAAAAGCCAACGCAAGCTCTAAAATGTTAAGAGACTTAACCAAGGTAACACATCTAATAAGTGACTGGGTCAGGTCTGGTACACTAATTTTCTAATTTCACTGCTTTCTGAATTATACACACTGTGATTGTTTCTAGTCATGAAATAATTCCGATACTTAGAAAAACAGAACAAATTCCTTAAAATCCTACGGAGCAAAAATCTAAAGAGGGATGTTAGTTTATATACACTTTTTCTAGGCCTTTCTTTCTGTATTTCTCTTTTACTTATCTTGGTTAGTCAAGAATGGCTGGCTTCCAGGCAAAGCTGAAAGGCAAAAAAGTAAACCTTTTGGTGCTAAGAAAAAAGAAGCACATAAAAAAATGTGGCTTTAAAGTACATGGTTCCTGATCCTTTTTAAAAAACAAATTTTATTTATATATTTATGGCTGCATGGGGTCTTCGCTGCTGCGCGCAGGCTTTCTTTAGTTGTAGCAAGCAGGGGCCACTCTCTAGTTGTGGTGTGCGGGCTTCTCTTGTTGTGGAATATGGGCTCGAGGGCCTTTAGTTGCAGTGCGCAGGCTCAGTAGTCACGGCCCACAAGGGCCTCCGCTTATTTGCCCCAAGGCACATGGAATCTTTCCAGACCAGGGACTGAACCACATTTCCTGCAATGGCAGGCAAGTTCTCAACCACTGAACTACCAGCGAAGTCCCATGGTCCTGATCTGAATAAAACTGCAATCTCAGGTAGTTAGCCATGCCAATACCTTAAAAGAACATGACCCATATATCCAACTCCATCACAGGCAAAAATGATTCAGAACATGTACTGCTGAGCCATGAAGTTCCAAGGACCTATCATATCCACAGCTAGCTAAGGGAAAGAATGCAAAGAAGCCACAAGGGGTTCTTTCTACAAAATGGTATCAGGCTTATACCAACTGATCTTGGCTAGAAGGGATAACTGGACAAAGAGTTTGAAAGGAACTTCTCTACCTTCAACTTCTATATGTTCACTTCTCTGAAATGCATATAAAGTTTCCATATAAGGAAGCACCTGTGTGGGGCTTCCCTGGTGGCTCAGTGGTGAAGAATCTGCCAATGCAGGAGACACAGGTTCAACCCCTGATTCAGGAATATCCCACATGCTGAAGAACGACTCAGCCCATGGGCCACAACTACTAAGCCTGTCCTCTAGAGCCTGGGAACCGCAACTACTGAAGTCCACACACGCTAGAGTCTGTGCTCCAGAACAAGAGAAGTCAATGCAATGAGAAGCCCTGTGTACCACAACTGCAGAGTAGCCCCTGCTCTCCGTAACTAGAGAAAAGCCCACACAGCAGTGAAGGCCTGGCACAGACAAAAGTAAATAAATAAAAAGAAAAGAAAAGAAAAAAAAAGGCATCTGTGGTCAAGACATCATGTTAATTCTTCTTTCCCATCCTCTTTCCCAGGATTGTTTCACAAGTGCCCTTCTCCTTCTTACCCATCTTACTATGGTGTGCTATTCCAAGTGGATTAAGAAGAAAGTCTTTTGATTCATGTTGGAGAGTTCTCATTGAAGAATGTGGTGACAGGTGTGATAACAATTTTTGTTTAATGATGTCACTTTTGGTTCCTTACTAGTATCAAAGAATGCTACTGTAAGCAAGTATGATGAGAGCACAGAGGATATGGGTAAGGCATAAAGCATTATTTCACCTAGGTGAAAGAATCATAGCAATGCTCCTGAATTTTGGGAAGTATCAATCTGCTGCGAAGTTCAGCAAGGACTCATTTACTTGTGTCTAAGACTGTGTCCTAGCTGCATTAAAATGTGCCCCATACACAATGGAGTATTACTCAGCCATTAAAAAGAATACATTTGAATCAGTTCTAATGAGGTGGATGAAACTGGAGCCTATTATACAGAGTGAAGTAAGCCAGAAAGAAAAACACCAATACAGTATACTAACGCATATATACGGAATTTAGAGAGATGGTAACGATAACCCCGTATGCGAGACAGCAAAAGAGACACAGATGTACAGAACTGTCTTTTGGACTCTGTGGGAGAGGGCAAGGGTGGGATGATCGGGAGAATGGCATTGAAACGTATATAATATCATGTAAGAAATGAATCGCCAGTTCAGGTTCAATGCATGATAATGGATGCTCGGGGCTGGTGCACTGGGATGACCCAGAGGCAGGGTACAGGGAGGGAGGAGGGAGGGGGGTTCAGTATGGGGAACATGGACACCTGTGGCGGATTTTTAACTGACTTTTGCTGAAAGATTTGATACTATAAATCCATATTCATTTATGCGCTATCATATATCAGTATTTCACTGCACATTTACTCATTCCTACCACACACTTGGGCTTTCCTGTTGGCTCAACAGTAAAGAATCCATCTGCCAATACAGGAGACATGAGTTTGATCCCTGGGTCGGGAAGATACCCTGGGAAAGGAAATGGCAACTCATTCCAGTATTCTTGCCTGGGAAATCCCATGGACAGAGGAACCTGGTGAGTTATGACATGCAGTCACAAAGAGTCAGACATAACTTAGTGACTAACCACCACCACCACAGACTAATAATTTACAAAGACTCTTAAAAGAGTTTTACTGCTTAAAAAAAGTTCCAAGCAAAATGAATTGATTAAAAACTACATCTACATATTAGGTAATACAAATATTCCCAAAATGCAATCTAGGACATAATGGCCTAAACTTATAAACAGCAAACAAAAAACCACAAAGCAAAAACAAAAAAACTTCTTTCAATTTAAATAATTTCTCCTTCTCAGATGCTGACTTGTCATTTAAATTCATTTAATGAAAGCATAACCTTCAACCACGAAATGAAATTTCTATTCTATCTATACTATATACGACAACTCCAAACTTACCTCTACAATACCACTGAGATTTGGTTTTAATTTTTTTTAACAATCTGCAAGAAAACTCTAAAATATGCAGTGTCTAATTTTCAGCCAATCTTGTTTTAATTTTGGCTCCATAAAAACTGCTTTTAAATAAAAAAGTAATAGGTATACTTCATCTTTTAAATTTTTATTTCTTTATTTTTATTTTTGGCTCTGCTGAGTCTTCACTGCTACACAAGGGCATTCTCTAGTTGTGATGAGTGGGGCCACACTTGACTTGCAGGGTGTGGGCTTCTTACTGAGGTGTTACGGAGCATGGGCTCTAGGGCACACAGGCTCCAGTAGTTGTGGCGTGTGGGCTTAGCTGCCTTGCAGCAGGTGAGATCTTCCCAGACCAGAGACCAAACCTGGATAGCCCCTGCACTGGCAGGCAGATTCTTAACTGCTGCACCATATTAGGGAAGTTAAACAGTCTTGTTTAGGCTTCAGAGACAAAGAAGAACAGGCCTCGAACCTTGCTTCTAACCAGCCTGGACATTGCTCTGACTGTGGTTTGAGTCAAGCCTTGCAGCAGCATAGATAAGATACCAGATGAATCTTAAGATTGTTGAGTCCCTGGAGCGGGGCTGGGCTTAACAACATTCCAAGTTTTGTCACAGTTCTGACAAAACACGGTCCACTGGAGACAGGAATGGCAAACCACTTTAGTATTCTTGCCATGAGAACCAAATGAACAGTATGAAAACGCAAAAAGATACCACAATGAAAGATGAACTCCCCAGGCTGGCAGGTACCCAATATGCTACTGCATAAGAGTGGAGAAATAACTCCAGAAAGAACAAAGAGACAGAGTCAAAGTGAAAACACCACCCAGTTGTGGATGTGACCGGTGATGGAAGTCAAGTGTGATGCCATAAAGAACAATATTCCATAGGAACCTGGAATGTTAGGTCCATGAATCAAGGTAAACTGGATGTGGTCAAACAGGAGATGAAAAGTGGACTTTGTAGGAATCAATGAACTAAAATGGACCAGAATGGCTGAATTTAATTCAGATGACCATTATATCTACTACTGTGGGCAAGAAGAATCCCTTAGAAGAAATGGAGTAGCCCTCATAGTCAACAAAAGAGTCCAAAATGCAGTACTTGGGTGCAATCTCAAAAATGACAGAATGATCTCTGTTCACTTCCAAGGCAGATCATTCAATATCACAGTAATCCAAGTCTATGCCCGAACTACTACTGTTGAAGAAGCTGAAGTTGAATGGTTCTATGAAGACCTACAAGACCTTCTAGAACTAACACCAAAAAAAGATGTCCTTTTTATCACAGGGGACTGGAATGCAAAAGTAGAAAGTCAAGAGATACCTGGAATAATAGACAAATTTGGCCTTGGAATACAAAATGAAGCAGGGCAAAGACTAACAGAATTTGCCAAGACAACGCACTGATCATAGCAAACACCCTCTTCCAACAACACAAGAGAAGACTCTACACATGGACATCACCAGATGGTCAATACCAAAAGCAGATCAATTATATTTTTAGCGGCCAAAGATGGAGAAGCTCTATACAGTCAGCAAAAACAAGACTGGGAGCTGGCTGTGGCTCAGATCACAAACTCCTTATTGCCAAATTCAGACTGAAATTGAAGAAAGTAGGGAAAACCACTAGACCATTCAGGTATGACCTAAATCAAATCCCTTACGTTTATACAGTGGAAGTGACAAATAGATTCAAGGGATTAGATCTGATAGACAGAGTGCCTGAAAAACTACAGTGTCCATGACATTATACAGGAGGCAGTGATCAAGACCATCCGCAAGAAAAAGAAATGCAAAAAATCAGAATGGTTGTCTAAGGAGGCCTTACAAATAGCTGAAAAAAGAAGAGAAGTGAAAGGCAAAGGAGAAAAGGAAAGATACACCCAATACCCATCTGAATGCAGAGTTCCGAAGAATAGTAAGGAAAGATAAGAAAGCCTTCCTCAGTGATCAACGCAAAGAAATAGAGGAAAACAACAGAATGGGAAAGACTAGAGATCTCTTCAAGAAAATTAGAGATACCAAGGGAACATTTCATGCAAAGATGGGCACAATGAAGGACAGAAATGGTATGGACCTAACAGAAGCAGAAGATATTAAGAAGAGGTGGCAAGAATACACAAAAGAACCATACAAAAAAAGATCTTCATGACCCAGATAACCACGATGGTGTGCTCACTCACCTAGAGCCAGACATCCTGGAATGTGAAGTCAGGTGGGCTTTAGGAAGCATCATTATGAACAAAGCTAGTGGAGGTGATGGAATTCCAGTTGAGCTATTTCAAATCCTAAAAGATGATGCTGTTAAAGTACTGCACTTAATATGCCAGCAAATTTGGAAACCTCAGCAATGGCCACAGGACTGGAAAAGGTCAGTTTCATTCCAATTCCAAAGAAAGGAAATGCCAAAGAATGTTCAAACTACCACACAATTGCACTCATCTCACACACTAGCAAAGTAATGCTCAAAATCGTCCAAGCCAGGCTTAAACAGTACATGAACTGAGAACTTCCAGATGTTCAAGCTGGTTTTAGAAAAGGCAGAGGAACCAGAGATCAAATTGCCAACAACCGCTGGATCATTGAAAAAGCAAGAGTTCCAGAAAAACAACTTCTGCTTTATTGACTACTCCAAAGTCTTTGACTGTGTGGATCAAAACAAACTGTGGAACATTCTTAAAGAGATGGGAATACCAGACCACTTTACTTGCCCTAAAAATCTGTATGCAGGTCAGGAAGCAACAGTTAGAACTGGACATGGAACAACAAACTGGTTCCAAATTGGGAAAGGAGCACGTCAAGGCTGTATATTGTCATCCTGCTTATTTAATATATATGCAGAATACATCATGCGCAATGCTAGGCTGAATGAAGCACAAGCTGGAATCAAGATTGCCAGGAGAAATATCAATAACCTCAGAAACACAGATGATACCGCCCTTATGGCATAAAGTGAAAAATAACTAAAGAGCCTCTTGATGAAAGTGAAAGTGGAGAGTGAAAAAGTTGGCTTAAAGCTCAACATTCAGAAAACTAAGATCATGGCATACGATCCCATCACTTCATGGCAAATAGATGGGGAAACAGTGGAAACAGTGGCAGACTTTTATTTTCTTGAGCTCCAAAACCACTGCAGAGGGTGACTGCAGCCATGAAATTAAGAGACGGTTGCTCCTTGGAAGAAAAATTATGAGCAAAATAGACAGGATATTAAAAAGCAGAGACATTACTCTGCCAACAAATGTCCGTCTAGTCAAGGCTATGGTTTTTCCAGTAGTCATGTATGGATGTGAGAGTTGGACTATAAAGAAAGCTGAGTGCCAAAGAATTGAATTTTTGAACTGTGGTGTTGGAGAAGACTCTTGAGAGTCTCTTGAACTGCAAGGAGATCCAATGAGTCCATCTTAAATGAAATCAGTCCTAAATATTCATTGGAAGGACTGATATACTGAAGCTAAAACTTGAATACTTTGGCCACCTGATGCGAAGAACTGACTCACCGGAAAAGACCCTGGGCTGGGAAAGATTGAAGGCAGGAGGAAAAGGGAACGACAGAGGATGAGATGGTTGGATGGCATCGCAGACTCAATGGACATGACTCTGAGCAAGCTCCGGGAGTTGGTAATGGACAGGGAAGCCTGGCATGTGGCAGTCCATGGGGTTGCAAAGAGTCAGACACGACTGTTCAACTGAATTGAAGTTTTATGCGTGAACATAAATCAGAGCTTCAGTTTGATCACAGACTGATGATGCTATAAGTTTGCATCCTAGGATTAAACCTGGGAATTGTGAACTACAATTTTGCAGTCACCTACTCCAGTACTCTTGCCTGGAAAATCCCATGGACGGAGGAACCTGGTAGGCTGCAGTCCATGGGGTCGAGAAGAGTCGGACACGACTGAGCGACTTCACTTTCACTTTTCACTTTCATGCATTGGAGA